>NC_045604.1:50871882-51174912 GCF_009762305.2 Zalophus californianus | reverse complement strand
ACCAAGAATATAACAAAGAAGCAATCAAAACCACTGTTTGCCTTCCAGGTTTTATTGCAACTTTTTTTCACAATTATTTTGCTATTTACTCTTAGCTTTTCTTGAATTTATTTTTTCAGTGCAATTCCTTTCTAATCCATCCAAAATTAGATTGCTTTGTAATTCTTGGTAAAAATGCATTGCTTAGCTCATTGCCATATGTTAATTGTTAAATTTAAAAATAACATTAATATAAATGAAGAGAAATACACTAATTGTGAAGGGACAGATGTTTAAGAATATGAACTGGCTGTAAATAATCTACAAGGCCAATCATCAGAATGAATACCTTCAGGATAAGGTCTAGATCTATAGGTAGGATATAAATATGGTTAAAAATCAAAATGAAATGTTCATCACTTGTGTTGATCTAGATTACTTCTAAATAAAAATGGCCACATTTACCAAATGTCTGACTTATTCCACTTATACCATTGTGTATATATAGACACTTTCTCTATCCATTCATCCATTAAAGGAGAGATACTGAAACAGAGACATGTTTTATATATATATATGTTTTATACATATATGAAATATATATGATTGTATAAATATTATGTATTATATACTGAGCAGCATGGATTAATCTCAGCTAGTCTGAATTGCCCACATGGTTATCTCTAGACTCCTGCCTACATTACGGAATGTATTCACTAAAGAAAGATAAAATGATATTCTGTACCATAAGTCAGTGAGTTGTTCTGGAACAAAATATATTAGTCTGTCAGCATTGTTTAGTAATAATAAATGAATTTATGATTTGTACATGGTTTCAGTGGAGCCTTTAAAGGCTGGTCATGTAACTATAATGTACTGCTTATGTGACATATTTAAAATAAGAGATCCTGACCACAAGCCAACTTTGGATTCCTACTACTGAAGTACTTGAGACACAAGCCAGGAGTATTTCTAAACCTGGAGACAAAGCAGTTCCTGTGTGACCCAGTCTGGAAGGACAAAGAAGCCTGGACCTGAAATCGCCAGACCCCTTTCAATGAGTATCCTCCTTCTGCTTGGCTGTATGGTATCCACTGCCTTTAATCAAGCTGTTCCAAAAGTATAAACTATTTGACTCCTGTGAGTCCTTTCATTAATCAAACACTTAAGGTGATTAATATGTAATTAACACATATATATGTATAGATAACATAACATATATTATATATACACATACATATGTCTCCTAGGTCTCTCTGTCCACTGAAAAGGCCTACAAGCACTGACATTCGAGGACCAATGAGCACACTTAAAACCCAGATCTTGGTATTTAAATAACATTCACCATTAAAAGAAAATGGGGTTTCTTGGATACATCACTGATTCCAGGACTGGGGCAAGGGGATGCTGCAACATCTTAATGTCTAAGAATGTAAGAAGGTACTTAAAGAATGATAGGAACATGTCAAAAGAACATGGAAATCAACTTCAAAGAGTCCCAACCAGCCAAACATGGGACAATTTAAGTTAAAAGTGATTAACAGAGAGGTGCCTAGGTGGCTCAGTCGTTAAGCATCTGCCTTTGGCTCAGGTCATGATCCCAGGGTCCTGGGATTGAGCCCCTCATCGGGCTCCCTGCTCAGCGGGAGGCCTGCTTCTCCCTTTCCCACTCCCCCTGCTTGTGTTCCTGGCTCTCACTGTATCTCTCTCTGTCAAATAAACAGATAAAATATTTTTTAAAAAATGATTAACAGAATGAATTAGGAATCCATAAATCCATAAGGATATAAACAAAGAGGAGGAAAAGGTCTTTCTTACAGTAGAAATGCTAACTAATAAATGTGGAATAAGAAATTAAAAATTATCATTAATTATCATTTGGGCAATAGCCGTATCAATAACTATTTCAAGTAAGATTTATTAATAGCACAGAAGAGAGAAAATGGTAATTTTACAGTAGAGAAATATGACAGGTACCACCTTAATAAAGTGATCAGAGTTAACATCATCAGTATTGAGCAAAGAGGTATCCTATGCACCCAGATATGAGAAACTAACACAGAAGGGTGCAACTCTGTAGTATTCCTGGTTAAAAATGGATAATCTGTATTGAGTCCTAAGAAAACATCTGACAAACTCACAGTGAGGGATGTTCTACAAAATAACATACTCTTCAAAAATGTCAGTGTAATGTAAGACTGAGGAACGATAAGAATTTTAAGGAGATTAGAGAAGCATGACAACAAAATGCAACAAGTGACTGTAGATTAGTACTGAACAAGGAAAGTTTTTTCTTTCTGCTAAAAGAGTATTTATTAATGGTATTAATGGCAAAACTGCTGAAATTTAAATAAGTTATCTTAAATAATATTAATGATAATTTCCTGATTTTGCTAATTATACTAAGGATATATAATAATTCTAAAGCAAAATCAACAAGTACTTATAAAAGTCCAGAGGTATAAAATATTTGTTTCTGGTTTCACTTACATTATACTGTTAACACATTTTTTAATTCAACTATAAACATTTTATTTAAGAGGAGCACCTGGGTGGCTCAGTCGCTTAAGCATCTGCCTTCAACTCAGGTCATGATTCCAAGGTCCTGGGATCGAGCCCCAGGTCGGGCTCCTTGCTCTGCAGAGAGCCTGCTTCACTCTCTCTCCCTCTCTGCCTGCCATTCCCTGTGCTTGCGCACACACTCTCTCTTGCTCTCTCTAATAAATAAATACAATCTTAAAAAAGAATTTTTATTTAAGAGTAATAAAATCCTATAGCTGTACCATAGTTTCTCTAGGTATTCTATTATGATTGGGAGTATTTATTTTCCCAGAATTTTTACCTACATAAATAATACTAGCATATAATCTTTACACAGTACTTTGAATCATTTCTTATAATAAATTTCTATCCGTATAATGATAAACTCACATTTTCAGCTTTCGTCTTATGTATACATTGCCAAATACTCTTCCTAGATTACCAACTCTCTTCCCTTCCCTTTCCCTCTCCCAAACTCACGCACAACCACACACAGCAAAGAGTATTTACAATTTTGAAAAGTTCTGAACCATAGCTATTAGGTGACTCCTTTGAACCTTGTATTACTTCATATTTTGTTTTATTATTTGGGAAAGTGAGTATTATTTCATTTGTGACCGGGCCATTTGAATTTTCACGTTTTTTGAATTTTCACCTTTTTTGAATTTTCACTTTTTTTTTTGCCATTTTTTCTTTTTTTTACCCTATTTGGAGCTTTCATCAAAAAGACGAAATGGGGGCACCTGAGTGGCTCAGTTGGTTAAGCGACTGCCTTCGGCTCAGGTCATGATCCTGGAGTCCTGGGATCGAGTCCTGCATCGGGCTCCCTGCTCAGCAGGTAGTCTGATTCTCCCTCTGACCCTCCCCCCTCTCATGCTCTATCTCATTCTCTCTCTCAAATAAAATAAAATAAAATAAAATCTTTAAAAAAAAAAGATGAAATGGATATAAAAAGCTTTCATTATTTTGAAGCAACTAAACCAATTACCTAGCGTACTTAAAATACCTTTCCTAGTTTTTTAAAATGTTGTTCACTGTTAAAATTCTGTTTATGTAAGATATAGCCTTCTTTCTTAATTTCTACAATCCTATTAGTATTTATCTCATTATTTAGCTGATTTAGACTCTCACAGTAAGTGGTTTTCCACAAATGGTTTGGTTTCCTGGCTATCACAACACCATTTACTTAATCCCCACTTTCCCCACTGATCTGCGTAACCACCTTTACCACAGTCTAATAAGTTCTTCATTACTTTTGAGTTCGATTTTAAATTTTATTGTGCTCCTTTTGTTACAGCAGTCTTAGAATACATTTTAATAATTTATTGGGTAAATGCCCTTGTGATTATTATACCTCTGAATCCATTCATCCTACTAATGAACTTTAAAGTCGGTCACACTCCCTGCACTCTTAAAAAATATTGAGATTTTTATGGAATCACATTAAATTAATAATTATGGCAACTGGTCTATTCAAATTGTCCTATAATTACTTTAATCTCAATATTTTTAATTTTTCTTAAAAATTATATATTTCATTAAGACTCATTTTAATAGTATGCATAAGCACTGTCTAAATTATTTTAATCTACTACATATTATAAATCAATTTCAATTATATATTGAAACATTTTATATGAGCACTTTGTCTCCCTCTACACTCACCATCTTAAGATTTTTCCCAGCTTTGGGGCACCTGGGCGGCTCACTCAGTTAAGTGTCCACTCTTGGTTTTCTAGGGTTGTGATCTCAAGATCGTGAGATCGAGCCTCACATCAGCTCCACGCTCAGTGTGGAGTCCGCTTGAGATTCTCTCTCCCTCTCCCCCTGCCCCTCCTGCTTGTGTACTCTCTCTGTCTCTCTCTCTCTCTCCCGCTCTCTAAAATAAATGGATAAATCTTTAAAAACAAAAACAAAAACAGGGGTGGCTCAGTCATTAAGCGTCTGCCTTCGGTTCAGGTCATGATCTCAGTGTCCTGGGATCGAGCCCCGCATCAGGCTCCCTGCTCGGTGGGAAGCCTGCTTCTCCCTCTCCCACTCCCCCTGCTTGTGTTCCCTCTTCTGCTGTGTCTCTCTCTGTCAAATAAATAAAAAATAAAATCCTATCTTTAAAAAAAAACAATAAATGGGGCGCCTGGGTGGCTCAGTCGTTAAGCGTCTGCCTTCGGCTCAGGTCATGATCCCAGGGTCCTGGGATCAAGTCCCACGCCAGGCTCCCTGCTCAGCGGGAAGCCTGCTTCTCCCTCTCCCACTCCCCCTGCATTGTGTTCCCTCTCTAGCTATGTCTCTGTCAAATAAATAAAATCTTAAAAAAAAAAAAAACAATAAATGTATAGCCTTTGATACAAAGAATAAAGTGAGACAAGTACCTATTCAACCAAGTTTAACTGGTCTCACTCAAAAAAAAACAAAACACAAAGTCTTTATAATGGCCTAAGAAAGTCATGTGCCAAGTGGCCTCTGTTAAGTTTTATCTCATTTCTACTTTTCTCCCCACTGATTACTCCTCTCCAGCCACAACAGACTTCTAAACTATGTCAGGCATGCTCCTACCTCAGAGCTCATTTACTTATTAACCCTCTTCCCAGAACTTGGGAATCCCAGTGATACTCACATGGGCTTGCTCCCCCTCCACTTTGTTCAAAGGTAGTCTACTTTTATTACTATAAGTATCTCTCCTACTGGAAGCTTCGTTACAGCAGAGGTCTTTGTTTTGTGTTTGTTCAGTCATGTATCCCCAGAGCCTGTAATAGTGCCTGGTATATAGCAGGTACTCCAAAACATAAATACATAAATAATTTAAATTTTTTTAAAAAATCTCTTGGTTGAATAAATGGGTATTTAAAAGCATAGGCTCTGAAGCCATAATGCCTGAGTTAAAATCTCAGCACCCTCCTCTTATTAGTTATGTTACCTTTAGCAACCTCCTTAACTTCCGTATGCCACAGTTTTCTCCTCAATAAAATAAAAAATAATAGTAATAGTACTTACCTCATAGGGAAGTTCGGAGAATTAAAGTAGGTAATGCATGTAAAGTACCTTAATTACTTTAATATTCATGAACAGTAAGTGTAAAATAATGATGACTATGACTATTATTACTACTTTAATTCATTCTTGAGATATACTTCAAAATCTTCCACCATGTTTAAGTTTTAATTAATTTTCCAAAAATTTATATCAATTTTTGCTTTATATAAACTCCAATGTTATACTATGTCACACAAATTATTACTACTTTGGAGAAATATCACTTTTCTTTATGTGAAAAATGTTATCTTTTATGTTTTTCTCCTTGAGTTCTATTTTGGTAATGCACTTTTCTTTCTTTTGTTCTTGTTTTAGTTTTTACTATATTCTTTAGTATTCTTACATTTGACAGGCTTATCCTTAACTATTCCTCTATTTTCCATCCTTTTTTTGTCAATTTGCTTTAGGTCTATCTGTTCTAAAGAACATAGCTAGAAACGAAGGGTAGGCCTTCAGCACAATATGTCCTATCAGTTCTATCCCATAAACACTAGTAGGATTTCCTCCTCAACAACTTCCCTGTCCTCCAGCAGATGCTACGGTTGGAGTGATCCAGGAGACCCAGGCTTTGTCATCCTTAAGCACACTTCACACTCTCATGTTAGGCAGCCTTCCTAAGTACT
Source organism: Zalophus californianus (assembly GCF_009762305.2). Classification (NCBI taxonomy): domain Eukaryota; kingdom Metazoa; phylum Chordata; class Mammalia; order Carnivora; family Otariidae; genus Zalophus; species Zalophus californianus. The sequence continues at coordinate 51,168,739 of NC_045604.1, read as the reverse complement.
TTTTTAATCTTCTATAAATTCTTTTAAGTTTTCAGTGTGAGGATAGTAATAGGTCAATGGGATTTCTGGTGAGTGAAGGTTGGAGAGAGATTAACACACTGACTGGCTCAGTATACTATCTCAAACCAGAAATCTCTTTATTACCTGATAATATCAAGTGCTGCTCTAAAAATTAAAACAAATAAACCAAAAAACAAAAAAAAAATCTATTCTTACTACTTTTCTTTTTCACCCAGATTCAACTTCTATTGTTTCTAGCTCACTGCTAGAAATTCAATTAAATATTATGTAAATGGCAATTACAGAAAAACCTTTTCTTGTTCCTCTATGAAGAGACTGTCAATGCCCTGCAGCCAAAGACCAACAGAAACACACACCTGTAGCTGAACAAGTTTTAATTATCGCTCACTGAAACAAAGAATATAACACACTGTGGGTAAGAGAGAGGTACCTCAGTTAAGAGCCAACTTATAGGATATAGGCTCATGTTAAGTGTTTGAGGGAGGGCTGTGGATGGGATGCTTTCAAGAAGTGGGGGTAATTCTGTGGTTGAGTATCTAGAAGGACAGAACACTACCGTAATACTAAAGTTGTAAATAGTAAAGCAACAGCAATTGTTCATATTAGCCAGGACATTAGTGTCTTTGGTATTTTTGGGGGCTTGCATGGTGACTTTGTTTTTATATGTGCTTAGACAGTTTATGAAGTGACCTTATATTTGTTTTACTTCATCACAGCCACAGAATGGATTTATCTGATGTTGATGTTTTGTGAGATTAGGGTCAAAAGGAAAACAGCAAGGTCCAACTGTGAATACAAAGCTGTTTCCAGATTCAAAGACTGCTTTTTCCTCTCAAGTTTTTAAGGTATGTTTCAACTTAATGCTTTAAAATTTCTCCTGATATATCCCATTATGTCTTATAAAAACAAGAAGATCAGGCACCTGGGTGGCTCAGTTAGTTAAGTGACTGCCTTCAGCTCAGGTCATGATCCCGGAGTCCTGGGATCAAGTCCCACATCCGGCTCCCTGCTCGGCACAGAGTCTGCTTCTCCCTCCTACCCTACCCCCTCTTGTGCTCTCTCTCTCAAATAAATAAATAAAATAAAAATCTTTAAAGAAAAAAAAGAAACAAGAAGATCAGGTGTTTTCACTGTTGTTCAGAAAGAGATGCGAACTAATCTATGAACTTAATATAAAATAATAGGCCAAATACATGCATGCATATGAAGATAACACAGGATGTTCAGAGTAGTTATACCAACTAACCATGAAAGTAATAGAAGTGGTCACCTAGGTAGTGGGAAAAGGAAAACACAAACAAAAGCTGCATGATCCAAAAGAATTTTCTTTTCACTTTGATAAAAATAACCACACTACACATAAAGCGAATATACAAATGAACATGCATTTAAAAACACCTCATTGTTTCCCTCTTACTATGAAGGATAATATTAAGACAATTTCTACAATCTGAATAAGATACAGGGATTAGATAAAAGCATTGTATCCATGTTAACTTTTTGAATTTTAAAATATATTGTAATTACATAAGACAATACCCTTGTTTTTAAGGAAATACACACTAAAGTATTTCGAGGTAAAGGATCATTATGTCTGTACCCAACTCAAACAATGCAGAGAAGAAAATTTATGTGTGCATAAGCAAAAGAGAGAATGAGAATGAACAAAAAAATGTGATCAAATGTTAACTTTTAGACAATCTAGATAAAGGACATAAAGGAGTTCCTTTTACCACTTTGGTTATTTTTCTCTAAGTCTGACATTACTTCAGTATAAAAAGTCAAAAAAAAAAAAAAAGTCCAGCCTCAAAATTAGATTTGACAAATACCAGCAACCCCAAGTTAAAGATGGAGAAAGTAAACGTCAAAACAATCATACCATTAATTAGAAGAGAGGTAAAGCTGAAGTCTATTTTACTCAAATCTGTAGTTTACTTCCCACAGAAAAGCTTAACATTTCCAACATAATGATAAGTAATTCATCAATAGATTATAAAGATCCCTGAGAAAAACAATGTGCTGATTATTCATAATTTCATCTTACAGTATTTCCTTCCTCTCAAGGTCTCATGTTACTAGTATTCAAAAAAATTTTTTTGACTCATCATTTAGCACATAAATAGCTGTTTATGCATCAGAACTATCTAAGTCCCAATCAATGCCACAGCACTCAAAACAGTTACGTTTGTGACAGGACATTCCAGTAAACTAATCTACGACTTTAAAACTCAGATGATTATATTCATTGTACCACAAAAACATACTGCTAAATATATCATTTACCTGAGAACTGCCACTGAAACCAGGAGGTTGGCTGTATTCTGTAGAATCAATAATACTACTGCAAAATGAAGAGAGAAAAATATGATTTCAGTGTTTACATTATTCTAGCAACAGAAAAAGTAAATCTAAAATACATCATATCTAAATCCAGTATTTCTTATTTCTAAGCAAAGAAAATATTTATTGCCAATAACTTAGATACCAAATAAATGCATAACCCATAAACAATCAGCAAATAAACAATTTATAAACCCTTCACCCCACCACCTTAAACAAACACACCATGAAAGAATATCAATAGGAAATAATCACAAAACAAGTGTATACAGAAATGTATCTGCTTCAATTTCATTTTCAGATAGGAACACTATTTAAGGAAAAAAGGACTTAAGAGTATTAGGAAAAGAGCACAAGCAATCCATCCAAGTTACAGTTAAGAGGTCCTGTTAGGCCACTAAAAAGCTACAGTGTCCTCAGACACATACTTTGTAACCACTCCATTTCCTCATCTTCAAAGTGAGATGAGTGGGGACTATCACTAGATTATCTAGAGTCCCTTCCAGGTCCAAAATATTACGATAAACATCTCATGTGAAGGAAAATTACCAAAGGAATAGAATAAATGATAACCCATAATCTTTTTTTCACAATCCAATACCTATACACTAGTTTTCTATACCTGATCAAAAACATAATCTGCTTTCTGCATTGGTTCTTTTTATTTGGTTGTAACGTCTCCGCATTTTTCTACATAAGTATAGAAGAATCTCTGAAACTATCTTTTTTTCCTATTAGTTCTATCTTTACCACGCCTACATTCTTCTTATCTTTAAATTAGCCTCTGAAGACCATTAACCCCTGAAAATGGCAAAACATCTATCAACCATGATAAACCATAGTTATTTACATTTTTAAAAATTCCCCTTCCCTATTACCACTACAAATAATATTTATATTGTCTACCCTAATGAAATTTAGGCAAGTGAAGGTATGGATTAAGTTGTCTATACACAAAATCATTCTTTAGTATTCAAATAACCCCAAAAGTTATAACATGAGAGGCATTCTTAAGGGCACACAGAGTGGTTGTGAATATTACCCTTGAGCAGCTAAATGACTCTGGGCAAGTTGTTAATCTTATTTGATCTCTAGTTTCTCCAACTACTAAATAAGGAAGAGACTTCAGAGAGGTGTGAAATTTAAAAAAGTATGTTCTCAGTATAATTCCAAGAAAAAAAAAACATTTGATATACTTTACCCTCTATTAACACATATAATTAGTCAATAAAATACAACCTCACATTTAAAAAAGTAAAAAAAAAAAAGTACAATAAATTAGATGGAAATGTCCTCACAATAGTCTTAAAAAATGCAACACATACTAAAAGATCTTAATTCCTTGTGTTTCTAACTATTCCTACAGTAAGGCTCAATTATACAAGAAAGAGCCTTCAAAGCACTTACACTACAAATTAAAGAATTAACACAATCTTGTAATGGGTTGCTTTATGGGAAATATAACCAATGATCACTGTCCTTACAGAGTCATGCACTGGCATGACTAGATCATGTGCTACTTTTAGTATACTCCATCTAGGGACTAACAAGACTAAAAATGAAAAAACATGCATTCAAAATCTCTCTGTTCAGGTCCCCCCGGGTGGATCAGTTTAAGCGTCTGCCTTCAGCTCAGGTCATGATCCCAGGACCAAGCGCCACGTCAAGCAGGGTCTCAGGCGTCAGGCTCCCTGCTCAGGAGGAAGTCTGCTTCTCCCTCTCCCTCTGCCCCTCTCTCACTCTCTTTCAAATAAATAAATAATAAATCTTTTAAAAAACCAAAATCTCTCTGTTCCTTTTACTAATGAAATCTAATCCCCTAGCATTTTTATAAACATTAATAAAATTATGTAGCTGCATATTTAGAAGTCAGTAGAAGTCAGTAGCATTTCTAGATATTATTTTTTATGGTATTATAATTCAGATTGGATTGGAAGCCTGAATAATGATACTGATATATCAGTGTCTACAGTGAGATAACACTACATGCCAAATACATATTTTTAAAAATACCCACCAATTTATAAAAGAAATTAAAATTACAGGTTTTAAATGGTATTTTATCAATAATGACTGCAGAGTTTGAAATTTATGTTCTATCAGATCTTAATCTTATTCACTAGGGAAAATTTATTGATGCATACAAAGACTACAACAGAAGAAATCTGAAAAACAAACCTCCTTAATTATTCTCTATAAAATGTGTGTTGTATACAAAGTTACATAAGTAGAAGGAAATATTAAAAAGCACTGACGGTCTGGGTCCTCTTGATTCTAGCGCTATACCACTTCTTAACTCTAAGTCAGCCACAGTCACCAAACAGTAATGACAACAATGACAGAAGCACTGTTATGTACTAGGCACTGACCTAAACCATTTAAACCCTCTTAACTCAAGGGGAACACTCCTACACTGTTGGTGGGAATGCAAGCTGGTGCAACCACTCTGGAAAACAGTATGGAGGTTCCTCAAAAAGTTGAAAATAGAGCTACCATACGATCCAGCAATTGCACTCCTGGGTATTTACCCCAAAGATACACATGTAGGGATCCAAAGGGGTACGTGCACCCCGATGTTTATAGCAGCAATGTCCACAATAGCCAAACTGTGGAAAGAGCCAAGATGTCCATCGACAGATGAACGGATAAAGAAGATGTGGTATATATACACAATGGAATATTATGCAACCATCAAAAGGAATGAGATCTTGCCATTTGCAATGACGTGGATGCAACTGGAGGGTGTTATGCTGAGTGAAATAAGTCAATCAGAGAAAGACATGTATCATATGACCTCACTGATATGAGGAATTCTTAATCTCAGGAAATAAACTGAGGGTTGCTGGAATGGTGGGGGGGATGGGAGGGATGGGGTGGCTGGGTGATAGACATTGGGGAGGGCATGTGCTATGGTGAGCGCTGTGAATTGTGCAAGACTGTTGAATCACAGATCTGTACCTCTGAAACAAATAATGCAATATATGTTAAGAAAAAAAAGAAGAAGATAGCAGGAGGGGAAGAATGAAGGGGAGTAAATTGGAGGGGGAGACGAACCATGAGAGAGGATGGACTCTGAAAAACAAACTGAGGGTTCTAGAGGGGAGGGGGTGGGGGGATGGGTTAGCCTGGTGATGGGTATTAAAGAGGGCACGTCCTGCATGAAGCATTGGGTGTTATGCACAAACAATGAATCATGGAACACTACATCAAAAACTAATGATGTAATGTATGGTGATTAACATAACAATAAAAATTAAAAAAAAATAAACCCTCTTAACTCTAAGGTAGGTACTATTATCATTCCCATTTCTCAAATCAGGCACGGAGAGATTATGTATTTGGCCCAACATAACAAAGTTAGCAAACAGCTGGGTTAGGATTCAAACTCATGCAGTTTGGCTCCAGAACCACCATGCTATATCTATATTCCCTAGGCACATCATGTTCTCTAACTGAAAAGGGGGGAAATCTCCTGGATTAGTCACCCCAACTCACAGACATAATGTAAGGAGAAAAGTGAAAGAATAGCAACCTATGAATATGAAAGAGAAACTATTATTTAAAATAAATGTCATTAAAGTTATAAAACTTTAATAAAAACACTGTAACAGCAAGGTCAAGAAGAAAATTTCAGCGTAGTGACTAAAACTGATTTAAGAATAAATACACTTTAATCAAGATGGGGAAAATGAGTTGATAAAAAAAGAAAGAAACCCCAATGTTTTCACTGGGAAAATGAGAAGCTTAGCTAAAAACAGAAATGAAAACTATGCAGCGTTAATTACAAGGGAATTACAAGGGAAATTCACAGCTGTGCAACTAGATGTCACACAACTACTCTCACTCAAACATTTGCCTCCAAAAACAAAGGTATATTTCATAGTTAAAAGGCAGACTAGTAAGTCAATTTCACATAGAAGCTATATCCATAATGAATAAGTAGCTTAGAGAAAACAGTGGTTCATTCTTGGTAAAAATACTAGATGACTACTTTTTGATTGGGCTTTTATTTGAAAAAGACGGTTCACATTTAAATTACCAATAGATACATTAGCTAATTAAATTATAGAGAATTTTTTATTCTGTGAGCAAACTATAGCATATTAAGATCATTTAAGGCTGAACATTAGGGGCACCTGGGTGACTCAGTCAGTTAAGCATCTGCCTTTGGCTCAGGTCATGATCCCAGGGTCCCGGGGATTGAGCACCGCATCAGGCTCCCTGCTCAGCAGGTAGTCTGCTTCTCCCTCTCCCTCTGCTTCTTCCCCTCCCCACCTTGTGCTCTCTCTCTTTCTCTCTCTCTCTCAAATAAATAAATAAAATGTTTTTAAAAAATCATTTAAGGCTGAACATTAAAAAAATAAATGAGGGTTTTAAATAAATAAGGGAACTGAATGGACAAAAAATTGCTATGTACACACATGAAATTAGACTAACTGCTGCTATTCATTTGTTCTTTCATTAGTATAAATTTAAGACAGAAGAATAAGCCTCTACATTTAATAAACTATATGGGCCTAGAGCCAAAACCTGTTCCCTTGCAGTATTTTACATAAAAGTATTAAACCAGTTCCCCCAAACAAAGCATGCTAAGCAACATGTAACCTGAAAATAATTTGATTTATAAATTTTAATAATGATTAATTAAAATCAAATATGGTTTTAATTACTTTTTTTTTAAGATTTTATTTATTTGACACAGAGAGAGAGCACACAGGAAGGGGGAGCTGCAGGCAGAGGCAGAGGGACAAGCAGATTCCTTGCTGAGCAGGGAACCCGAGGCAGGGCTAGATCCCAGGACTCTGAGATCATGACCTGAGCAGAAGGTAGATGTTTAACCAACTGAGCCACCCAGGCGCCCCTATGGTTTTAATTTCTTAAAACTTGTATGCTACTATTTTATTTCCTTTCTACCATGGCAGTAATCCCTAATATTATAAACACATAAGAACCAAATTACTTGCTTTTCTCAAAATAGTGTTTTCTGTCAGTTACTTAACACAGAGGTTTTTCTCTGCTACATCAGAGTGATCATATCATTTCTTTTATATAAGAACTGAAGTGTTGAATTCCAAATTAATGGTAAATCTCATTTACTAAAAAACCAAAACTCCTGTGCACCCCACTTTTGCAGACACCTCAAGAGACTAGAAATCAGTCTTAATGTTTGTTTTTCCTTTCTGATTCTACCAAACCCTTTAACATTTGACATAACTATTCAAACAAATCATCCAATATCAATGTGACTCATCTGTCTACTAACATCTATTGAGTGCTTACTTTGTGCCAGGCATTATTCTCATTTCTCTAATGTATTATCACATTTAATCAGTGAAGACAGGTATTATCCTCATTTTACAAATGAGAAAACTGAGGTGTACAAAAGTTAATACACTAAGATCAAACTAATCATAACTTGTAGAGTTGAAATTTGAACCCAGGCCGTTAATTCCAGAATCCTTAAGGAAGACTGACGAAATGACATACATTTTCTCTTCTTGAAGAATATCACTGCCCTCCCACTTTTGAACCAAAAGTTTCTATTTATCTTCTTTTCTTCTTTTATTCTCAACTCTGTGATGACTTCCAAAACTCTTTCACCTCCCAAGGCTTAATGAGCTCTAGAGTAAGGATGCTTGCATTAAAATACTGGTTATGCCACTAATCATGTGATACTGGGCAAATTACTTCATCTCTAGGACACAACTCCGTCATCTGTACAATGAAGAGGATAAAAAAACCTACTGCACTACATCTGTTCTGAGGGTTATATGAGATAGCATGTGTAAATTACAAAATGGTCCCTAACACATAGATATCACTATGATAGTTGTAACTTTTATAAATAAATACAGTTCTCAAAGACAGTAATAATTTCTTGATTTTGATGCAAAATCCAACTGAAAATTAACAGGAAACCTTTTCTAATACACTGTCTCACACTCTTTACAAAGAGATAGTACTATTACTCATATTGGTATTTGAAAGAACTTCACCATGATATTTTAAAACAAACTTTGTGTAAATTAACATTGCTGACTACAAAGGCCTTTTTAGCAATACATAGTTTGGCTTTTAAAAATATTGGGCTCAAAAAGATTCCACAAAATTTCAATTCCTAAAATGTAAAACTAAAAATCATATACTTTTTATGACTTATCTGAAAGTAAAACCTGCCCTGGACAGATCTGTTATCATTTCACTATGAACATTCATGTTTCAATGCAAAAATATTAATGTGCTTGATTATGTGGAATGGTCTCATACTTTTCCATCAGTATTATATAATATTATGGAGCAGGGGGTGGGAGACAGACAGAACATTAAATACTGAAACACTTCTGACTCCAAAGGTTTCAAAAAAAGTTATAGGAACCTATACACCATACAGCTTGGATTTACTTGAGAAACGCAACTTCAGTAGTAAAAATATTGGGCTCCAGAGTACATATCTATGGCCTCTACGAAAAGGAAGAAATTCAGTTTGTTTTTCTAAGAACAGAAGTTACTAGAGTATTTCAGAACTCCAGAAAAAATGCTCCTCAATAGTTTATTAATTGTCCCCTTTTTATTGTACATGGTTATGAAGGGTTATAGTTACACAGTGCACAGGGGGACTGTATGAACTTAATATTTATACTGCCTTTTAAAATGTCCATAATTCCATAATTATTCCTAAAGTTGAAAAAGAAAAGCAAAAACCCCAGTTATCTGAAATAAACTTAGAAAAGGCTTTTAAAGCAAGGAAAGCAGAAAAAGCATTACAAAAACTTAAGATTCAAAGGTAGAGGATCTGGAGAATGGGGGAAATATGCTAGGACTTGGGTAGGGGAAAGACAGTAAATAGCAGAAACAAAAAATGGTAATAACACATAAAATTTTATGCTTTATCCAATTATCCTTATATCTAAAACAGGGTTACCATGTATTCCGACAGTCTTCCCAGCCTCTCCCAACCCAGACCTCCCACAATCAAGGCATACCTAAAACAATCAAAGAGGTGGAAAGTTCCCTCTACGACTAACCTGACAAAACAAAAAGCAAGAGGATCTAATCACAGTATATGAATGGAATCAACAAGGAACGGTTAGTATATACCAATAATGTGCTTCCGACCCAAAGACTTATTTTAATTTTCCTGGCTCTCCCAAGTCCAGAAACTTGATTTCAGGTGTTTTTAAGACATTATAGAAAGATACGTAACTTTACAGAATTGAGAGTAAAATAGAAATCTTTACCTTATCCTCTCCAAAAGATGAAATAAGCTAAAGATATAAAACTTTAGTATTAAATATTTGCTTTCTTTTACGAAAAAAATCATATCTGATTTAAAGATTTACTTAGACACATCACAATAATACAGACATATTCACTACCTACTAAACCAATGTTTACATATTTTTAAAGTATGATCCCCCAAACCTGCATTTAAATCTCTGGGAACCACCTCAGACCTAATGATGAGATTTGGGGTAGGGTTCGAAAATCTTCATTACAAGGACGCCTGGGTGGCTCAGTTGTTAAGCGTCTGCCTCCGGCTCAGGTCATGATCCCAGGGTCCTGGGATCGAGTCCCACATTGAGCTCCCTGCTCAGTGGGGAGCCTGTTTCTTTCTCTGCCTGCCACTCCCCCTGCTTGTGCTCTCTCTCTCTGGCAAATAAATAAGATCTAAATAAGAAAAAAAAAGAAAATCTTCATTACAAACAAGAGTCTTGGTTAATACACACACTGGAATTTGGCCTATTCACACCTTATATTTCAGAACTGGAATGGACTGTTATAATCATCATGAAGTGGTGACAAATTATACTTCATAACAAAAACTCCAAGGTGTTCTTTAAAAATCCTGAAATGCCTATAAATCAAATGTAAATACCAAAGTTTCAGAGTTAAAAGCATTTTGATTATTTTAAATTTTGGAATCAAAGTCTTATTTACATATTTTAAGCAGAAAATTTAATTTGCCAGCATAACTTATTTTTCAACCTAAAGCTATGTAACCATGAGAGCAGGGTTCCAGGGTCTGTCATATTCACAACTGTGTATCCAGTGCCTATAACAAGGTTTTATACATGTCTTATATGCCCTCCAAAACTGGGTGAGTGACTGAAGAATAAATTCTTCAGACATTCTAAATAAAGAAACTGCACAGTGAGGCGCCTGGGTGGCTCAGTGGATAAGCGTCTGCCTTCAGCTCAGGTAATGGTCCCAGGGTCCAAGGATAGAGCCCCGCATTGGACTCCCTGCTCAGCGGGAAGCCTGCTTCTCCCTCTCCCCCTGCTTGTGTTCCCTCTCTCGATATGTCTCTGTCAAATAAATAAAAAATCTTTAAAAAAAAAAAAAGAAACTGCACAGTTTCAGAAAAGGTTTTCATAACTTGGTAATTCTCTATTACCTATCAATTTAATGAGAAATTGCAGATGTGGGACGCCTGGGTGGCTCAGTCTATTAAGCGTCTGCCTTTGGCTGCGGTAGTGATCCCGAGGTACTGCGATCAAGTCCAACATCGGGCTCCTTGCTCAGTGGGGAGCCTGCTTCTCCCTCTGCCACTCCCCCTGCTTGTGAGCTTGCTCTCTCTGACAAATAAATGATTCTCAAACAAATAAATTTTTTAAAAAAAGAATTGGGACTCCTGGGTGGCTCAGCTGGTTAAGCGACTGCCTTCGGCTCAGGTCATGATCCTGGAGTCCCAGGATCGAGTCCCGCCATCAGGCTCCCTGCTCAGCAAGGAATGTGCTTCTTCCTCTGACCCTCCCCCAACTCATGCTCTCTCTCTCTCTCATGCTCTCTCTCTCAAATAAATAAAATATTTAAAAATAAATAAATAAAAATATAAATAAATAAATTGACAATATATGAAGAGTACCCATTACATTATTGCCAAGGAAGTTTTCTGCATCTTGTGTTTTTGTTTTAGCTCAAGTTGAAAATTCTGTAAGATTCTTCAATGTCCTCCATCTCCTATGACTTTAATTTCAACTCCTTTGCATGGTATAGCATCAGGGTAAGGCAAGTAACTCCTCACTACTCCCAACAATAAAACAATCAAGTACTGGTTTTACTACTTCTCCCACACCATACATAAACTTCACTAAAAAACAGCAACACATTATTTATGTTCAAAAGTCCTCAATGCAGGTATAGCAGAGATTTGTTAAGATCCACCTAGCCTTGGAGATACGGAACAAAGTGTCAGCCTGTGTGTGGAGAATTTCCCATATTGTTACAATTCCCCTCTTTGATAAAGGAAATAAAGACTAAATAAAAACTATTTTTTTTAAGATTTTTTATTTATTTCAGAGAGAGGGCACAAACTGGGGAGACAGGCAGAGGGAGAGAGGGAGAATCAGACTCCCCACTGAGCAGGGAACCTGATGTGGGGCTCAATCCCAGGACCCTGAGATCAAAACCCGAGCTGCAGGCAGACGTGTAACCAACTGAGCCACCCAGGCACCCCTAAATAAAAACTCTTTAGGTTTATGTAGGAAGATTTATTTAAGATACAGAATAAATTAGAGACTTACTTGTAAAGATTAGAGTTAGACTTAACCATAAAAACATTTCAATTCCTGGGGCGCCTGGGTGACTCATTTGGTTAAGTGATGGACTATTGATTTCAGTTCAGGTCATGATCTCTGGGTGATGGGATCGAGCCCTGCATTGAGCTCTACACTCAGCACAGAGTCTGCTTAAGACTCTCTCCCTCGGGGCGCCTGAGTGGCTCAGTCGTTAAGCATCTGCCTTCGGCTCAGGTCATGATCCCAGGGTCCTGGGATCGAGCCCCACATTGGCTCCCTGCTCCGCGGGAAGTCTGCTTCTCCCACTCCCACTCCCTCTGCTTGTGTTCCCTCTTTTGCTGTGTCTCTGTCAAATAAATAAATAAAATCTTTAAAAAAAAAAAAAAGATTCTCTCCCTCTACCTCTCCCCCTGCCCCTCCCCCCACTGGCGAGCTTTCTAATAAAATCTTTTAAAATTTTTCAATTCCTATATGTTAAAAAAGTTATCTCCCCAAGTAAAATAAAGCAACTCAACTAATAATAAATGCCAAAAAGTACCAAGAACTTAAGCATTAATATGTGAAGAAAGATCCATTAACACCAGGTCATAATCCAGCCAAAGACCTAATATGCAAGAATAAGGAATGTGGGGGGAGGGAGGGCACCTGGGTGGCACAGTCAGTTAAGCATTCGACTCTTGGTTTTGGCTGAGGTTGTGATCTCGGGGCGATCCAAAACCACCACCCAACACCACACACACTTTTTTTCTTTTTTTATGACTGTAGATAAATATAATTGCATAAATATAATTGTTCACCAATACAGGTGAGCTAAAGAAGAATTTCATAATCTAGTCCATTATGAAATATCAAATTCCTTGAATTTCATTAGTTTACTCAAACTATATACAGATTCACAAGGTATTAACTCACTACCCTATGTATATATTCTTAATAATAAATAATTCTGGCATTGATAAGTGACCCTTTGCTTTTCCTTCCTATTATACCTACATTTTGATTCAAGTGGACCTTTGTCAATAGAAACACAAATGAAAGGTAAGTCTCAAAAATATCTTGTTAAAAATAGTTAGATAAAAGCAAGTGTCTTCCATAAAAGTCTTTTATCTCTTTTTATTTATAAACCTCCCTCTTTTATGCCACAGGAAGCCTTAATTCAAATTTTAAACTTATAAATATGTCTTCCAAAAAAATGAATTAAATTTACAATCAACAGGAAGTCTCTTATGCGGAACGCCTTGATGGCTCAGTTGGCTAAGCATCTGCCTTCAGCTCAGGTCATGATCCCAGGGTGCTGGGATCAAGTCTCACATCAGGCTCCGTGCTCAATGGGGAGTCTGCCTCTCCCTCTGCCTGCCGCTCCCCCTGCTTGTGCTCTCCCTCTCTCTCTGACAAATAAATAATCTTAAAAAAAAAAAAAAAAAGGAATTTTCTTATGGGTAAAAGCATTTTAAAGATTGGAGAGTCTAGGTCAGAAAAATTTTACTTAAAGTATTTCTATTATATTTATTTACTATTTTATCATAGGAAAACAAAAGTTATTCTGTAAATTTAACTCAACTATCTGGATCACATTAAAGCATATCTACCTTAAGCAGATAGAGAAGTTTAAACTAATACATTATCTCCAAACTAAGTTATCTGAAGTTCTGAAAACACAAAGGTGAGAGAGTAACAATTGACGATTCTGAAATACTTGCTTAAAGACAAAGAATAAAAGCAATTACGAGACTATTATTTCTAAGATAGAAAACACATCAATGAAAAGCATTTAAAAATTTACAAGCATAATTACTCATAATGGTTTTAGAGAAGACTTAAAAATCTAAATTTTAGTTATTTTTCTCTAAGAATGTTTTAACCTAAAAATCATCGCTGTCATTATCAAGAAGAAAATCTCAACAAAAATGTTTCATTTTAGTACTTAAAGTTTGAGCTAAAGTTAAAAATGAATAACCTTTGTATCAATATATTAATATTATATTAATATCATATATTAATAATCCTCTAAAAGAGTATATTAAGATAGATATGCTCATAATTGTATTATCAGATAAAAGGACCAATCCCATTTGTAAACAGGTAAAAAAGACCATGCTTGCCCACCATTCTCTAATTCACTCATAACTTAACACACATAAATATGCAACAGTAAAGTATAAACTCAGCTCACTATTAATTGTGGAGACTTTCTCCCTCAGAATCTAAAGCAAAATGAAAAAAGGCCCTGAAAACAGCAATCCAGCTTAAACTCATTCTAATAAGAGAAATTTGTAAAGGATGAAGACTTCAAAGTGTTTAAAAAAAAAATTCAACTGATTTTATGTAGGAAAAATCACACTCTCCCACCCCCAACCACACTCCAATGAAGCCTGGCTGACAGTTTTTGTTCTGTTGTTTTTTTTAAGATTGTATTAGTTTATTTATTACGTATACTAAAGGTCAAGCTTCAATCAAAATCTCACTAACTGCGGACACCTGGATGGCTCAGCTGGTTAAGCAACTGCCTTGGGTTCAGGTCATGATCCCAGGGTCTTGGGATCGAGTTCCACATCAGGCTCCTTGCTCAGCGGAGAGCCTGATGCTCCCCCTGCTTGTACACTCTCTCTCTCTCCCTCTCTCTGACAAATAAATAAAATCTTTAAAAAAACAAATATATATATACATATATATATAAAATCTCACAAACTAATAAAAATTAAATAAAACTCGAGGTTACGTATACTTTTATTCAAAAACATATTTAAGTACTAATATGTATAAATGCTCATATAAAAATAAAGGAGTATAAAAAAACTTAATAGTCACAGAATTACAGTACACTATGGAAAATACACAAAACTAATACACACAGCACAGAAGCAGGAACAAAATAATTAGAATATTTTTTAAGTGTTTAATTCTATCTCCTTCTTCCTTTCTCCCCTTCAGTCTTTAGGGAAATGGTATATCAAAAAAGAACAGAGTTCACCCTTGGTTGGATTCTTGAAGGGGGGGTACTTTGGGAAGGGGGAGCTATGTAAGAGATGAATCCAGAAGTTTCTAGGCAAAAGGAATAGGTATAAGTAAAGATATTTTAACAACCTGTTTTGGGAGTTAAATTCAATTCTAAAGCACAAAAAAAGATACAGAAGGCCATGCAAAACAGCTGGATCTAAGCCAACTTACATGTAGTGGAAAGTCACTGAAGGATTTTAAGCAGGAAAAAAACATGATCAGATTTCTGGCAATACACTGCAAGAGGATAGTTAAAAGACCACTGCTAGGCTCCATGTGATATGGAGAGTCTAAACAGCAAAAAGAGAATACACAGGATATGAAAATTATAGCTAATCATGGTATACAGAAGATAAAATCCTGGGGGAAGTGGGGTAAGAGAAAACAGTTGTATGTCTTTTGTTTTTCTTCTCATTTAAATACATAATCTAATCATTAACTTAGAATCTATGTAAGGGATTCAATGACCAGACATATAAAGAGGTCCTCATTACAGAAGAAAATAAATGAATCAACAAAAAGGCTTTTTAAAGTAAACCTGCTATAAAAAAGACCAAAAACATTACAGTGAGGAATAAAACAAAATTGTCTTGCATTTAAATAATAAAGCTAATAATTATGGTGGAAGAAGGTTACTATAATTAGAACTACATGCTATTTCTTAAAAATAAAGAAAAATAAAATATTGTTAGTATAACATAACATATTTAATTTCACATCTTAATCTTAAGGGTCATTTCCTAAGAGTACTTTAGGGCTACGTGATTTTTCCCAAGTGTCTCTCTCAAACCTTGATATTCAAATTACTTGTTCTATGAAAATATCAAAATACTCTTTTGAAGAAAGTATTATGTTTGCCTGTTTTCCCTTCTTCAACTATTAACTAAGTTAAATCTGCAAGAACCTCATTTGACAATAGCTCTGCATAGGATTTTAGTTGTTTTCCAACAAAGTTTTCATAGATTTCATGAAATCCTGACTCTTCCGTAAGATCTGCTACTTTATTTTTTTTTAAGATTTTATTTATTTGACAGAGAGAGAGAGCAGACAAAGCGGCAGGCAGAGAGAGCGAGAGAAGCAGGCCCCCGCTGAGCAGGGACCCCAATGCAGAACTCGATCCCAGGGCCCTGGGATCATGACCTGAGTCCAAGGCAGACCCTTAACCAACTGAGCCACCCAGGCGCCCCTGCTACTTTATCTTATAAATAGGATATTCTAGAGTCACATTAGCTATATAATTCAACTTTTTTCCTTTGTATTTCATTTTCTTTAAAACACCTGGGAATGACTCAGTCTGTGGGATATTGTTACCCTTAAGTTTAAGGCTCACTTTCTGAAATACATGGGATCTTTGTCAATGGAATACTATGTGAGTATATGCAGGTAAGCAAAAATTGTCATCTCACAAAATATTCACTGACAATTCCCATTGTCCTCTCTCTCTCTTGGCAAAAGGAAAAGGTATAAGTAAAGGTATTTTAATATCCTGTTTTGGGAGTTATATTCAATTTTAAAGCACAAAAAAAGATACGGAAGGCCATGCAAAACCACTTCTCATCTCTTCCTCCAATAAAATCCTAATCCAAGGCACCATCTCCTCTCTTCTAGATTGTTACTTGCTTCCTAACTTTTACCATACTTCTAATGGCAGGGGGTCAGGACAGTCTCTTCTCTATCCTCCACACAGGTACCTCAGTAAACATTTTAAAATCTAAATCAAATCCTGCTCAAAACTCTCCCAAGACTTTTCTTTTTTAAAGATTTATTTATTTGGCGCGGGGGGGGGGGGGGGGGGGGGGAGGGAGAGGGAGAGAGAGTCTTAAGCACACTCTGAGTGCCCCTGAGGGCAGAGCCTGACTTGGGGCTCAATCTAATGACCCTGAGATCACAACCTGAGCAGAAACCAAGAGTGGGATGCTCAAATGACTGTAGTACCCAGGGACCCTGACTTTCTATCATATTTACACTTCATTCACTTGTTAGCTTAAATGTTACCTCCCCAGAGAAGCCTGACTATACAAACTAACCGGAACTACATGCTATTTCCAGTCCTAATATGCCCTAATTTTTTTTTTTGCCAACCCCTAATATGCTTAATTTTTCTTCCTAACATACTACTTACATACTTTGTACTACTACTTCTACATCATATATGTATTTGTTTAGTATCTCCCCAAGCCTCACACAGACACTCCCCAAAAGGTAAGCTCCATTAAGAACAGGGATTTTGCCAGCTATATTCCAACAATATAACAGTGCCTAGTGCATATCACAGGCATTCAATAAATAGAGCCAGTTAAAGTAATATAATACTATATTATCACATGTTACTAAAACCCATCAGTGAGAGACTGAGTAACAAAAACCTGGACACAATAGAAAGAAATGCTACCATTAAACAAGAGAGAGATGGGACAATGGGAATTGTCAGTGAATATTTTGTGAGATGACAATTTTTGCTTACCTGCATACACTTACACAGTATTCCATTGACAAAGATCCCATGTACTTCATAAAGTGAGCCTTAAACTTAAAGGTAACAATATCCCACAGACTGAATCATTCCCAAGTGTTTTAAAGAAAATAAAATACAAAGGAAAAAAGTTGAATTACATAGCTAATGTGACTCTAGAATCAACTAGAACTCACAAGGATTCTCCATAAATGGTTAATGAGGAAAATATCAAACATCCCAGGAACCTTCATTAACCAGAAGATTCCCCGTGCCCTTTTCCCCACATATCATACTAAACTAGATCCACCATCGCTTTCCCAAACTGACAGGTTTCGAAGACTGGTGTATTCTCTTGTACTGGCACTGAACTGCCTGATAATTCACGTTATCCCAAAACTATCTGTTTGAAAAGCTTCCACTGGGCCATTATCCTAAATGGATTAGTAAGTTAAAAACATGTAAAATTGCTCTTACTTTGAACACTTCAAGCAAAAAGTTCAAGTTCCAATTCTAGGTAGGATAGATTTCATCAACTAGAACTTCAAAGCTAGAAGGAACCACAGACATCTCCTGTACTTCACAAATACTGAAGGAGGCCAGTCACTATACTACTACTCTAAAACCTAGGGAAACAATCACGAGCAAGACAAAATAATCCCTGTTCTAATAGAGCATATAGAAGAGAAGACAAATTAACAACACAGAGTAATGAAGAAAATACCAAAGTTTTTAGGGGAAAAGCCCAGGGTTTTACCTAATCAAATTTCTCCCTAATATTACCTACCATTTCATGTTCTCAAATTGCAGATTTTTAAGGTCATTTGATTTTAACTCACAAGATATTTAAAGCTACTATTATTTCAAGAAATTCACCAAATTTTTAATCCAACAGTGAATTCATAATATTACAATATTCTGCTGTTTGTGGCATGAAAATTCAAAGCATTAAGGAAACAGATGGTCCATCTGAATCTCATTTCTAGATCATGACCAAAAGCAATTTCTCAGGGGTTTTGTATATTACATGGAAAAGGCTCCCAAGGACTAGTACCATATGTGCATTTTGCAACATAAATCCTAAGTAATTACAAATTTGAAGCTTTGTACCTGTGTGATGGAGAAGGAGCTTCAAATTGAGGCACTGTGCTATCCTCACTGACAGGAGAGTACAAGCCGCTCATTTCCTGAAAACACAATTACTTGAGTTATAGTAGACACTCCAAACAGAAAATGTAGAAGTCAAAATGAGATACAATATTATATTCCCTTCCAATCCTAGATTTTTATCAGTCACATTTTGTCTCAACATCCGTTATGTCTCAAGGCTTCCTCTCCTCAGAGTACAAAGCAAGATTATCTAAAAAGTTCAGAGACAGCTTTTTCTATGGTACACATTCTTATAGAACTAGAAACTCTTTAATAAATATTGTTCATCACTAATGAAGCCACCAAATGCAAAGACAAAAATAAATATTTCAAATGAGATGTACTATATTGTACTACAAGCTAATCATTAATCCAAGTGAGAACCTATTGATAAATATTAAGATAAGTATGACAGTATGGTATGTGAATCATTAGGTTCAGCTCCCTCTAAAGTCCAGAAAAACAGGATATGTGTTTACTTTAAAAATATCCTCTGAAAGCATTAAGCAAGTCATCTTGATTCAAATATTAGCATTTTAAAATAAAGACTTAAAGTCTAACTCATTAACTCAGAGGAAGAAGCCTCCTAATCAACTATTATTGCATAAATTATGCACCTCTGAATCATACCAACAACCTGGCCTTTTTTATGTGCTATTCTGATTAATGCAAAAGCAGCAAATTTTAAAATGCCACTAAAGATACATAATCAGGTAGAATTACTTCTGTCTAACCCAAGCTCAGTTCAGTCATACAAGGGACATAAACATAGTAGTAACAAGTTTCAAGTAACACGTTAGGAATGCCACATGGGACACTGAATTTCCACAAAATATTAAACTCAAGATCATTTAACATGTTCTACATATCAGCAAAAGAAAATTACAACACATATGAACAATTTAAAACACACACTAAATTTAAATGTAGTTGCAGAAAATAACCTCACATCATAATAGTCTATGAGCCTCCAAAAGATCCTCCCATGGATTTCCATAAGTAAACTATATTGTACTATAAATGCCTAGATTATTGTTCACATGTTTTCGTAACTCTTTGTAAATTAACCTTAGCACAGCAGGTATGTAAAAAGTTATTTACCTAATAAAAGAATAGAATTGTGACATTATAATTTTAATGATAATTGAGGGTTTTGTGGGAGTTTAGAGTACCAAGAAAATTAAATGATTTTTTTCAATCTACCCAAGAATAATTATGGCAATAAAACAGTGAAAACAAATTTAGTATACATTTATCATAAAGTGTTCAGAATGCTTTTTGTATGAAAATGCACTCTGAATTAAAATTAAATATTTTAAGTAACATCTGTTACATTCTATATACTGGAAACAAATCCCATAAATTCAATGCAGTAATTTAAAGGAAAAGTGACAATTTCATGAAACTGAAAATTGCTAGAGATGTGAGAAATTCTTGATTTCTTACTTCCACTCTTTTAATATCCTCTTCCAAAACACTCAGCTCCTTCTGGATCTGTTCCAGTTGCTGCAGACAAAATAGAGAGGGGGGGAAAAAAAGCCTAAACCAAACCACACTGGTATCACCATGATCATAAAACAACTTTGCATTTGGAAAATAATTTCTAGAAAATTGGTCACTAATAATAGATTGCAGGGATGAAAAATTGCAGACAAAAAGAGCTGAAAAGTCCTATGCTAAAAAATGTAGAGACTTAATATTTAAGAAAACACAACGCTGTACTTCTTCAATGCAACAAGGATTGACTTTATTCATTATTCAGATACGAATGATCAACAAAAATGACTGTGTGACTTAATAAAAATAGGAGACATCCAAAGACTTTCTAATTACCTCATCTGTTAGCAATTAATGTTAGCATGTCAGCTGTTAACTCCATTTTAAAATAAAAATTAGTTTCACAGAGGTTAAATCCCACTACCCAAAAGCAATCACAAGTTAGCATTTTAACATTTGCCTCTTAACATTTTTTAAGACATGTTTAAGATAATGCTTCATCTTTGATATCTACTTGCATCATAACCTTTTCCTATGACATTAAAATGCAAACATTTTAACTGCTGAATCACATTCAACAATATACTTAACCATTCTCATCTTACTAGAGATTTCAGTTGTTTACATGAGTAATTCTGGAACATGAGTCTGCATTTCAATTGTTATTAAAAGATTATTAAAAATGAAGTTATTCAACCAAAAATATAGTTAGGAAAGCTTCACTATGTGAAACTGCTTTCCAGAAACACTACACAAAATAAAATTTCTATCACCAGTATCTGTAAGTGGCTGTCTTAATCTAAACCAAATACACTGAACCAATTTTTAAAATGTAAAATAACAATAATGAATACTTGTGTCATACTTATCATAGGATGTGAAATAGGTACTATTAAACATTAGGAAAATGAAAAGCACAGAAAAGTTAGATGACTTGACCAAGATCATTCAGCACGTAAGTGGCAGAAATGGTATTCAAATCATGGCAGCCCCCTTGCTCCAGAATTTCTGCTGTTACTCATTATGCTATAGTACTTCTTGAAAACAGTACCTCATTATTTAATTTTTCATTTCTTTCATGACTGGTAAGGGTAAATGGACTTTTAAGGTTTATTAACATTAGCACCTTCTCTTCTGTGACTATCCATACACAGTTGGTAATATAATTGATAACTTATTAATTCAAATATTTACTAGTGCTAAGCATTTTGCTAAGCACTAGGAAGAACAGGATTTAGAAAACTATAGCCCTTGCCCTCATTGGAACTCACTCCAGGGGAGAGAACAAACAAGTTAAGCCAACAGTTGAAATATCATAGTAAACATTATGATAGTATGCACACAGAATTTAAGGTAAGGTTGCCCCTAACCTAGATGGAAAACTGGGGAAGAGGAGAGAGGCAACTGGATAAGTGAAATTAGATCTGAAAGTAAATGAAGTCTGAGCCTTGAAGGGACTAATAGAATTTTGCTAGGGAAAACAATGAGGAAATAGAGAATAAACAGGGTAAAAAATAATACATTGAAAAACATACAAGCTGTAAGAAAGGAGAATAATAAATCTGAAGCTATGATAATGAAATCACCCAATGTCAACCTGTATACTCAGCAGAGATAAGATAAGAAATAAATAAATAAATAAATAAATAAATAAATAAATAAATAAATAAATAGCAAGATGGTAGGGAGAACACCAATGTTTAAGAGATGGGCAAAGAAAGAAGGAGCAGTTCTGCATTAACTATCAAGAAGTCCAAAACGGTAACCATAAAACCAGAAGACAAGACAGCATACTATTATAGAAACCATGGAGGAATGGGGGAAGAGTGTAATAAAAGTAATTAGCATTGTCAAATGCTTTCAACTCTTCCATCCAGTTTAATAAACTATTCTCTACCCTAAAATTTTTCACACCATACTCCCACCTTAACCGAATCCTTCCTCTCCCTCAAAGACACAGTCTGTCTTGGAACTCTTTTAAATAAAAGCTGATCAACTGATACTCTCACACCCCAGGTCCATTTCCAAAGGTTAGTCTTCCACTCCAAACCACTCCGGTCTGGTTCAATCCAAGTAGCAAAACCACTCTGTGATCCTAGCCACCTATAAAACATCCCAGTCATTTCCTACCATCACTGACACCTCTTGACTTTTGCCTTTTGGTTCATGCATATTTTCAACTCCAGTGATCCTAAACTCTAATTCAGCCAAGCATCCCATGGTCACCAATTAACCTTTTTCATTAATTACCTTGAAATACTCCACTCTTCAAATCCTTAAACAACTGCTGAGGGTCTTTAGTATGACTGCTTTAAAAAACACATTTAAAAAAAAGATAAAGTCAACATCTACAATATCAACATCCAGAGACAGCCAATATCACTGGTGTGATACATAACACATAATTAAGATCATAATAATTTCACTCCACTTTTGAACTTGAAACACCAGAAAAAAATTCCAGTATCACCTGAAATCCCAAAATAGTAAACTGTAATGCCCTATTCTCTAAGGATAATGCCCCATCCTTTTAGTACCCCAAAGTTTATGCTGGATAATACACCTATTATTATATATGGATGCTGCTTTATATGAGGTGAACTACATAAAACTGCCATTGTTCAAACAATATTTCCAATAATTACTGGTCCCAAACCAGTAATCTCATATGGTTCAATTTAAAATAAAACAACTATCATACTAGGATGATTATCCTGATTATATATCATTTGTTCTCCATGGAAAATGGGAGAATTTTTGTTGAGTTTTTAATTATATTCTACTCTCTTTGAAGACAATAATTTTACTGACAATCAAAAACCCAGGGAATATAAAAATAAAAATACTCTAAAATCTAAAAAATAAAGGATTAAACAAGTAAGGTACAAATGCTGCCCTTAGATAGATAGATAGAGAACATAAAATGATGCAACCTACCTGTGTGAAAAAGTCTGAAAAAGTGTCAAACCAAAATAAAATTTTATAAGTTTAGAGAAATGGAAATCACTTAGCACATAATAAATTTGAGGCATTTACATTTTATGAGATTCTGAAGGGGTTTGGCTAAGTTACTAGAGCACTGTGATACTGTGATTTATAATAAAAAATATATAATTGGTCTTCATTCAGCTCCTGGCCACAGGTCTTAAAACCCTTGATTTTAAGTTTCTATATGCTTAATGACATGACTGGTGGCTAAGGGCTCCTGCAGAACCTCCAAATGAGGGCTGACTGCCAAGGGAACCAACCTTACAGGTTGGTGAACATGTGGAGATGCTAAGAGGGTGGCACACCTAGAGAGTGTATGGAAGTTCTATGCCCTTTCCCATATTCCTTGCCCTGTGCATCTCTTCCATCTCTTCCTGAGTTGTACATTCTTTTATAATGAACTGGTAACCTAGCAAGTAACTGTTTTCCTGAGTCTGGTGAGCCATTCTAGCAAATTATCAAACCCAAAGAGGAGGTCACAGGAACCTCCAAGTTATAGTCAGTCGGAAGAAGAGGTGACAAGGTGGACTTGCATTTAGCATCTGAAGTGGCATCTCAGCCTTATAAGACTAAGCCATTAACCTGTGGGATCTGGGACAAACACCAGGTAGACAGTGTCAGAACTGAATTGAATTGGGGGACATTCAGTTGGTGTCTGCACAGAATTGAAGAATTGCTTAGTGTAAAAATCACGCACACATTTGGTGGCTAGAAGTGTAAGAGCAGAGTGATGAATATAAGGGAAGCAAGTGTTTCCCTATCAGGCATCAATGCAAGACATTATAGTACTAAAAAAGAAGAAAGACAAAGGACAACAATTTAAAGGAAGTGGAACAATAGCCAAACTGTGGAAAGAGCCAAGATGTCCATCGACAGATGAACAGATAAAGAAGATGTGGTATATATATATGCAATGGAATATTATACAGCCATCAAAAGGAATGAGATCTTGCCATTTGCAACAACATGGATGGAACTGGAAGGTGTTATGCTGAGCAAAATAAGTCAATCATATGACCTCACTGATATGAGGAATTCTTAATCTCAGGAAACAAACTGAGGGTTGCTGGAGTGGTGGGGGGTGGGAGGGATGGGGTGGCTGGGTGATAGATGTTGAGGAGGGTATGGGCTATGGTGAGCACTGTGAATTGTGCAAGACTGCTGAATCACAGATCTGTACCTCTGAAACAAATAATACAATATATGTTAAAAAAAAGAAGAAGAAGATAGCAGAAGGGGAAGAATGAAGCGGGGGAATCAGAGGGGGAGATGAACCATGAGAGAGGATGGACTCTGAAAAACAAACTGAGGGTTCTAGAGGGGAGGGGGGTGGGAGGATGGGTTAGCCTGGTGATGGGTATTAAAGAGGGCATGTTCTGCATGGAGCACTGGGTGTTATATACAACAATGAATTATGGAACACTACATCAAAAATTAATGATGGAATGTATGGTGATTAACATAACAATAAAAATGTTTAAAAATAAAGGAAGTGGAAAGAAGAATTAACCTAAATTCACTCCTCAAACGTGTTTCATAACTGGGAGCAGCAGGATCTAGAATAAAAGCATGAATCAGAGTCCAAGAATGTTTTGGAGAAATGAAGAAAGTCCACAAAGATGAACCACTATTATCTGAGTGAAAATTGATCATTAATTGGGAATGATAACCAAAACCACCCTGGACCATATCCTCATGAGTTTGGGAATTATTAAAAATAATAATAAATACATATGATGGAGAAATGCTTTAAGTCCATTCCTAAGCCTATATTAATAGCAAGGTCACTTTCAACACAGCATTGTGTGCCAAAATCCAAAGAAAATCTAAAAAACATTTAAATTTAAAAAGTAAAGTTTCAGGGGCGCCTGACTGGCTCAGCCAATTGAGCATCCAACTCTTGATTTTGGTTCAGGTCATGATCTCAAGGTCGGGAGATGGAATCCTGCATCAGGCTGTGTACTCAGCATGGAGTCCGCTTGAGATTCTCTCTCTCTTCCTCACCTTTTGCCCCTCCCCCTGCTTGCACGCACACTCAATCTCTCTCTAAATTAAAAAAAAAAAATGAAGTTTCAGAATCCCAGAAGACTAAAATGTAAAATAATTTGAAAATGAGAAGCCCCCTTTTATTGACATTTGCTTTGCTGAACATAGGTATCACTGGTACTTATTTATCTGACCTGCACTCATGATTTGATAAAAACATGCTAAAGTATTAAACTTAGCGTGTGAATTTTGTTTTTTAAAAGCTAATACAATTAGGGGAGTCTGGGTGGCTCAGTCAGTTAAGCGTCTGCCTTCAGTTCAAGTCCGTGATCCCAGGGTCCTGGGACCAACACCTGCATTGGGTCTCCATGCTCAGCGGGGAGTAAGCTCCTCCCTCTCCCTCTGCCCCTCCCCCTGCTTCTCTCTCTAGCACACGCTCACTCACTCTCAAATAAATAAATAAAATCTTTAAAAAAATAAATAAATAAAAGCTAATATAATTAGAATAAATTGTAGCTGCCGAGATTATTTCAATCATCTGACATATTCAAATCTGAACAAAAGAATACTGGTATACTTTCAGAAAATACTGGGTTAAAAAAAGAGAGTAGCAAAATTTAACATACATATATAAACAATAATGAGATACTGCTGTATATCTATTAGAACATCCAAAATCCAGAACAATGACAACACCCAATGCTAACAAGAATGTGCAGCAATAGGAACTCTCACTTATTCCTGGCAGGAAAGAAAAACAGTACAACCACTTTGGAAGACAGTTTGGCAATTTCTTTAAAAAGTAAACATAAATTTAGCATACGACTCAGTAATCATACTCCTTGGCATGTACCCAAAGGAGCTGAAAACTTCTATGTCTACACAAAACCATATCATAGCAGCTTTATCATAATTGCTAACACTGGGAAGCAACCAAGATGTCCGTCAGTATGCAAAGGGTAAACAGTATCACATCCAGACAATGGAATATTATTTAATGCTAAGAAGAAATGGACTCTAAAAACATAAAAAGACACGGATGAAACTTAAATGCATATTACTAAGGGAAAAAAGCCAATGTGAAAGGCTATATTCCAATCCTATGATATTCTGGAAAAGGCAAAACCAAAGAAACAGTAAAAATCAGTGATTGCCAGATGTTGGAGGCGGGGAATGGGATGAATAGGTGGAGCACAGAAGAATTTAAGGGCAACGAGAATACTCTGTATGATACTATAATGATGGATACATGTCATTACACATTTCTCCAAACCCACAGAATATACAAAACCAAGAGTTAACCCCAGAGTAAACTACGGACTTTGGGTGATTATAACATGTCAGGTTCATGAGTTATAACAAATGTACCCTCTTGTGAGGAATGCTGATAATGGGAGAGGTTTTGCACATGTGAGGGCAAGTAGTACATGGGAAATCTCTGTACCCTTCTCTCACTTTTGCCATGAACCTAAAACTTCTGTTAAAAAAGAAAAAGTCTTTAAATATATATACATACACACATATACACATACACAGATATATTCATTCTATGAGTTACTACCAAAAGCAAAGCTCATTTAGCCATATGAAGTATAAACTAAAGTCTTACCATACCACCATACCACTACCCCATAAACATACACATACTTAACACCTAAATTCTGTAATGTGAGACAGGCTTAATTATAAGCTTCATTCAGTCCTCTGACTGTAACTTTTTTTTAAGTTGAAAAGAAAGCATAAAACAAGCAAGAAAGACAGACAGAAAGAAAGAGAAAGAAAAAAGGAGGGAGGAAGTAAGGAAGGAAGAAATTAGACTACAGATGACATAATGAGATGGTTTATTTAAGAGCAAATGTAAATAGATGTCCACACCAGTACTGTGATAAGTTATAAATATAATGTAGTATCTACAGTAACCCCTAAAAATCTATAAAGAAATGTACTCAAAACCACTTTAAATAAAAATTGAATTCTAAAAAACATTCAAGTAACCCATAAGAAGAAAACAAAAACAACAAAAACCAACAAAGAAACATAAAACAAATAATAAAATGATAGGCTCAAGCCATAACATTTACATTAAATGTAAATGGTCTAAATATATTAGGACTGAATCTAGCAGAATGGATAAAAAAAATCCCTGCATCTAGAAGAAACTCACCCCAAATATAATTATTCAGTAATTCACCTAACAAGGAAACAAAGTTCACCTAAAATGCAGAAAATTCTCACGATACATTTAACAAACTTTACATGG
Organism: Zalophus californianus; assembly: GCF_009762305.2. Classification (NCBI taxonomy): domain Eukaryota; kingdom Metazoa; phylum Chordata; class Mammalia; order Carnivora; family Otariidae; genus Zalophus; species Zalophus californianus. The sequence continues at coordinate 51,141,531 of NC_045604.1, read as the reverse complement.
CAGCATACAATTGCAGAACACATTCTTTCTCAAACAAATATTTCAAAATTTAACTAACTACCAGGTAACAGTGCAAATATCATATTCAAAGGAATAAAACACAAAGTATTTTCTGACAGCAATGTAATTAAAACAGAAATCAACAACAGAAAGACAACAAGAAAATCCCAATGTCCAAGGAATAAGTTTACTTCTAAATAACCCACAGGCCTAAGAAAAACTATAATGAAAATTAGAAATTCTTTTGAACTAAGGAATAACAGAATACCATACCAAATCATTAGATGCAAATGGCCTTAAATCCCTATATTAGGGGAAAAAAAGTCTGCATAATAATATGTACATCCAAGTTAACAAATTAGAAAAGGAACAATAAAATAAAATCAAAGAAAGTGAAACAATAAACTGTAAAGAGCATAAATTAGTAAAATGGAAAGCAAAAATAAAGTAGAAAACATACAATGACAGCAGTTGGTTCTTTCAGATAGACTCATAAAACTGATACATCCCTGGCAAGACCTGATCAAGAAAAAAAGAGGAAAAGACAAAGCAGCAATAAGCAGAGTCAGGAATGAAAGATATCACTAAAAACTCTGGGGGCACTCAAAACAATATTAAAACCAATATGCCAATAATTTGAAAATTTAGATGAAACAGACAACTCCTAGAAAAAGTATAACATGTCACAGGTGATATTTATAACAAAAAGTGAGTAAGTGTAACTGTTGTATAACAGTTATTCTGTTATTTTAGAACAGAATAATTGAATAAGCACATAAGAGTTGCAGTAAGTGAATCAATAGTTTAAACCTTTCTGCAAGCAAACAACAAATCCAGAGAGATTCTTCAGTAAAATCTTTATACAAATTCTTCCAGAAAGTACAAAAAGGGTACTTTCCCCAATTCATTTGATTAAAGTAACAATCTTTACAGCAAAGCTGGACAAGATCAGTGTAAAAGAAAACTTATAGCACAATGTCACTAATGGAAAATAGATGCAAAATTCTAAACAAAGTATCAGCAAACCAAACACTATAGAAAAGGATATACATCATGGCCAAGTTTGGTTTACACAAGAAATACAAGTAGGGCAAAGAACCATCCTGGTGGGGTTTCCTAGAATGCAGAATGTTCAGTGATAAAACTAGAATACACCTAGGAAATCAGGATGGTTGATCACCTTAGGTGCAAAGTTGATAGGCCCTTTAATATTAAATCAATGTATTATTCACATTAACAGAATGAAAAAAAAAGTAAATATCACCTCAGATGCACAAAATTTTTGGAGAATACTCAATCCCCACTCATGATTACAGGGGAAAAAAGTTCTCTTAGGAACCTGGGAATAGAAATTTACTTCCTTGAAAGATAAAAAGTACCTACAAAAAAACCTCCAGAAAACATCATACCTAATGGTGACACGTCGAAAGCTTTCACTTTGAGATCAGCACCAAGACTAGGATGCCCCGCTATCACCACTTCTATTCATCATTGTACCGGATGTCCTAGCCAGCAGAGTAAGACAAGAAAAATAAATAAAAGATATAAGGATCATAAAGAAAGAAACTAAACTCTTATTATTCGCAGATGACGATGTGTATACAGAAGATATAAAAGAATCTACAAATAAATTATTAGAATTAATGAGGACTTAACAAGGTTGCTGGATACAAAAAAAAAATTATCTATAAAAATCAACTGTATTTCTATATACCAGCAACAAACAGTAAGAAACGGAAATCGAAGACAAAGACATTGTTTATAATAGTATAAAAAAATGAAGACCTAAGAAAAAATCTAAAACAAAGGTGTATAAGAATAAATACTCTGAAAAAAAAAAAAAAAGAAGATAGCAGGAGGGGAAGAATGAAGGGGAGTAAGTCGGAGGGGCAGACGGACCATTAGAGACGATGGACTCTGAAAAACAAACTGAGGGTTCTAGAGGGGAGGGGGGTGGGGGGATGGGTTAGCCTGGTGATGGGTATTAAAGAGGGCACATTCTGCGTAGAGCACTGGGTGTTATGTACAAACAATGAATCATGGAACACTACATCAAAAACTAATGATGTAATGTATGGTGATTAACATAACAATAAAAAATTAAACAAACAAACAAACAAAAAAGAATAAATACTCTGAAAAATACCAAAATTTTGAAAGACATTCCTAAGGACCTAATTATAAACAGAGAAATACCACATTCATGGGTCAGGAGACTCAATATTGTATATAGATATACTCTCCCAAATTGATCTTTGGAGTCAAAGTAATTCCAATAAAAATCACAGCACGTTTACCATGAAAATGTGCCAGGTGGTTCTAAAATGTATATAGAAATAACAAGAGCCATAAATAGCTAGGAATTTGCTAAAGAAGAACAGTTAACTTAAAGTTCTAGTATTTAATACAATGTAGTTCTGCCAAAAAGATAGACAAATAGACCAGTGAAGCAGAAAAGAGAGCCTAGAAATGGACCCTCACATATACAGCCTAGAAATGGACCCTCACATATATGGACACATTATGCATGACACAGGTGGTGCTTGAGAGCAACTGGAAAAGGATGGCCTTTTTAATTAAGGATGCTTGGACAAGTGATAGATATCCATATGAAAAGTTGCCTATCCCTCACATTATACACAATAATAAATTCCCAAGCAGATTATAATCTTAATGTGAAAGATAAAAAAAATAAAGCTTCAAGTACTTAATATGGCAAAATGTCTCCATGACCTCAGGTGGGAAATTCTTTACCGAACACAAAAAGCACTAATTATAACAGAAAAGACCAATAAATTTAACTCTTTTAAAAAACAGAAACTTCTGTTCAAGTTACATCATTAAGATAATGAAATAAGCAGCCCAATTAGATGAAGAAAATATTTGCTGAAGATAGAGATAGATAAATAGACAGAACAAAGAATTTTTCAACAAACCATTAAGAATATCAACTAAGTAGAAAAGATGCAAAAAGCTTTAAACAGTTACTTTACACATACACAAAAAATCCAAATGGCCAACACAGTATGCTCAACCTCACTAGTCATTAGGGAAATGCAAATTAAAACCACAAAGAAACAGCAATCCCACGATTAGCTAAACTGAGAAAGTCTATTGTGATACCAAGTACTGGCAAGAATACAGTGCAAAAGGAACACGCATACAACACCTGTAGAAGAGTAACTAATACAACTACTTAGGAAAACAGTTTGTTATCTACTAAAGTTGAAGATGTTTATGTCCTAGGACTCATCAATTCCACTCCTACATACATACCATAGATATATATGCATACATACACCTGGGTACATATACAAGATAGTAGCATTGTTTGTGAATAGGCCAAAACTGAAAAAAGCCCAAAGTCCATCAACCACAAAATTGGGGTATATTCATTTAATAAAATACTATAAACAAAACTAATCAACGATAGCCATATATAACAATATGGATGAACCTTAACATTGAGTCAGAGAAGGTAAGAACAAAACAAACATTATAAGCTGCAGACATAAATATATTGAAGCTTAAAAAAGCAATTTACAAATACGTAGGTATCAAAATAATAAAGGAAAACAGTAAGGTGATAAATATCAGAATACTGACCACCTAAGGCACAAGGGAGAAAGCTATAATCTGGAAAGGTTAGGCAGGAACACTGGGAGTCCTAACAATAATCTGACTGTTAAATCAGGATGGCGGTTACATGCATGGTCACTCTACCATAAATCTTTAAACTGTAAATTTGTTTTATGGACTTTTCTATGTTTTATTTCATATAAAAACACTGTAAAATTAGCTCACTGGAATTCCAAACACAACCAAAAGGAAACCAAGACTTATCAAACTACCCTATTACAGTAAACAGGTACCACAAATGTCCAGAAATATATTTTAAAATTAAATCAAATTAAATGTAAGACAATTGTTTAAATGCTAGTACAAATTTGGCTTTTACATGAAACCCAAAGCTCCTTTGGTCAATCAGACCATGAAGAATAACATTTTCATTTAAATACATATACTTATTAAATGCTGTGGTAGGCAGAATCTAAGACAGCCTCCAAAGATTCCCACTTAGTATTCACACACTCATGTAATTCCCACTCTTGGTGTGGGCTGGATTTAATGATCTGCTTCTAATGACCAGAAAACAGCACATCTGTGGATGTAACTTCCAAGATTAAGTTACAAAAATTATGTAACTGCTATCTTCAAAATGCTCTTTCTCACTTGCTCCCTTTGAGATAAGCCAGCAGCCATGTAGAAAGCTACCTATGGAGAAGCCCATGTGGCAAGAAATTGGTATCTCTATCTAGTAGCCAGTGCGTGAGCTTGGATGGGTTCCTATCCTGGTCAAACCTTGAGGTAACTGCTGCCCTGGCCAACACCTTGAATGTAGCCTGGTAGAAACCCTGAGCCAAGGCACTCAATTACATGGCACCATAACTCCTGACCCAAGATATTAAATGTTTAATTTTTTAAGTCATCAAATTTGAGCATAACGTGTCACACAATAATAGATAACTAATGCAAATGCCTACTACTATGTGCCCTTCTCTTAATATTTGAAAAAGAGTCAGTAGGGGAAAATAACTCAAAAATTAAATGTAGGGTTTTTTTTTTTTTTTAAGATTTTATTTATTTGACAGAGAGACAGACAGTACAAGCAGGCAGAGAGGCAGGCAGAGGGAGAGGGAGAAGCAGGCTTCCCGCTGAGCAGGGAGCCCTATGCGGGGTTTGATCCCAGCACCCTGGGATCATAACCTGAGCCGAAGGTAGATGCTTAACCTACTGAGCCACCCAGGTGCCCCTAAATGAAGGGTTCTAATAGCCCAAAAAGGACTAGCAAGATGTGATATTGAAGTAAGTAAGTATGTTAAATCTGAAAAGCAGATTTAACTTCTTAGATTGGTATATACCAATATCTAAACCAACACTCATCATAACCTCAATAAAAATTAAGTCTAAGATCACAAAGTTAATTTCCAATGTCTGAATGCTAATCTTAGGAAAATAAATTCAAAAGTAGTAGTTTGCCTCCTGCTCAGTCTACATTTTGCTTGAATAAGTTCAAGTATAAATTATACAACTGGAGATAAGACCTCTAACAACTACATTCATTTTGAGGATTAAGCATGCAAATACTTTATAATATATGCAAAACATATAATCATTCACTTCATTCTGTCTGTACTAAATTATGAGGTATTAATCAACTAATTTCCTAAAATGAAGTTGTTGTTTTTTTTATTTGAGAGAGAGAGAAACGTGCACACAAGTGGGAGGAAGGGCGTGAGAAGGAGCAGAGGGAGAGGGAAAGAGAATCTCAAGCAGGCTCCACACCCAGGAAAAAGCCTGTCCCACCTCGTTCTCACAACCGTGAGATAATGACCTGAGATGAAATCCAGAGTCAGACACTTAAATGACTGAGCCACCCAAGCACCCCTAGACTAAAGTTTATTATGATAACATAGCACTACTGTACCTGACTCCAATTCTGAGGAAATTTATGAAATTCAACGTAATTTAAGTTTTTTGTAAAAACTGTAAATTTTTAAAGTCTGTTAACCTAGCACTAAATTTTCAAATTTGTAAACTTTGTTAACCTAGCTCCTCAGAGTCTCTTCTATAATTAAACCTGAAATACTCAAAATCACTCAATTCTGGGTACATTAAAAAAAAAACAAAATGTATTAATTACAATTTAATCAGTGCACAAAAAAGGCACCAATATCCTGAAGTACTTAGAACTAGTGCATTTCTCGGTTAAATTGCCTACCATTAGACAATATGGTTCATGGGGGGAAAAGAAATCATCCAATCACAAGGATCAAACAAAAGTTAAGCTGTAAAATTCTACAGCACAATTAACCCAGACATTTAATGACAAAAATATAAAAACACTGATACTAAGAGCTATGTGATCAAACACAGTATCTTAGAAGGTATTAGTCAAGGTCATCAGCCACCACATCAGAGAGAGGACAAATTCCTATCACAAGAAGAGTTACTTACTAGGAAACAACCCTCTATTGATCTCTCCCATTTCAGAACATGCTGTCATAGCTTTTGTTCCAAATTATCTTTTCAAGGATGTTTCTACAGCAAATACCCTGGCAAGACAGAAATAGTGACTTTTTCCAGGACAAAGGGCAGATTTGTTTTCTGATCAATATGATAAAAAAAAGTATCTCCCTGAAAGGCAAAGACTAGACAGGTTTTCCAGCAGACCCCCTTAAAAGACTGGGATTTCCTAAGCTCAGGGTTCCTTAGTTGTTACATAAATCCACTTTATGTGCAGCATTCACCTGAGCCCATCTCCACATCGCCCCTATGGGGCTTGAGGGTCAGAGAAAACATGCAAACATGCAGCAGCTGTGCCAGATGTGCCATAATAAAGTCCTCTATCTCCAGCCCAGAAGTCTCATGGAACTGACAGCACAAATGAAACTGTGACAGGATAACTTGTCAGCTTGCTAGGAAGGAATTAATCTCAGAATCTTTAGTTTCTTTTTTAGAGTTACATGCTGTATCCTTATTACCGGAGAGTTTTTGAATCTAACAATTTTTTTGCAAGCATTAATAGATCCCTAGAAAAGCAATGAAAAACCTCAGGGGCTAACGAAAACCTTAAATAATAGAGGACACAGATAATGACGAGCCATTTAATTTAACCTCTAGACATCCTCATGTTTGGACTGTACACTTAAATGAGTCATTTATTCATTCATTATCAGGTAATTTCTCACATACTTAATCCCACTTTCAATGAAGTTTCAAAATCTAAGGCAGAAAGAAGCATATGGATCTACTGCAAAACAATTTCACATTCTGTTTTAAAGTTGGGAGGTATATATGGAATATGAAAAACCGTCACTTTTCCAAAGAATTTTCTGTAACAAAAAGATGTTGAGTGTACATATTAATAATTTTATTTCCAGATATAACATTTTCAGCTTTGCTTCTCAAAGTATACTCTCCAAGGACCAAAAGTATCATCACCTGAAACTTGCTAGAAATGCAGATTATGGGGCTCTGAAACATATACCCTTAATCAGAACCTGGATTCTAACAAGATCTTCAGGTGATTCTTATGTATACCAAAGTTTAAAAAGTACCCACCAACAAAGAAAAAACAAAATCAAGAGGAGTAAATTTTACACATGATCTTAGCCAAAAGGCCAAGAAGCAACAGAGAGGAATAAATTTTAAATGTATAGTGAAGATAATGTTTTTTGTTAATAGACATATTAAAAATCACAATTATTAGCTCATCAAAACTTAAGGATAAGAGAAAAAGTCATAAGCCATATAAAGAATATTTAGCTATTAATAATATCATAATACAGAAAAATCCAATTTGAACTAAGAAAAATTAAGAAATAGACATCATGAATAATCAAAAAAGGGGAAATATCAAACTAAGATGATGTAAACGTTCTGACAATGCACACTAACAGTACTTCATCAAAATAAAAACATCTCATGTTTTTATTTTCAAAAGTAATAGCCTAGAATTTAGCATATTACAGACATTACATATATTTTTTAAATGACTAAAAAAACAACCTAATTAGACAACTTAAAATAAAAATATAAGATTGGTGACAGTTAGGAATTTAAATATATAACTGCTTTCAAAGTTATATTAGCATTCTCCCCATAGCACAGGATTTTGCCTTTTATTTTCCCATATTTTGTTCAAGTGTGAAATGACTAAGGAATCTAATGAACATTAAATTAGAACATTCTGATTATAAGATTATTAATCAAAAAAATTATCTTTTCGCTATCCTTCATGTCTTATACTTTCCAGGTTCTAAATAGACAGCTATATTTTTACTTGTATTTTCCCCCAGTATGCATTTTTGCCCTAAGAAAAATTTGCAACACTCTCTACTTAAGACTTTATTATCTGAAGTTTCCTAAATTCTCTTTTCAGGGTGAAGGATAGGCTGTCATATGATAATTCTATTTTCTATTTTTTATCACTTTGAGGTAAGTCATTGTATTCAATCCTACAAAAAACTTTTCAGCACATCTCCAAAAAGGGATTTTTAAAATATGAAGTTCTAAGATAAAAGAAGTTAAAATAACAAAGAGTTAGAAAACTGCCTACAACTCAAATGCTTTTTAAATGTTTAAATAAACTTTTTAGCACGAAATGCCTTTACAAAAATGGCAGGAAATGGGAATAGTCAGCAACAGTAAATGAAACATTATGTAAAACATACAAAATAATATACCTCTCTCTTATTTCTTCTTGCAACCTTGAGGAATTCCATAAGGATCTGTAGTTGGGCTGCATGTGATTCCTATAATAGAAAATTATAATTGTTCTTTTAAAAATATAACTACGAGTTCAAAGTTTTCTTTAACACCACAGTATAACCAGTATGAAGCAAATTCATGAATCCATTTAAGTTAGCCTATTACTTCTATTTAATTAGTTTTCCCGTTTACTAACTGGCATTTTTAAAAGCAAGCCATTTTCAGAGTGCCTGGGTGGCTCAGTTGGTTAAGCCTCTGCCTTCAGCTCTGGTCATGATCCTGGAGTCGTGGGATGGATCCCGGCATCAGGCTCTCTGTTCAGCAGGGAGTCTGCTTTCTCCTTCTGCCCCTACCCCCTACATGTGCTCCTCCTCTCTCTCTTCTCTCTCTGAAATAAATAAAATCTTAAAAAAAAAGCAAGCCATTTTCCCCAAAACTAAAACTAAATTTTAAGAAGCAGGTGTTTTAAATTACATTCCTCATCTACCATGCTGAAAAAACTATTTACGTGAAATGGCAATTCTGTTATCTGTCCTAGCTTTTTCTTCCAACCAAGCTAACAGAACATCAAGACAAAAATCACAGTGGAATCAACATAGTTCCTAGATACTAAGATCACTTTCTCCATAAGAATTTCATTTCCAAGAAAATAACAAGCATAATAAACGGGAAAGAATCCATATCTTTCAGAAATTAAACTTACTTTTTGTGGTTATTACCTACTTACATAGATGTGAGAATTAATATATTTCCATAGAAAACTTCAGTCAAAATCAAACATTTAAAAACAAATCTTTTAATATAATGGAGTGGAGGGCAAAGATTAAATAACCCAAATTGGTAAGTGAAACAAAAATGTAACAGATAAAAGATGATTATAAGCTTGACATTTTCTGGATATAAAATATAAAACTGCAAATATTTATCTTTTACTGTTAAAATTCACACAAAGAACCAAGGAATTCCAGGTGAACCTGATGAATGAATATATGTAAAACAGTATCAAGGGGTGTCTGGGTGGCTCAGTCGTTAAGCGTCTGCCTTCGGCTCAGGTCCTGATCCCAGGGTCCTGGGATCGAGCCCCGCATCGGGCTCCCTGCTCGGTGGGAAGCCTGCTTCTCCCTCTCCCACTCCCCCTGCTTGTGTTCCCTCTCTCGCTGTGTCTCTCTCTGTCAAATAAATAAAATCTTTTAAAAAAAAAACAGTATCAAAAGCTAAAAATGGAATGAAATGGCTTATAAGCAAAGGTAACTCTGATTTCTTATATATTAAAAAGAATAATGCCCAGTAAATCACTTCCAAATCAAACAAAAATAAATAACAAAAATTAATAAATTTTCATTTACCTTGCTATGCAACAGAATTATCTGGGGCATTTGTTGAAATAAACACAGGGACAGGAATCTGTATAACAAGTCCCCAGATGATAAGAATAAGCCAGTCAAAATTTGGAAAATCACTAAGGTATTACACATACCACAAAGGCATGGCCATCCCACTACTAGAGTCTATACCCTCTGAGGAAAAGGAATCAAAATATGTCAATGAAATGTTTAAGTCAAGACAATAAGGACAAGGGAGAACAAATATGGTGACAATCACATTAGGATATTCCAATTAACATAACTGAATTAATGTTTCAGTGAATAAACTTATAAAACACAGTATGAATAAACTTAAAAATAAACTGAATAAACTTATAAAACACAGTATCAGGAAGATTTAAAAGTGATGTGCTGGCATCTCGCAAAACAAACTGGTATTTATTGGACCTTAGACATACCTGAAAAGTTAAACTATCACACAGAACAAATTGACAGGAGCTCTGTGTCCCAACAATGATGAAAAATATCCTCTGCATCTTTTTTGAGACTTCTTTACACTGATTATCTATAACTGTCTACAGATTATTTGGTTGAGAGCAAAGACCACATCTTTATACAAAAAGGAACATACACAGCCAACATTAATTCATTAGCAAAGGATGTGCACAAACTACCTTCAAAATACTAATTTTGAATACTTCATTTTAGCCTATCAACTATGACATGTAAATAAGAACGCAACTGATTTGTAGAAAGAAGGGGGAAAAAGCCCCCCAAGCCTTAAGGTCAAAGGAAAACTAGGACCAACTAAGTACACTAGGAATTCAATTTAGCAAATGGCATCTCTTCTGCAATTTAATCTTTAAAGGAATAATTGCAAGAAAGGAGATAAATGGCAAATTTCTGAAACTGTAATTTCATATGTGAATATAAAAGTACATAAAAGAAACAATAGACAATTAAAAAAGAAAATGCTTAAAAATGGTAAGAATATAGCCAATTTTATCAAAATAGCCATATGTTTTGTTAGACCTGTCTCAGAAATTGAACAGCAAAGTAATCCTTTAAATAAGTCATTTAACCCACTACTAACAGTAAAGTATAATAATTCTCTAATCATTTCTTACAATTGCCAAAGCTTCCATAAATGATATGATCATTTAGCCTAATTATCTCATTTTCAGATGAGGAAACTGGAATAAAAGTGAAAAGAAACATTTAGGAAAAAAAGAAGAAAGAAGAAATATATTTAGACTCTTATTCTCCACCCTTAGTGCTCTGCAAGATAGCAAGTTTTATTACATTTGTCCCATCTGGTTTACAGTCAATTGTCTCAAAAGTGACCATGTCTGCTGTTGGAAAAGGAATATGCTTCAATTTTTTATTAAACATTGCTTTTCTGTATTTTTTAATCTTTTCTGCAATTAACTTTTTTATTCTAAAAATCAGATAAGACTATCTCTACTATGAAAATAGAAGCAGGCGCCTGGGTGGCTCAGATGGTTAAGCATCTGCCTTCGGCTCAGGTCATGATCTCGGGGTCCTGGGATCGAGCCCCGCATCAGGTTCCCTGCTTGGCAGGGAGCCTGCTTCTCCCTCTCCCTCTGCTGTTCCCCCTGCTTGTGCTCTCTCACTCTCTCTGTCAAATAAATAAAATCTTAAAAAAAAAAAAAAAGAAAGAAAACAGAAGCAACTGCTTGATTACAGCCCAATATAAACATGTGAATTGTATCATTAACTCTTCATGTCCCAATTCCATATCCTTCTGATACTGGCTTCTAGATAACTTCCAACTGGGTAAAAATACACCGCTCAGACCTACGAGAAGATCTAGTCTAACTAACCTTTATATATTTTACTATAAATGAATAATATGGCCCTTATGAGCTTAGTTACTATAAGTTCATCTTCCCAAGAAGAGTACACTTTAAGTAGTTTCTCAACAGGAGGGCAACTGGAATTTTGAGGGAAGAAATGTTTCCATTCCTTCCTTGAGGGAAGACTTTCCAAGTAGAACGATGCAGACATGTTATTTAGGAATAAGTAAGTAAAAACAAAAGTTTGCTCCGAGGAGTTAATATTAAGGATAAGGAGTAATGTAACTGAGGACTGCTGATTTTTTGCTATAAACCTTGTAAGATCATTTGACTTTGTAAATTAGGAGAATATTTTACTTAGCTTTTGTTTTTCAAAGGAAGGAAAAAGCAAAGAGGGCCAGGGGAACAAGAAAGAACAGAAGACAAAATAAAACTTTCCAGGTATGTCAGGAAGTCAAAAGTTCTAGGATTATAACCTAAAAACCCTGTAAAATCTTATGAATGTCTCCCCTACTTGGCTTCAGATTTTTAATCTATAAAATAAGAAGGCAAAATTTCACAAATGAGTCATATTGCCATATCTTACACAAATGTTACTTTTATCTGATAATTTTTCTCTGTATCAATACATAGTTTCCTTAAAATTGTCAAAAAAATTCTAAAGGATATGCACTTCTGGTATTATGACTGGCTACAACAGCTATCAACAGCTGAGGATACATGTAGGTAGGCCTTTTTTTTTTTTTAAGATTTTATTTATTTATTTGATAGAGAGAGAGACAGTGAGAAAGGGGAACACAAGCAGGGGGAGCGGGAGAGGGAGAAGCAGGCTTCCCGCGGAGCAGGGAGCCTGATGCGGGGCTCGAGCCCAGGACCCCGGGATCAAGACCTGAGCCGAAGGCAGACGCCTAACAACTGAGCCACCCAGGGGCCCCACCACATGTCGACCTTTCAAAGCATATGTGGACACAGAATTTAAAGGGAATTAATTCCCAAATTCTCAACCTTCAATATTTGTCTTCCTAAAACTGATCTGTTCATCAGACATCATTCCATTTCTAAATTCCAACCTCTTCTTTCAAAATTTCTTTTCATTCTCTAAAGAAGTTTAAAAAGGGATGGTAGGTGGGAGAAAGATGTATCTTTTACCCACCCTGAAATTTACCTTTATACAGTGTCTGGGGTATGAAAGTCTTTAGAAGAGCAAAATAAGGAAATAAAATACTGCTGCTTAAAAAAGCTAATTACTTTAAGTAAAGACTAGGTAACAAAACTTTTTATAAAAATAACAAATCTGGGGGCACCTGGGTGACTCAGTCAGCTAAGCACCCAACTGGTGATTTCGGCTCAGGTCATGATCTCATGGGTACTGAGATTGAGCCCAGCAATCAGCAGGGAGTCTGCTTGAGATTCTCTCCCTCAGCCTCTCCCCCAACACACATGCACACTCTCTCAAATAAATAAATATTATTTTAAAAATAACAAATCTTCTATAAACTAATTACTCTTACGTAAAGACTAGATAACAAATCTTGTTATTAAGTCAAGTAACTTCCAGTTCTTTGCATTGGCAGACGCTTAACGACTGAGCCACCCAGGCACCCCTTGAAAATTTTTTAACAGGGGCGCCTGGGTGGCTCTGTCAGTTAAGCGTCTGCCTTTCAGCTCAGGTCATGATCCCAGGGTGCGGGGATCAAGTCCCACATCGGGCTCCTTGCTCAGTGGGAAGCCTGCTTCTCCCTCTGCCCGCCTACTCCCCCTGGCTGTGCTCTCTCTGTCTCTCTCTCTAACAAATAAATACAATCCTAAAAAAAAAAAAAAAAAAAAATTTAATAAAAACTGTTAAATAGACAGAAGATACAAACACCCAATTAATAATTAAACGTAAAGAACATAAATGAACCCCTGAAACAATTTCAGAAAACATGTGCTTCAAAATACATGAGGAATAGGAGCACCTGGGTGGCTCAGTTGGTTAAGCACCTGCCTTTGGCTCAGGTCATGATTCCAGAGTCCAGAGTCCCTGGAACAAGCCCTGCATCAGGCTCCCTGCTCAGCAGGGAGCCTACTTCTCCCTCTCCCTCTGCTCCTCCCCCCCCCCACTCATGCTCTTTCTCTCACTCACTCTCTCTCTCTAATAAATAAAATCTTTAAAAAAAAATAAGAGGAATATTTATAAAAAGTGATGATATAAATAATACATAGAATAAGCAACTAAAACTTCAAAGAACTGGTATATACAGACACATTCACAATACAAAATATTTAAATTAAAAAATAGTAACCAATACTCTTCAAATTATAATGTAAAAGGTTACTCCCACAGTAACAATAAAAAAAGGGATAAACTAAAAAGTAAAATACTACAGTTGACCCTTAAACAGCAAAGGAATTAGGGACACCGACCCCCAGCACAGTCAAAAATCCACGTGTAACTTTCAACCCTCCAAAAATTTAACTACTAATAGCCTACTGTTGACCAGAAGCATTATTTATAACATAGTCGATTAATACAGTTTGCATATGTATTATATACTGTATTCTGTATTACTGTATTACAATAAAGTAAGCCAGAGGTAGCAAAATGTTATTTTTTTAATCACAAGGAAAATACATTTATAGTATTTATTTTTAAAAACCTGTGTATAAGTGGACCTGCACAGTTCAAACCTATGTTGTTCAAGGGTCAACTATACACTTTAAAGTCAATGGACTGAAACTGAAGCAACAACTGAACCCCAACTCAGCTAAATTCCTGATTAGGCCAGAAATCAATCTCTTAACCTGGCTCCCTGAAAATGGAAAAGGCAAGACCTTTCAGGAAGATAGTCTTAACTACTATAGTCTCTATACCAATTCTGAATACAGAATGTCTAAGCTACAATTTAAAAAATTAAAAAAAACATGCAAAGGTGGAAAATCAAAAGAAAAAACACGCAAAAGAATGAAATGAAAAGAGGAGCAGACTGGACAAGCTGAGGAAAGAAATAATGAACTCAAAGACAGTCCAATATAAATTATTTATACCAATTCGTAGAGAGAAAGGAAAAAAAAGAGAACACCAGAAATTTGTAGGATGATATAAAACATTATTACATATAACTGGAATCCTAGAGGAAAAGGAAAGCATAGGGCTGAATAAACCGTCACAATGTTCAAAGAACAGATCTTCTGGTACTGTAAAACAAACAGGATAAATATTTTTTTAAATAAAACCAAAAACTATCAGTCAAACTGCAGAAAACCAATGTCAAAAAGAGTATCTCTAAAAAGAATTTAAAAAAAGAGTTATCTTAAAAGCAACTAGAGAGAAAAAGGGCTATACTATCTTTAGGGAAAGAATAGTAAGAATGACTGCTAATTTCATCAAAAATAAAGAAGCAAAAAGACAATGACAAGTACTAAAAAGAAAAAGAATAACTAGACCTCCATAGAGAACAGAACTATCAGCTCTGCAAGTTATATTGACAAAAGGAAATGAGCCAGATGCCAGCTCAGATATGCAAGAAAAAAATGAAAACATCTAAAAGGATAAATATTGGACTTAAAGAGGGTTTTTTATTTTTCTGGGGTTTTTTTTGCATCATATCTTCAAAAGGCTATTAACTATTTAAAGCAAAAACAACTATTTAGTGTGGTTTATAACAGTTAATCACAAAAAGCAGGAGGATTTTGGTAAACTGAATTATTGTGAACTTCACATTTTCCATAAAATAGTATTTATTCAGTATTGACTATGAATACATTATCCTTGAAGTGGCATACTATAAACTCAAGGTTAGCTAGAAAAAGTATTTTATAATCTTTAGAGAAACCCCTAGAAATACAATTTTAAAAGTATGTGAAAAATAGAGAAGATAAAATGTAATATTAACATGGAGAATCCTAGAAACTTAATTTCTAAAGAAGCCAAGAAAAGAGGAATACAAAATAAGTAATATATGGAAAAATAGAAAATACCAAAGTGGCAGACCTCAAACCTGACCATATCAATAATTGTATTACATTAAAATGAACTTAAGAACTTGAATTAAATGAGTTTATTAGAGTGTGTTTAAAAAAAGAAACTCAGGGACACCTGGGAGGCTCAGTCAGTTGGCTCAGTCTGCCTTCAGCTCGGGTCATGATCCCAGGGTCCTGGGATGGAGTCCCACATTGGGCTCCCTGCTCAGTGGGGAGCCTGCTTCTCCCTCTGCCTGATGCTCCCCCTGCTTGTGCTCACTCTCTGACAAATAAATATATAAAATCTTTTTAAAAAATAATAAATAAAAAAAAGAAACTCAAGGGTGCCTGGGTGGCTCAGTTGGTTAAGCGACTGCCTTCAGCCTCAGGTCATGATCCTGGAGTCCCGGGATCGAGTCCCACATCGGGCTCCCTGCTCAGCGGGGAGTCTGCTTCTCCCTCGGACCCTCCCCCCTCTCATGCTCTCTCTCTCTCTCATTTTCTCTCTCAAATAAATAAAATCTTTAAAAAAAAAAAAAGAAACTCAACTACATACTATTAAGAGACACATTTTTAAAACACAAGGACAATGATGGAATAAAGTAAAAAAATGAGGAAGGATATACCACAGAAGCTCTAATCATAACTAAGCTACTGAGGCTATATTAACATCAAAAAATATAAAAGCAGACTTCAGAACAAAAAATGTTTCCAGCAATAAAGATACACAATTCATAATGGTAAAGGGGATAGTATGTCCAGAAGACATTACAATCCTAAACATGTCTTCAAAATACATTAAGCAAAAAATTCACAATTAATGAAAAATAGACAAAATTGTATTTTTAACACATATCAGTATATAGAAATAAAATATATGACAAAATATAGTACAAAGGCCATGAGAGAGGAAATGAAGTATATTATTCTAAGATTTCTATAATATAGATGAAGGTTATTACTCAAAGGTACAATGTAACAACAATTATATTAAAAACCCAAAAGAGGGCGCCTGGGTGACTCGGTTGAGCGTCTGCCTTCAGCTCAGGTTGTAATCTCAGGGTCCTGGGATTGAGTCTTGAATCAGGCTCCCTGCTCAACGGAGAATCTGCTTCTCTCTCTGCTCTCCCCCCTCCCCCCATATTCTCTCTCTCTTTCTCTCTCAAATAAATAAAATCTAATAAAAACAAAAGCAACCACTAAGAAACAAAACTGAAACTTACGGTGATAAACCCACAAAGAAAATAAAATGGAATCAAGAAAAATACCCAATCTAAAGTCATATAAATCATGTTGTCTGACCACAATGCAATACAACTAAAAATCAATTACCAAAATATCTATTTGGAAAAGTAGCAAGATCCACAACACACACACACACACACACACACACACACACACACACACACACACACACACACACACACACACACACACCCCCCCCCCCCCCATCGGACTACTATCAGATTGGCAACAGCTAAAAACGCGAAAATACCAGGTGTCTATATAGTACAAACCCAAAGAGCAACCTGGCAATATCTGATAAGTTAAAATGTGCATGTAAATTCTATAAACAGTAATTTCATTCCCTAAATCACTAAGTGTATATACATGAGCACAAGGAAACATGTATAACAATATTAAATGTAGTAGTGACACAGCTAAGAATTAGGAAGAACACAAATGTCCACCATAGGGGAATAGATATGCTCATGTAATGGATTACCATACATAAGCTAAAATGAACTAGATCTACATTTACCAACACAAACCTCAAAAACTAAACAAAGAGGCATATGTCAGAAGGATAAGTACAATCTGAAACTTTTTATAGAAACTTCTTTCAATTTTTTTATTTATTTTTGAGAGAGAGGAGAGAGAGAGAGAGCGCGCGCGCACAGCACACACAGGTGCATGCAAGAGAGAGAGGGACGGAATCCCAAGTAGGGTCCATGCCCAGCACAGAGCCGAATTTACTTTACAAAGATTTATTTATTTATTTATTTATTTATTTATTTATTTATTTATTTATTTAAGAGACAGAGAACGAACACGTGTGGGGGGGGGCAAAGGAAGAGAACTGTGGTAATCACTGCACAACACATGTATGTCAAGTCATTATGCTGTATAACTTAAGCTTATACAGTGCTATATGTCAATTATACCTCAGTAAAACTAAAAGAAAAAAATAAGTAAAAGATAAAGCCCTCTCTCCCAAAAAATATGGGAGAAATTTCTACCAGCCTTGCCCCCTCCCAGAATGGGAGAATCATTTTGGTAAGCATAACCTCAACTACTCCCTTCTTCTACTAAGATTCCCATTTGATCAGATGGAATCCAGATCTAAGTTATATTAATAATCCACCCACAGAATTTTTTAAACTGAAATCGGAAAGTCCCTTTTCTTCTATCAAAAAACATAAATGAAGAAAGTGCAAATAACCACATTATGTTATAAACATCTGAGAAAAGAAAATCAGACCTGTCCCAAGGAAATAGACACGAGAAGCACCAAAGAAAGATCCAACAACATTCAAGTGCCTGATCTCATCTCCATATAGTCTCCAGAGAAGCTGGCTATGGTTCCAATCCTCCCAATATTCGGTTGTTAAACTCTTCCTTTTCACATGTGTCAGCTACTCACTCCCTTACCCTGTCAACAGATACCCCCTTTTTGTTTAAGCTAGGTCAGGGAGGAATCTACTTATGCTAAGGTGTGAGTTGCCCCTAATGGATCATATTCAAATCCTAATACATGCAAATTCACATTTTATATTGTTTATAAACACTTTATATTGTTTATATTTATTTACATGAAATAAATGCAATTTTACATTTATTTACATTTTATTACATAAAACAGGATATATTTAGTTCCAGTTCCCATCTTTCTAAATGCCTTTATTTACAGGTGCCATCAACAGATACCTGCTAAAAGGATCTTATGTAGGTAAAAATAATCTCTATTTTCTCTTCCAAAGGGAAGATTGGCAAGGAATATATTCATTAGAAGAAAAATGACCAATATAATTGTTCCCTATTAAAATGAAACTGTACTTTCTCATAATCTTTCTTATCACTCAGTTTTTCTTAATATAAACTGGCCACTACAACTTATAAGAAATTTGTCTTTTCTTTTACTTGAAAAAGAGGAATCTTTTAGAAGTGATACCTTGCACATGCTCTTTCTTACTGAATAAAATTGGATGGACTGAGTGATAGATACTACCCTATTATTTTTAAACATTTCTAGATCTTTTTTAATGCAATAAAGACCACCACTTAAAATTTTTTAAAGTTCAACTGCCACTTACTGCTTCCAGTTGTTTCTTCTTCTGCACTAGTAATTCCAACATGAGGTTGACATTGGCCAAATCAAGGTTATCTTGATCAGTTCCCAACAAATCCTGAAATATTTGCCATCTGTGGCCATTCTAAAAATGAAGAAACATAGTAACTTCCTAAGAAGATTGTTTTAGGGAGCCTAAAATAAATGTTTAACTGCTTCTTCCTAATATGTTTATTACATAAATATCAAAAATATAATATTCTAACCCACACCTTCCTAGCCAATGGTTCCCCATAGCCTTCTAATTATAAATTAAACACTATTCCTCCCTTGAATCAATCTAGGTAACAGATATGGAAGGCATATTCATCAAGACAAATGTTAACTGAGCACGTCTAAAGGTATAATTCCCTTCGAAATACGTGCTTGGGTTTTAATTATTTGTCTAGCCATATGTTCAACTTTGTACTTGGTAAGGTATTAATTTAGGCTCACTTCCCTCAATAATTTAGGACTGATTCTCTTAAATTGAGAACCTTCCAACAGTTTTTCCAAATTACCAACCATAGTTCCACCCTGCCATATAATCCTCCAAATGTCATGTATTACAAGCCAACTCTGACTCAATGCGATCCCAGAAGACCTTTCAAAAGATGATCACTAAATTTTAGACAATGCAGTTCACAAAGTTCCTTATTAAACAGAATAATCTTAAACTTTCTTTAAAAAAAATCAATGACATGCTAAACTTTAATATCTAATTAACCAATAAAAACAAACTGAAATTTATTAAAAAATAGTAATAAGAGTTGAAACATACGGTGCTACTCACTGAGTGGTCCAATTTGAACCTCTTTTCCTCAAATCTTTGTTTCTGTTTGAGAATGAGCTCATTCACTGAAAAGAGAAACAAAACAAAAAGTACCTATAATTTGTATTATTGTTAAATGTATCATCTAATTGTTCTGTTTAAATGGGTTCTATTTTCACTTTTAAAAGTCCCCAAATTAAAAAGATGCTAAGCAGAAAATGCCAGGTTTTCACTTTATTTAAAATTGGAAAACAATTTTGCCACAAATTCTAATGCTACAACTGCTATTATTACTACTGCTATTATTAAAGGAGAATTCTCTGGAATATGTGCTTTCTCGTACACATCTCAATGATGACACTACCAGCACTGTGTGAGGCTGTTCCATCCTCCACATGGTACCTGGTTGATTCTGTAAGGTAGACACTAAGGATTTTTATTTGTTCTTCTTTTTGTTACTTTCCTATAAACATCATGGCAGATACTGTCAGTTACCTATCCAAAACCATTGCCCCCCTTTTTTAAAAAACAACTTAATTTTTTTCCAAGCCACATGCTTTCAGAAAAGCTAGGTTCCACCCCAGCCCAATGGTATGATTCTTGACTAACCTAAGCCAATCTAGGCACTCATACCCTTGGCAATAATTGACAATGGGATTAAGTATGTGACCTAGTTTTAACCAATGAAGGGTATGCTGTCTTTCAGAAAGAAATGGATAGGAAGAAAACAAATTCTTTCCCTCCCTTAAGAGATGATATCTGGAACTGCTCAGAGCTATCCTGCAATCTTGGGGGGAGATAGTCGAAGAACCAATACATGCTGGGATGGAGGAATAGAAAGATGGAAAGAACTTGATCATAACACTGAACCAATGAATTAACCAATTCTACAAATTCTTTTCTTCTGTCTTTAACAATTAACTGATAACAACAAACAAAAACAACAAAAAATCTGATAAAGAAAAAAACTAGCACTAAATCAGTTTAGCACTAGGCTAGTACTTTATAGACATTAACCTATGGGTTATTCTCCCCCATTTTAGAGATGAGGGAATATTAGAGGGAGCATCAAGAACTTACTCACAGTGACATACAATACAGAACAGAGTTGGGATACAAATCCAACTATCTAATATTTTCCATTATACCACAATCCAACTATAAATATTTCCAAACAAACCAGAGATGTATCAAGCCCATATTAGGAATCCAAGCTTCAAAGATAAATAAGACTCAAACTAAGTAAGATTCAATCTAAGACTCAAGCAACTCTGAGTAGGAAGACAAATATATATGATGTAGTAGTTGTAAGGTAATGTGATAAGCAGTACTATCATTGAGGTAGACTTAACAAAGAACACAGGACAAGGAGCAATCAAAGTGTAAATGAGCAGGCTACACATAGAAGGTTACACTAGAACTCGGCCATAACATGCACACAGAGATTCATTAAAGCAGAAAAAGAAGTGAAAAAGAATTGAGAAGGGTGTGAGAAAGAGGGGGTTAAATTCATACAAGAGCAGGAGATAAGATGACTTTAAATCAATATGGCTGAAACACAGAGTCAAAGTGACTTTGTTAATGATTTAATGGGTGACGAACTAAGGCTGCAAATGTAGATAGATGGGAGCCTGATTCTGAAGAGCCTGGTATGTATCTCACAAGCGAAGTTACTATTATAACCCAGGGAAGAAAAAGGAGAGCTTGAAATAATGTAGTGGGAATAAAGAGAAGTACATAAATAAAGAGTTTAATATTTCAGTTACAGAATTAACCATTTGAATAAAAACTGTGACTTAAACGGTAATATTTTACACAGGTATACCAAATTGCATTTTACTGAGAAATCTCGTGTATCACTGAACTTGAAGGATATTCTATATCCATAATTATAATTCTCTGGATCCATAAAATGGCCACAGTACTAAGAACAAACAAGCATTTCTACTGCTAAAGCTTCCATTCTAGTAACTATCTTTTTAGAAGCAGGAGAGTATAGTTAATGCACATATACTTGTGAGACAGGCGGCTTAGGACCAAATCCCAATTCCACCAATACTACTGTATAACTTTATAAAAGTAACCCAAAGTCTCTGTGCCTTAGTTTCCTCACCTGAAGAATGAGGATGATAACAAGAGTACCCATCTCACAGGACTGAAAATTAAATGAGTTAGCTTACACAAAGCACTTAGGACACTACCTGGCAATAGTAAGGATGTTATATGCTCTATTTTTTTTAAAACACGTATTTTAAACTTAGCATTCACATTGTCCCTTCAAAGAATAATAACGTTATTCATAAGGAAGATAAAATTCCAATTATAAATTTTAAATACAGAGAAAGCTGGAAAAGAGACTGAGCGAGGGAGAGAGATGGATGCAGGCAGTTGGAGAGACGGAGAGGGAGAGCTAGAGAGCAAGTCTTGGCAGGAGCAGAGGAGAGCAACTGCAGGAATTGGGGGGGGCGGGGGCAGGATAGATGGCAACAGGACAGGAAGACTTCACCTTGCAAGAACCTTCCAGTAATGGGGAAAAAGAAAGAGAGCTCTCAAGACCGAGTAGGACGGAAAGAATAGTGAATGTGTTGAAGGAGCAAAGGTGGGAGAGAATGAAAAAGAATACAATGGAAGGTAGAAGAGATGGGGGAAGGGAAGTCAAAAGAAAAAGGGTCTGTGGTATAGTGTTTAGGGCAGGAAAGGAAAAATCAAAGTACCTGACAAAAAATTATATGATTATAATGACCTGAAAACCAAATCTTTTTTGAGTGTTTAGCTTCCAATTCTTTGCTTTCATTAAAATTAAAGAAAGGACTTGACTTATTAACTAACTGAGCATTAAGATCGTTTTTGATAAGTCAATGCTTTTTTTCTTAATTTCTTAGGTCAGAACGAAGTCAAAAAACTGAGTGACGTTATTGTTAACAAAATTCCTTCAATCCCCATCAACTTATTCATGTAAGCAAAGTTTCTCAAGACTTACACTTTAAAACTAAAAAGAAAAACCTTAAAGTTACATAATGTTATATATCAATTATACCTCAAATTTTAAAAAAAACTATGATGATCCTAAAAAATGAATAAACAAAAAAATAAAAAGAATACAAATGAAACTGATTCCTTGTCCTAGTAATAACTTCCAAGGGTACTAGAACTGAGAAAAGCACCAAACCTTAATAAGCAGCACATTTTCAATAAATATTTGTCTAATACTTTATAAAATTTGTAAATATTTGACCAATTGCATACTACTCATGACTCAATAATAACTCAGAAAAAATATCTGAGATTTTTAAATGCTTAATATAAAATTATGTTCAAAAAAAATTTCTATGTCTATAGTTTCTATTTATATACATTTCTGTTACAGAAAAGTATTACAGATAGATCAATAGGGATTTCAAATGTGAAAATACATTATATAAGGATAAAATTATGTGGACGATAATTTAAGTAGAAGTGCAAAGAGAAAAGGAATGAATAAAACTTCCCATTGTTAATGAAAGGTGTCTGTTTTCAAATCAATGATAAATACCAAATCACTATGATTTAGATTTCACTGGATACATTTTATTTTTTTATTTTTTTAAGATTTTATTTATTTATTTGACAGAGAAAGACACAGCGAGAGAGGGAACACAAGGAGGGGGAGTGGGAGAGGGAGAAGCAGGCTTCCTGCTGAGCAGGGAGCCCGATGTGGGGCTCAATCCCAGGACCCTGGGATCACGACCTGAGCCGAAAGCAGATGCTTTATGACTGAGCCACCCAGGTGCCCCTCACTGGATACATTTTAAAAAGAGATAAAAGCTTTATTTTTAAATAACCAGATTTATAATACTCCTAAAGTTAGATCCTTTACAACCACTTACACTTACAAAGAAAAACTGAGGATGATAATTTTAAATAGGGGATCAATGTGTGATGAAGAACATCATTTTTCAGAATTTTTATGAGTCACCCAAGCAAAAAGTTTTGAAGACCACTGCTACAGAAAATGCATAGTTCAGCGCTTTACCCATGACTCAGGTAAATTTACAGTATTAAAGGGAAAGGTCCTGGGAAGCCTGGGTGGCTCAGTCGGTTAAGGATCTGCCTTTGGCTCAGGTCATGATCCCAGAGTCCTGGGATTGAGTACTGCATCGGGCTCCCTCTGCCTGCCACTCTCCCTGCTTGTGCTCTCTCCCTCTCTCTCTGACAAATAAATAAATAAAATCTTTAAATAATAGTAAAGGTCATAACCTATCAATAAAAAAAGTGCAAGGCTATCCAGTAGCCTTCAAAACTGTAAAACATATACTTATTTTACCATGGTCAAGAAGAAATCTGAAATTACTTCAGGTCCTCAACCCAACCAAGAATGACAGGCACCACACAAATAAATCATGTAATCTCACGCTGAAGCAATGGAAATAACTTAGAAGAGTTTTTTTCAGTAAAGTAAAAAAAAAATGAAATTCCATGTTCAGAAATAGATCTCAATGGCATCCTGAATGCACAGGATCCCTATCTACCTAATGTGGGAACCTATGAATTTGACTATTATTGTACAAATGGTAAAGAGTGGAAGGGATGATGGGAAGAAAAACAGGAAAAGATGTATCAGCATAA
Organism: Zalophus californianus; assembly: GCF_009762305.2. Classification (NCBI taxonomy): domain Eukaryota; kingdom Metazoa; phylum Chordata; class Mammalia; order Carnivora; family Otariidae; genus Zalophus; species Zalophus californianus. The sequence goes on along the minus strand of NC_045604.1, from coordinate 51,117,468 downwards.
AATGTTATTTCCATGGCTGACATTCATAATCACATTAGAAGCTGCACTATAATTAAAAGACTTCAAATATGGGCATAAAATACTTACACTCCAATTATCCAAAACAAAAATTTATTATCCATAAAAAGAGGAGGTTAAAAACTAGATCATCACCCAGATAATTTCTAGCTCAGAAAATCAGTAAGTGTAACTTCACTATTCACTGGATACATGTGAGAATATATACTTAATGTATGAAATCACTTTCTAACTAAAACAGTACTATATTTTGAAAGTTCTTCCATACTAGTATATCGTGCTCCCTCTATTCACATAAAGGAATCTCCATCTTTTGTACTCGTTAAAGAATGTTGCCTGAAAATTTTAGTAAACACCAAAGTTGTTGGAAGATTAGCTTCCTTTCTGTATTTAAACATTCCAAAAGAAGTTTTCTGAAGTTATGACAACTGATAGAAAAGTAATTCTAGAGCGCACACAGCAGCATCAATCCATGTGTCCGAGTGCAGGGACATAGGATTTTGCTTTGCAGGACTTTCATTTCCCTTCTACCCAACCTAGCCCATAAAGTCCAGTCCTGCAGAGTATCACACCCTCAGTATTTCTTCTTTTCCTAAGTTCCTTCTCCAAGTTCTTCCTTTTCAATCGCCTCCCCCGTTCACAGACTCTCTTCACCTATCCAGGAATCCAACTGCCCAAGTTTCCACCTCCTCTTCCCCCTCTCCATTAACACTTTCTTCTCTTGACTCTCACTTCTGCCCCAGAAGCACAAGCAGCAGGAATGCACTACACTGTATAAAGAGACAGGTATTCTGGACCTCTGGCATCCCCTTTAACCTCCCATTCTGTCCCGCCATCTATGTAGTAAGAACTAAGAGTTGTGTCAATTTTTCTTTTTTTATGAAACTTAAAAACAATATAATATAGTACTAACAACACATGGTATGGAAAATACATCACAAAATAACGAAGACCGGGAAAGCACCCAGGTGAGTAGGAGAGAAAGACTTGCTTTACCCCTACACTATATTTTCTGAATAAATTAGTACTAGCATGCACTTTTGGGGATAGAATATTTTAAATAATAAAGAATCATTCCAAAGACTCACCCAAGAAATTAGGATACAGATGGTCAATATTATCCACAACATAGTTACACTTGGGACATCTATTATTATCCTCCAAACTCTGATGAATACACTTGTAGCTATTAGCAGAAAAAAAAAAAAAAATAGGGTTCATTAAATCAGTGAAGGATTAATAAACTGGTCATAAAATAATGCCTATAAGTCTTCTATTTCTCATTTAAAACAAGTAATTTGTTATCAAATTTATTTCAGCTTATATTTTATCATAATAAAGATACATAGAGCATTTATTAGATAACAGTATACAAAAGTTAATATTTAAAGATGAACTTGAAAAACAAGTCTACTGGATATAGAATGTTTAAAAAAATGTACTAAGTTTATGCAATTTAAACACTTTGTAACAACACCCAAGAAAAGCAAATGCCTATGATTTAGTTAAGCAAATACACTATTCATGTTCTTGGAGTGCTGATATCCTTAAATACAAAAGGAACACATTCAAATAAAAAAAAAAGAAAGTGAAAAACAGAAAAATCAACAAGACAAACATTAGTCAATAAGCATGAGAAAATCATCACCTTCAGTAGGATAAAAAAATTGATTTTAAATTATATACCATTTTTTACCAAACAAATTGGAAAATTAAAGAAAATACTATCAGAGTTAAGGAGCACATGTGAGTATAAACAATTTCATGTACTGTTGAAGTAAATGTAACTGCCACATTTCCAGACGGCAAGTTGTATGGAAAACCTTAAGGTTGTGTATCCCCTTTGATGTAATGATTTTATTTCTAGGAATTTACCCTAAGGAAATGAGCAGAGGTATATACATAAAAAGGTGCTCAATTCAAGATTATCTGTAAATAGCAAAATAAATTAGAAGCAACCAAAACACTAGGAAATTGACTAAATAATTTTGTAAACATCAATCCAAAAAAAAATCCCAAAAAATCATATTGCAATACATAACTATATGCCATGAAAAATAATCTAATAACACTGGTTATAGCTAAAGAAAGAGGATTACAAGAAATGTTTCCTTATGATATATATTTCTGTAATGTTTGACTTTTTACAATTACATATTGTCTTATAATAAAAAAACTTTTTAAATATTGTTCAACTAGGGGAGCCTGGGTGGCTCAGTCAGTTGGGCTCTGCCTTCAGCTCAAATCATGATCCCAAGATCCTGGGATCGAATCCTGCTTTGGGCTCCCTGCTTAGCAGGGAGTCTGCTTGTCATTCTGCCACTCCCTCACTCCTGGCTCATGCTCTTCCTCTCTCAAATAAATAAAATCTTTTTTTTTTTAAAGATGAATTTTTCTAAAAAGATTTTATTTAGGGGTGCCTGGGTGGCTCAGTCATTAAGTGTCTGCCTTCGGCTCGGGTCATGATCCCAGGGTCCTGGGATGGAGTCCTGCAACGGGCTCCCTGCTCCGTGAGAAGTCTGCTTCTCCCTCTCCCACTCCTCCTGCTTGTGTACCCTCTCTCGCTGTGTGTCCCTCTGTCAAATAAATAAATAAGATCTTAAATAAGTAGGCAGAGAGGCACTCAGCAGGAGAGGGAGAAGCAGGCTCCCCGCTGAGCAGGGAGCCCAATGAGGGGCTCGATCCCAGGACCCTGGGATCATGACCCGAGCTGAAGGCAGCCACTTAACCGACTGAGCCACCCAGGCGCCCCTAAATAAAATCTTTAAAAAAAAAAATATTGTTCCAAAAAACCACGAAAAATATCAAATTGACATTAGAAAAAAAAGTCACTAGATCACTTTTTATGAACTAAAAATGACAATCTCTAACATAGTGGATACAGTACAATCACATTTCTGTTTTTAAAAAACTGTGTATGTATCCATTTAAAATAAACCAAAAAAGGCATTCATCATAATATTAACATATATGTCTCTGGGTCATAAAATCATGGGAAACTTTTTCTTTTTAGATGTCTACAAGTTTCTATAGTAAAAAGGCACTGCTCCTAACAATCAGAAAAAAAATTACTTCTAAGAAATTACAAGGGTGATTTATAAAGAAGAGTCCTAAAAAGATACCACCTCTTTTATTCTGTATCCAAATTACTATAAATTTACTTCAGCTTTATAAGTTGAAGCTTTTTATAACCCACTTACTTCACTCTACCTTATGAAAATAGAAACCTACATCCATCAGGTTTCTCTGTACTAATTAACAACTATTCTTTCATCTCACATTTGGTACTTTCAAGATAAGTTTAAAAAGGACATCATAGGGTGCCTGGGTGGCTCAGTCGTTGCGCGTCTGCCTTCAGCTCCGGTCATGGTCTCAGGGTCCTGGGATCAAGTCCCACATCAGGCTCCCTGCTCAGCGGGAAGCCTGCTTCTCCCTCTCCCTCTCCCCCTGCTTGTATTCCCTCTCTCGCTGTGTTTCTATCAAAATAAAAATAAAATCTTTAAAAAAATAATAATAAATAAATAAATAAATAAATAAATAAATAAATAAATAAATAAATAAAAAGGACATCATAGAGAACTGATGCAGTGCTGGTCTTTGGCACAGCACAAGGACCTAAAGATCTAAGTAAATGGCTGGCACATAACAGATACTCAAATATATATAAAACAAATGACTTGTACAGTGTTCGAGAAATAATAACAACACCTCTTGTAACTATGACAAGGTTAGGATTACCATATTACCACATGATAGGTTCCAGATCTAACAGAAAATTTCCTATGTAGAAATTTCAGTGAAGGAAATAATATATAAAATGTTGTTTTCATTTCTCTTGATAGGGAAAAGCATAAAGTAGTTATGCAATTACAACATTGAAACACTTATAGTCTGCTTAGGGAAAACGGAAATGAGTTCATATTACCAGAAAATATTCCCAAATGACAAGATTTAACCCTTAAAAAAGTCTGCAAGTTCAAATAAACCAAGTCATGAAGTAGAAACTCTGGGAAGGTTATTAAAGATGAGACAAGGGGTTGACAGATAAGCAGAAGGGCATTCTGGGTTTTAGCAAATGGCTTTTGTAAAGAAATGATAGTTAGAAATGAGCAAATAATACGGCAAGAAGAACAAGCTAAGTTTTAACTGAGTGAAAGAGTTTGTCAATATACAAGAAATTATCCCAGAGTCCAATAGAATATCCTCCTCTCCTATCTTCAGCATCCTAATCATATCCCTTGTCAGTAGGTTTACTACCACACAATCCTCTCCTAGAAGAAAAAGTAGTCCAGAACACAGTGAGAAGGAACTGTCCTCAGGAACAAAAATTCAACTGACTTTTGCACATTGCATTGGTAATATCTACCTATACTATAAAACAAAAACGCATCAAATTACATACCACTGTATAAAACTGACATAACAAAATGCATCAAGTTTATCTCGTAGTATCCACTACCTCACTACCACCCCTGGGCAGACCTGCCCTAGTTTGAGAAATAGTAACTACCTTATTTTGTACTGTCATCTCCTCTTCTATTTATTCATTCAAAGCAAGGATTTGTTTTAATTCATCTCTGTACCCTCAATGTCTAGCACAATATCCTGTTAGAGTTGAACTAAATAAATGTTCAATGCACAAAAAAAAATAGGTATAAACAAAAAAGAAACATGTCTTCTGGGTCATATAAAACACCACTAAAAATTCTCAATTATTTCTTTCACAATAACTCTACTTGACCATCACCACCACAGATGTGGTATTTTGGATTCTAAAAGAAGGATAAGTATCTAGACTAGTGTTCAAAATAGGGGGGATAAAGGAATATGTATCTTGGGTCTACCTGAGAAGTTTTCAAAAGCTACTCACACTGAAACTCTTAAAAATAGTAATTCAGTACCAGAATGTGCTGACATAAACGCGTTTAAGTGTATATCTGATAATGAAGAATGAATATTTTGAAATTTTGCCCTTTGTAACAACATGAATGGACTGCAAGGGTATTAAACTAAGTGAAGTCAGAAAAAAAACAAATACCACATGATTGCATTTATATGTGGAATCTAAAAACAAAACCAATGAACAATCAAACAAGCAGAAACAGATTCATAAATACAAAGAACAAACTGGTGGTTGCCAGAACGGAGGAGGATGGGGGACATGGGCAAAACAGGTGAAGGAGACTGACAAATACAAACCTCCAATTACAAAATAAGTAAGTTACAGAGATGAAGAGAACAATATGGGGATTATATTCAATAATATTGTAACATTGTATGGTGACAGCTGGTAACTACACTTATGGTGGTGAGCACCAAGTAATGTACAGAATTGTCTAATCACTATGTTGCACACCTGAAACTAATATAACAATTACGTCAACTATACTTGTATAATTTTTTAAATGAGTATTTCTCTATAAATGTATTATTCTGTTTCTATTAAGTATATACCTACCAAAAAAAAAAAAGTATGACCTACCTATAAGATATAAATATCTTTTTCTTTTTTTTTTTAAGCTTTTAGGGCATAATTTTTATTTGGGAACTGCCTGTAATATACAGAACACTATGCCACTTTAACCATCCAAAAACTTCTTCGAATGTTTTCTGAAGCCCTCTATTCACCCACCCCCAATACACAAACTTTCTGATTTCTCCTCATTTTTCTATAAGTAATTGTAGACACGAGGGTAAATGGAGACCTTATCATAAATATCTTTTTCTCTCTCTGTAAACAGGGATGAGTACATATAAAAAACTGTGAATAATCAGGAAATTCTCAAAAAAGAAGAGACCATAACAAGAACAGCAAGGACAAATCAGTACACTGGTCCTATATAATAACCGGGTATAAATAAAGAAAGACTAATAGCAAGGTACAAGATGATAAATTATTCAAAAGCCCCAAAAGACAAGCTGATACCCAGGTTTGACCACAGATATGCTGGAAGATGAACAACACTGAGGGATGCTATTAATTATAATTAATTTGTTTTTTGTTTTTTAAATTTTTTTTTAAGATTTTATTTATTTGCAAGAGAGAGAATGAGAGACAGAGAGCACGAGAGGGAGGAGGGTCAGAGGGAGAAGCAGACACCCTGCTGAGCAGGGAGCCTGATGTGGGACTCAATCCCAGGACTCCAGGATCATGACCTGAGCCAAAGGCAGTTGCTTAACCAACTGAGCGACCCAGGCGCCCTATAATTAATTTGTAATGAAACAAAATAGTAAATCAGAACTTGGTAGACATGAGGTCTGAAAAGAAGCAAGGTGCAGGGGGTAAGCAGGAGACGGCAAAGGGAAAGAGCAAACCTTATCTCTACATCACAAAGAAGCCAGATATTTTTATTTTATCATATCATTAAGTTTGGTTAGACAACAGCTAATAGCAGATCCACTGTCAAGTGGGAACAGTATCTCCAACCTGTTACTAGGAAAGAGTTACCATTTGTAAGTGAGACGAGGGATAAACAGTTCCCATGGTCCAATCTGATTTAGTGTTAATAATTTGGAAGGAGCCTGGAAATGCTAACACTGCTCTGCTCCAGATTACAAGCCAGCATTGGAGTTAGCGAAGATTTGATCCAATAGGTACCGTTAATGAACTTCCAATGGCCTCACGTGATAGGATAGGGTAAATAATTATGAGCTTTTGCTTTAAACAAAAGTACAAAATGTCTCACAGTTCCACAAGCCTGACAATGGACTGCCAGCCTCCAAGTTTACTAGCTCCTCTCAACCTTATGATCTCTTATCCTACCAAAACCTGCTCTCTGGTAGGTATTTTAAAACACATTCATATTTTAAAACACACTCAGGTTATAATATCACTTGAGTTATAACAAGGATCTAAACTTAAACTATTTTTATTTGAAGGGAAAAACATATTTATGAAACCAGTGGGGTTTTCCAATGATGACCTAAGGACACACCTTGAAAATTACAGGACTCATTGGAAAGGCCAGGCCTATTTAATTATAAAGTCAATCAGTAATTTGTAACACGTCACAACATAGCGAAGCAAGATTATTGTACTTCTTTAGCAGACTTTTTCAGTGTCTTTAGACACTTTTTCAGTGTCTTTTTAAAATGCCACAGTGAACATATAATTTAGAAGAAGGCAGTTAGGAAAAATTAAATCCTCACTTCATAATTTGCACCAAACATCCGCACCTTCTAAACTATAGAAGAAGAGGACGTGAAGGAGTAGGAAGAAAAGGGGGAGGAGGGCAAAGAGGGACAACAGAAGAGACCAGCTGAGAGACTGGACAAATGTAAGGTAAGTTTTAGAGCCAGAACCAGAATCCTGGTTTACCAATTTCAAGACCCTGCTCTTTTAACTCTGTATCGGTATTTCTCAGATGTGGGCAATTTTGTCCCCTACTAGATATCTGGCAATGTCCGGAGACATTTTTGGTTGTCACACTTGTGAGAAAAGGGACTGCTACTGGGTAGAGGCCAGGGATACTCCTAAACAATCTACAATACCCAGGATAATCACCCACAACAGGAATTATCTGGTCCAATATTCAATACTACAAAGGCAGAGAAAGCCTAATCTAAATCACCCAATTTTCCAGAGATGAAAATCAAAGTCTCCATGGTTTCCTATGGAATGCAATGGTGCTAGGTCAATTAATGGACCATAGGAAACACTACTGTTAAACAATAAGCCTGAAAAGACCAAGACCGTACATGTATCAATCTAAAAGCAAAACACACATGACCAGACTTTCAGTAGCAATAAGGAGCAGAAAGTTATTCATGAACCATAATAATGTCAATGCAATGATATAGCAGGAAATCTAAATTATTTAAGGCAAGATGGCCTTTTTTTTAAAAAACCAGCAAAAAAATTCTGAAGGACACACCATTACTCCTTACCATAACCTCTGAGCAGGTAGGCCAAAAAAAAAAGACTAGAAAAATTGTGACATTTACATTTCATGTTACAGCTTTCTGGACAATAAGTTGTTTTTTAGCCAAGAGTACATATTGCTTATTTTAATAACTTATATTTTAATAAAAAACATAGTCCAAGCTAAGAAAGCGATTTTTATTCTAAACTTCTTTTTAAATGACTGGCAGACTGGATATACCTAACACTGATGCATCAAGCTCCAAATCAAACTAAAATAGTTACAAACTGGTAATAACACCCAGTACTTGATTAGTGAATATCAATCTACCAGATATTACATTCAACTTCAGAATAAAATTATGGGTCTGACTTCAACATGAATTAGAATACAGGGGCTATTAGAACACATAATACTAAGCCAAAAATATCATATCAACAGTGTAAATAATTTATGGACATGATCAACTGCAAACAGAATATACCACCCCCAATAAAAAAAAACACACAAAGAATAAACAAAAGGAATTAAACAAACACAGATTACATAACCATTAAGATGGCTACTATTTAAAAAAAACAGAAAATGACAAATGTTGGCTAGAATGTGGAAAAACTGGAACTCTTGTGAACTGCTGAGGGAGATGTAAAATGGTACAGCAGCTGTGGAAAACAGTATGGAGGTTCCTCAAAAAATTAAACAGAACTATCATATGATACAACAATTCTGCTTCTGGGTATATATCCAAAAGAACTGAAACCAGAATCTCAAGGAGATATTTAGACACCAATGTTCAAAGCACCATTCTTAACATTTAAGAAGTGAAGGCAACCCAAATGTCCATTACAGATGAACAAATAAAATACAATATATACGTGCAATGGAACACTATTCACCCTTAAAAAGGAAGGAAACTTTGACACATGCTACAACAAGGATGAAACTTAAAGACATTATGCTTAGTGAGTTAAGCCAGTCACAAAAATACAATTTGATGCCACTTATATGAGGTATCTAGAATAGTCAAATTCATGAAACAAAGTAAAATAGTGATTGAAAGAGGCTGGGGGGAAGGGAGAAATGCAGAGTTGCTCAAAGGGTATACAGTTTCAGTTTTGCAAGATAAAAAAATTCTGGAGATTGTACAACAATGCAAACAAACTTAACATTACTCAATTTAAAAATGGTTAAGATGGTAAATTTTATGTGTACTTTACCACAACTAAAAATTTTTTAAATATACAGATTAATGTGACGTATATACAAGACTAAGCAACTAACGATAACACTGAGCAAAATTTTGAAGAAGAAAACACAGATCTTTTTAACCCCCTATATCCTTTTCCAATGACTTTTTAACCTCCTTTACTGGGTCTCACACACTTATCCCCACAAGTGAGTTAAAGATGCTTCATGCTTCATCCTAATTATCCAGCACCCTTCAATTTTCTAAAATGGTAATCAAAGCTCTATAATAAATAATCAATCAACCCAAAAGTTTTAAAATCCATCTGTAAAGGCAACAGTAAATCTAAGTATTCCACAGAAATTATGCACCAACCACATGCTTTCTGCCTTGAGCTGCTGAACTTACAAAAATGTATGAAAGAAATTATAAGATAACCAAAATTATTTTAAAAACCTAACTTTTCACTGGCTGCATTTACACAAGTTAAAAATCAAGACAATTTTGCTAAATAAAATCATCTTACCAAAAGCTGTGGCCACATTTCGTCATGTATGCTTCCTCAATCATATCAAAGCAGATAGGGCTAAAAAGAAAATAGAGAAGTAATTGATATTTTTTTTTCAGTAGAGTGATTATAAATTGGCAAGGCTGGTAACAACATCAACGAAATCATTTTTTGATACATAGCTAAGTCTTCAAACATTCTATCAATAAGACAGAATTTCGGTTGAGATGAAGGTGCTTTAGGGGATTGGTGGTAAAATGACAATTTGTTCAAGACAGTCCTAAAAGTCATCAAGCTCTAAAATGAATTAAATGAGTAAATTAAAATGGCCCCAATACTTTAACTCACCCATAATTTTTAATAATGCAATGCAGTCACGGGAGTCCTTAAAGTTCTACCATCTTTTTCAATCATCCCTATACTCAAAAGCACCTAATCCAAATGCTATTTTATTTCCTATCTAAAAAAATTAGTTCCCTGAGTGACAAATTTACAATTCCAATACCAGTAACTCTTCTATATAATGAAGACGGTAAATTATAACTAATACTTAAAATAGTACAAATGGTATCCATTAAAATAATGACATATTAACTCCTTTAATCTTTTCAACAACAAAGTGTTGGCATGTACATACTACTAGAACTTTTAATAGAGGGAAATTGAGGCACAAAGATGTTAAAATCATACTCAGGAAATAACAAAACTGATTTTCAAACTTAGGTCCATGCTCTTAACCACCATTCTATATTAACTCCAGATACGGTAAGTTAAATACCAAGTTATACCAACATAGTTCTGGCCAACAAAAGGTAGTTATCAATCTCTGAGAGGCCACTATCTACCAAAAAAATACAAAGTCTGAGAAAGGGATTTCCCTTTATCTTTCCCTCTTTTCCTTCTGAAAACTCTGATGAAGTCAGATACAATAGCTATCTATTTTTTTTAAGATTTATTTATTTATTTTAGAGGGAGGGAGGGAGAGAGAGAGCATGCGCACACTCACAAAGAAGCAGGGGTAGAGAGAGAGAATCCCAAAGCAGACTCCCCGCTGAGTGTGGAGCTTAAGGTGGGAGTCGATCCCAGGACCCTGAGATCATGACCTGAGCCAAAATCAAGAATGGGCTGCTTAACCGAATGAGCCACCCATGCGCCCCACAACAGCCATCTTCTGACCAAAAAGACAAAAACCGTAAGCTAGGAAGATAGGATACTGGTTCCTTGAGGACATCCTTCAGCAGCTGCATCAGCTATGGACTGCCTACCCCTGGAATTCACATTGCATGAGAAAAGTAAATTCTCACTTGTTTAAGGCAGTATTTATCAAGTTTTCTGTTACTGGCATACATATCCAATCCTTACTGATGATACACAATAACACTTAAATTATAAAATGAAAATTTACCCACTTCTTCAAGAAAAATTTCCTGGGCATAATTACTATCTCAGAATGTGAAATCATAAAAAAAAAAAAAAAAGGTTACAAAATCCCAATGTTGCACAAGCTCAGAGTTTCAACACAGGCAGTGTGTTGGCTTAGACTGTGTTATTTTGTCAGCCTTCACTCTGCTGGATTGAGAAAAAAAAGAGGTCTCCCTCAATGTGGAGATTTGGTAATTTCTCTTTTGAAACAAAGTCTGTCTTATTCCTGCTTAATGAAGTTCAGAAAGCAAGGCTGGGGACCCTCCTAAGAGCATGTGGATGAGCTGTGCAGGCTGCTCTGTGATCTAAGGTTGTGGATGAAGGGTGCTAAAGAGCAGATTTGGGAAGGACAGATTTTACTTTACAGGTACAGTTCATCACTGGGTGCCCACGCAGATGTCTTAAAGCTCAAAACCCAGAGTGGAAGCAACATTTACACCCCCCCCCTTTTTTTAAAGACTTTATTTTCTTTAAGAGCAGTTTAGGTTTACAACAAAATTGAAAGGAAGATACAGAGATTTCCCATATATTTGCTGCCCCAAACACATGCATGGCTTTTGCCATTATCAACATCACTCACCAGAATGGTACACTATTTTTCCCCCAAGGATGAATTTACACTGACACATCATAATCACCAAGTCCACAATTTACCTTAAGGTTCACTCTTCATGTTGTGCATTCTGTGGGTTTGAACAAAAGTAGAGTGACATATATTCATCATTATAATATAAAGATTATTCTTCACTGCCCTAAAAATCCTCTTTGCTCTGCCTACTCATCTCTCTCTCCTCACCCACATCCACAGATCTTTTTATTGTCTCCATAGTTTTGTCTATTCCAGAATGTATAAGCATCCAAGGGCAGGTTTCTGTGTATACAATAGCTTTTAACTCCTTTGAGTAAATACCAACGGGTACAAACAAAAATTGTATGGTATGTTTAGACTTGTGGAAAAAAAAACACCACCAAACTGTCTTCCAAAAAGAGGCTGTACCATTTTTTCATTCCTATCATCAAAGAGTGAGAGTTCCTACTGCTCCCTATCCTCCTCAACATTTGGTGTTGTCAGTCCTCTAAATTACAGCCATTCGAATAGGTGTATAGTGATATCTTGTTGTTTTGATTTGCATTTCCCTAATGACATATGATATGGAGTATCTTTTCATATGTTTATTTGCCATCAACATAGCTTCTTTGGTGAGGTGTTTGTCAAGGTCCTTTGACCCATTTTTTAATCGGGTTGTTTTCTTACTGTTGAGTTTTAAGAGTTCTTGTATATTTTAGATAAAAGTTCTTTATATGTCTTACACAAATATATTCTCCTGAGCTGTGGCTAATCCTTCCATTCTGACAGTGTCTCTCATAGAGCAGAAATTTTTAATTTTAAAGAAGTTCTGTTTGTTGCTCCTTTCTTTCTAATAGATCATGCCTTTGGTATTATACCTAAAAAATCACCACCAAACTCAAAGTTATCTAGATTTCCCCTATGTTATCTTCTAGGAGTTTTATAGATCTGCATTTTATATTTAGGTCTGTGATACATTTTTAGCTAATTTTAGTGAATGGTATAAGGTCTGTGTCTAGATTCATTTTTTTTCCATGTGGATGTCCAGTTGTTTCAGCATCATTTATCAAAAAAAACTATCTTCTCTCTCTCTCCCTTTCTTTTTAGTAGGCTCCACACTGAGCGAGAAGCCCAATACAGGGCTTGAACTCACAACTCCGAGATCAAGACCTGAGCTGAGATCAAGAGTCAGACACTTAGGGGCCACCTGGGTGGTTCAGTCAATTAAGCATCTGCCTTCAGCTCGGGTCATGAGCCGGCTTCCAGGCTTCTCCCTCTCCCTCTGCCTCCTCCCCACTGCTTGTGCACGAACGTGCTCTTTCTCTCTCTGACAAATAAATAAAAACTTAAAAAAAAAAATTAAGAGTCAGACGCTTAACCAACAGAGCTACCCAGGTGCCCTAAAAAAGACTATCTTTTCTCTTTTGTATTGCCTTTGCTCCTTTGCCAAAGATAAATTGACTATATTGGTTTATTTCTGAGTTCTCTATTCCTTACTACTGATCTGTTTATTCTTTTTTTTTAAAGATTTTATTTATTTGTTTGACAGAGAGAGAGACAGCGAGAGAGGGAACACAAGCAGGGGGAGTGGGAGAGGGAGAAGCAGGCTTCCCGCTGAGCAGGGAGCCCGATGTGGGGCTCGATCCCAGAACCCTGGGATCATGACCTGAGCCGAAGGCAGACCCTTAACCGACTGAGCCACTTAGGCACCCCTGATCTGTTTATTCTTTCACTAATACCACACTGTCTTAATTACTCCATATAGTATTTTGATTAAAAGAAAAAACTGTCCCCCTGAGTGGAACTCTATAGTCCCAATACAGATTAGTTCCTAAAATTCAACTGTTAGATAGACAGTAGCAAATACCCAAATTTTGTATCACAGAAGGTCTAGATATTAACATACCAACCTTTAAACAACTCTTCTAATAAAGCATTTTTAAGGGTGCCCAGGTGGCTCAGTCGGTTAAGCGTCTGCCTTCGGCTCAGATCCCGGGAAGCTGGGATCAAGTCCCGCATCGGGCTCTCTGCTCAGCAGGGAGTCTGTTTCTCCCTCTCCCTCTACCCCTCCCTGCTGCTCGTGCTCTCTCTCTCTCTAACAAATAAATAAAATCTTTTTTTTAAAAAAGCATTTTTAAGATTTGAGGAAAGAGATCTTTCTGTTCCCAAAGTAAATATGTTTGTAAGTTTAATAATACCATCACATCTGTTTTATGCTGCATTAACTGAAGCTCAGAAGCAAGATGCAAAATGGCTTAGCAGACTGATCTCTTAGTCCAGACTTCTAACAGTGCCTCCAATGAATATTTTAACATTGGCCCCAGCACCTAGAATGAATCACCTGTAAATACTTATCAATACTCTCTCAGAAATTCTAAAATTTTCAACAAATTTATATATTAGGTACTGACCAGACACTGTTCTGGATACCAAGGACAAAGAAGTGAATAAACAAAAACCCCTTCATGGTTCAACAATCTAGTGGAAAAGACAGACAATAAAGAAGATAAATAAGGAAGACCTTATATAGTAAGATTAGAGATAAATAATAAGGAAAAAACTGTAAGCAGGGAAGGAGGATAGGAAGTGTTAGATTGGGTTAGACAGGATAGTAAGAGAAGCCTCAATGAGAAGCTGACATCTGAGTAACTATTTCATAGTAGGGAAATGATCTACACGGAAGTCTGGGAAAACATCAACCAAACAATAAGAATAGTACAAATATCCTGAGGTAGTACACCTGATATGTTCAGACTACCAAGGTAGTCAGTAAAAAGTAGAATATGTGGGAAAATAGTAAAAATGAAGCCAGAGAATAATAAGGGGCCATATTAAAAACAAAAACAACAACAAAAAAACTCTCTTAAATCATGTTAAGGACGTTAGCTTTTACAGTGAATAAAACAGGAATTTACTAGACAGTCTGAACAGAAGACTGACACAATCTGACACAGTGATAAACCAGATCACTCAATCTTATACACTGAAAGTAGACTAAAGGAAAGCTATTATAAAAATAAAAGCTTTTGGGGGCGCCTGGGTGGCTCAGTCGTTCAGCGTCTGCCTTCGGCTCAGGTCATGGTCACAGGGTCCTGGGATCGAGCCCCGCATCTGCATCGGGCTCCCTGCTCCGCAGGAAGCCTGCTTCTCCCTCTCCCACTCCCCCTGCTTGTGTTCCCTCTCTCGCTGTATCTCTCTCTGTCAAATAAACAAATAAAAATCTTTAAAAAAAATAAAATAAAATAAAAGCTATTATATAATAATTCAGTTGAGAAATGGTGCTGGATTAAATGAGGGTGGCAGCAGTGGTTTTGGTGAGAAATGATCAGATTCTAGATATAAACTGAAGGTAGATCTTTGGTTTGCTATGGATTAAATGTTGGGTATAAGAGAAAAATCAATCAAGGATTTTAACCTGTAAACTGGAAGAAATGACAATAGGTTTATTTCACATAGAGCTCTAGCACTCATTAGTTTATTCTTTAAAAAAGAAAAAAAAGAACAGGACTACAATACATATCATATCATGTGTTCCTCTAATACTAACAGTTTCATGCAGTACCTAAAAATTAATATCAGATCAGTTTAAATAGCAGCATTTAAAGAATGGCTTCTGGGTGCCTGGGTGGCTCAGTTGGTTAAGCGACTGCCTTCGGCTCAGGTCATGATCTTGGAGTCCCAGGATCGAGTCCCGCATCGGGCTCCCTGCTCAGCAGGGAGTCTGCTTCTCCCTCTGACCTTCTTCCCTCTCGTGCTCTCTCTCTCTCTATCTCATTCTCTTTCTCAAATAAAATAAAATCTTAAAAAAAAATAAAATAAAGAATGGCTTCTGAGTAATATGTGAATGAAAGAGAAGAAAGTCTCCATTCTTATCACCAAAGCTACCTTTTTATCCATGTGAAAGATCAAGATCTCCAGCAAAAAGTGGAATTCAACTGAAATTAATCCTAAATATGCCATCACAATTTTCTGACTTTAAGCCACATGTGAAATCTCTAATCCTGTTTCTCATTTGTATAACTGGAATGATACTTACATCATAGAATCACTGTTAATCACTGTATTGATTAACAAATTATCTATCTACTCCATACAATTCCTGGTATATAACATTCAATAAATAACAGAATATACAAAAGAGATTACAGAAAAATCTGTATCAGTGATAGAAACTTGGGAAGAGTGACATCTACCCCCACTAAACACTTCAAGGAATTCCTCTTAGAAATAGGTAGAATAGAACAGAAGAAGATGAGGACTAACAAACCACGGCCCCTCCCAAGAAAGGGATGAAATATCACAGGGAATATAGAAAATAAAGGAGGCCCTAACAAAACACCACTAACTCTTCCCAATTTTGAGAGGGAGGAACATACCCAGAGTTAGTTCTAGGTAAAGCTATAAACAATCCATTTAGAAACCCTTCCACTCTGCCAATCAATAGCAATCAAGGAGGATAAGCTCAAAGACCTATGCCCAAGTACAGTTATAGCAAGTACTGGTAGCAAGGCCAGACATAAATACCTGAAATTTTATACAACCTCCAAAGCTTTATACAGATGCCCCAAAAATGTTTACAGATCCCCCAAACTTTTTATGGACCCCTGACACCGTGGCATCATCAAAAAAGGGGGGAAAGGTAACAAATGGCTTAAAGCCATGCTGGGACTGTTCATGCCTTCCACACCACAATAACACAAGTAACTCTTATAAATCAAGATAGAAAATCCAACAGGAAAGAAATGAGAAAAAATGTGAATTCCTAATTCACAGAAGGGGAAAACACATCACCTTTCAAGTATATGAAAAAATATTCCAACTCAGTAGTAATCAAAAAATGCAAAAACAAACAAAAAAACACCACAACAAAGTAACAATTTATCACCATTAAGTATTAGAAAATTGGAATACCAAGTATGTTAGGTAGGAGATGAAAAAACAAGAATCTTCATGCAGAGATATTCTAGCAAGCAACCTGCACTGAGTATTTATATCCCACTCCTGAGATTATATGCAAATAAAGATATATACATCTATACACCCTTAATTATATGTATGTGTTGTATATATGTAAATATATATACATATATGTATGTACTTATGTATACACATGTGACTCTGCATATCTGCATGCAGAGCCAAGAGAAATGTTCACATCTGTCAAAAGGGAATATGCATGAGGATACTTGCAACAAGCAATGTACCTGTGGTGACCGCAGGGATTCAGAGGCAGCCCTAATGCTCATAATTACTAGAATGGAGTAGCAACACATTATTGAACATACACTATACAACATCATGAAAAAAAAAAAAACACATCATGCAATGGTCAAAGGAATGAACCAAAGGTACATGGAGACATGACTAGATGTTTTGTGAAGTAAAAACAGAAATGAAAATGAGATCTGTGGCACAATGCAATTTATATAAATATAAAAACTGCAAAAAATATGTTTCACAAGGATACATGTATTTGAGGACATGTATAAATCACAAAAATAGAAAACGAAGAAGTCAAAAGAATAAAAAATGAAATGGGGGAAGGAATACAATCCCTTATTGAATAGGATCTAAGAATGTCATCAATTGTAAGACATAATGGGGCACATGGGTAGCTCAGTCAGTTAAGCATCTGACTCTTGATTTCTACTCAGGTCATGATCTCAGGGTCATGAGATTGAGTCCTGAGTGGGGCTCCACACTCAGCAGGGAGTCTGCTTGAGATTCATTCTCTCTCCCTCTCTCTGCCCATCCCCCTCTTAAAAAAATAGCAAGATGTACTATTACACTACTAAAAAAGAAACAACTAGCCTAAATAAACTATGACAATACTTTCTTACCAGCTAACAATTTTATTTATGCTTCTCTAAAACACTCTTTTAGACCTAAACAAGTCTTATCATAATCACTGCTGTTAAAAAAAAAAAATGCACCTCCATATATTTAGAATTTTCCTACAAAATTCTCATTCTTCGGAACCTAACTTTCCTGAATCACTTTTGAGCAAGTCACTGATATCTAGATTTTTCCACACAATATTCTCCATTATTTTGGTGAGGTAACATTTATTAGGAGAATCCATGACAGAACTAAATGCTATTGGTACCGGGATCTTAAACCAGGTTTACATTTAGCCAGCTAACTTACATCTGACTCCAGCTTTAGGAATGTTGCTAAACATGTCTAATTTACCTCATCCCAGAACCTCCTCCGCCCTTCACTCCCACATACAAATATTTAGTTCATAGGGAAGAAAACGATAATTCACAATTGTCTCAGAGACTTTCTTCCAATCTGCTAAAATCTATATTCAAGTTTTGAGGTAGGCGTTTTCTATGTTTACACATCTACATGAAGTGACTACATGAAGCTACATCCAACTGCCACCTAGCAAACAGGAATTTTTTTTTTAAATTCCATCATCTAGGGACGCCTGGGTGGCTCAGTCGTTAAGTATCTGCCTTCAGCTCAGGTCATGATCCCAGCACCCTGCTCGGCGAGAAGTCTGCTTCTCCCTCTCCCACTCCCCCTGCTTGTGTTCCCTCTCTCACTGTCTCTCTCTTTCTCTCTCTCTCTCTTTCTCTGCCAAATAAATAAATAAATAAAATCTTTAAAAATAAATAAATAAAAATTCCATCATCTATAAAACATCAATTTTCAGATATGTCAAAGTATAAAAGAAGAAGAAAAAAGTTCAATTTAGAATCAAAGAAATAAGACAAAGTAAAACAAAGCAAGAGAGGAGCCTCGGATGGGCCGAAAGATAATGTAAAATACAATCAGCTCACTCTGCACTTGTAAAAATTCAACTGCAAGCAGACTTATTCTCTTGCTATATACACTTAGAAAACTAGAAGGGGGAGGAGGGATAAATGAAAAATTGCTTTCAGACACTGGACACTGGACAGCACAGTACTGAGCTCTTTGAGGGAAAGAATTCTAGAAATCTACACAGGATTCCCAAGTCCGTTGCTGAATACTAGTCATACATGCCCAGGGCAAAAACTCTGTAAGATCAGTTAATAATGACCAGGAAGCAATAAAATGCAGGGCATTCAAACAGAAAACCCAGAAGAGTCATTAGTAGTGGAGCTAAACTAGATCTAGAAAAATGGCTCATCAGCCATCCTCAAAAAAAATTTTTTTTGAAGATTTTATTTATTTGACAGAGAGATACATAGCAAGAGAGGGAACACAAGCAGGGGGAGTGGGAGAGGGAGAAGCAGGCTTCCTGCCGAGCAGGGAGCCCAATGCGGGGCTCGATCCCAGGACCCCAGGATCACGACCCGAGCCGAAGGCAGACGCCCAACGACTGAGCCACCCAAGTGCCCCTCAAAAAAATTTTTTGTAACAACTGCATGTGAACCTATAATTTTCTCAAAATAAAAAGTTTAATTACAAAAAATTAACTTAATTAAAAAATATAATACTCAAAAGGATCAAACTGATCTGCAAGGAAACTCACTTCCTACCAGAACAAAAGCCCAATACTCTGTAAAGGAAGAAAACAAAATCCAGCATTCTGTAAATGCAAGTTTATAACATCCACTATCCAATAAAAAAAATTACTAGGTATGTGAAATAGCAGGAAAATGTGACCCATAAAAAGGAGGAAAACCAGGCTATAGGAACAAAAAGATAAATACTGGAATTAGCAGAAAAGATTTCAAAACATATTTACAAAAACACTCAATGATTTAAAGGATCATAAAGGTATGAGGAAAACAGAAGACATACAAAACAACCAGTTAGAACTCTAAGAGCTGAAAAATACAGTACCTGAAAACATAGCAAAAGACATGAATTTATAAGAGAAAGTAAAATGTAATTCCTAGAAATTTTTAAAAAGCATCAAACACAAAGCATTACTGCAATAGGCTCATCAATACATGAAACTCAAGTTAAGGAAAGAAGTCGTGAATGTGAAGATAGATCAAAAGACATTATCTAAATTAAAACACAAAAAGAAAACAAAAAAAGACAGAGCATCCAAGAGTTCTTCTGAAGATATTTCCATACCCACCACCAAAAACTTAAGGCAGATATTATACTGCACAAACTTAAGCTTGCCAAAAGGTTTATCTATGTCATTTAACTGCATTCAAAAACCAACATTACAGAACAGATACAGAAAATTGTTTCTTAAATACCACTATTTTGAATTAATAAAGCACACATCTCAGTTAAGCAAGGGTCATATCACAATCAGTTTGACTCTCAGGTTACATTTTTAATCAGTGCTGTATTTGTAATCTCCCTACATTTGTATACACTACCTAATTCAAAAACTGCTTCCAAACTTATTGAATAGTACAAAGTATAACCTCAAAACACTTCAATAAAATAATATGTTGTTCAATCCATGTATATCTTGGTATTGACACTAATTCCATTACTCTGAAACAAATTGTTTCGACTGTTTCATAGTAGTTCTGGTCATAACTAACCAAGCATTCAAATATTTCAAAGGTCAAGTAGTAAAAACAAAACATTACTAAGATCATCAGAGCAAGGTACAATCCAAAGTCATTTAGAAAAATAAATATCTTATCTAAACAAGACCAAAGAGGGGTGCCTGGGTGGCTCAGTTGGTTAAGTATCTACCTTCAGCCCAGGTCATGATCCCAGGGTCCTGTAGTCGAGCCCCGAGTCAGGCTCCCTGCTCAGTGGGGAGTCTGCTTGTCCCTCTCCCTGTGCCCTGCTTGTGCTCTCTCTCTCAGTCTCTCTCTTTCTCAAATAAAGAAATAAAATCCTTAAAAAAAATAAACAAGTCCAAAGAACCACTTTCATATTTTGGCACCAAATGCCAAACCCTAGCAATTACTACCTGATTCTTTTCAGTACTTTATAATTTACAATGTCTCAAAATGTCCAAAACTTGAAATTTCTCTAGCTTCCTCCTTCCCCTTATACCAGTTGCCATGCAAGCATCCCCAAGCCATCCTCCATTTTCAACTGGCCCCAAAGAATTTCCTTGAAAGACAAGGAAATGGGTGAAAAGGAAAAAATATACCTCAAATCCTCCTTTTACACCAACACTGATAACAATCTTCAGCATAACAGACAGATGACAGGCAGTTCAGTTCCAGCCTCTGTCCCATCATCACACTCCTTCCTACTTTGATTTGATACGATAAAAAGCTCTGACAGAACTGAAATCTTTTTTCAAAAAGTAAAGATTAAATTTATCTGGTATCTTGTAAAATGATTTCTCCCTAACCTATTCTATTAAGACCTGTGTTTAACATTGTCTTATGTCACATATTCCATGAATAAAGTCAGATAAGGTAAGGAAGAAAAGGAATAGAAGGCAAACTTGTAGACTCTGTAATTTATTAAGGGAATTTTTTTTTCTTTTTTATAAAAAGAAGGGGCAAGGGGCCCCTGGCTGGCTCAGTCAGAAGAGCATTCAACTCTTGATCTCAGGGTCATGAGTTCAAGCCCCACATTGCATACAGAGATTACTTAAAGGAATAAATAAATAAATATATAAAAACTTACAATTTTTTTTAAAAAATAAAACATAAAAGGGACAAGGGAGACTCAAAATA
Organism: Zalophus californianus; assembly: GCF_009762305.2. Lineage (NCBI taxonomy): Eukaryota > Metazoa > Chordata > Mammalia > Carnivora > Otariidae > Zalophus > Zalophus californianus. The sequence goes on along the minus strand of NC_045604.1, from coordinate 51,096,353 downwards.
GCTATGTGCTGGCTTCAGGAACACAAACTTTAAAAGGATAAGAGACCACCATGGGCCAGGAAAGAAAGGACACCATGATTAATACAAGTAACAGTCATGAAAAGATAAGCAGAGAGCCAATCTCTGGTACTTACAAAAGGAAAAATAAATAAATAAATAAAATGTAGCTTAGATCAGGAAACCAAATATGACCAGGTGTCACTACTGATTCCTCCACCATGAAAATTACCCAATACACTCTCGATCTTGACCTGGATCTAGTTCTATTCACACGTTCCCAGGGCTCCTCCTCAAACAGAACATCAGTTCTATCATCAAAGGCTTGGAATTGGAGAATTTTAATTAGGTTCGTGTACATTTAAGAAAGGTGAAGCAATTAAGAGAATTATCTCATGGCAAACACCAGGACTAGGCCTCAATGGATTTGAGAGTTGGATTCAAGGTGGATCTACAGACTTCAGCACAGCAATATGGAATATAGATTTTCGCTAGTGTTCTACCATTAATGTGACTTAACAGCTTCTCTTTTCTACTTCTCAAGGATATCAACTTACAATATACAGTCCTTTCAATACCAATACTACAACAAGAACATTAATTAAAATAGTCCAATTCAGGTGTTTATTTATTTCAAATTCCTAAGACAGAAAATATGATTGGTCCAAAACTATCTCTTCAAGCCAGTTCCAAGATGATGCAATTGCTATTATTTTAGTCACACTTCAGAAGAGCACCCATCACAGGCCAATCAATGAGAAGACATCAAGTTCACACAGAAGAAAAACACAGATGCCTACACAAGAGAGGTTACAGAAACAGAAATTTCTATTACAAGGAAGTAGGGACAGGGGAGGTTCCATATCTCATATGTTTCATTAGACGACACCCCTATCCCATTATCCAGGGGTAAAAGAAATCTCTAAACTGAATGGAAGATGGGTCCTTTATACCCCTATATGGATTTTTTAAAGTAACTTTCTTAAAAAAGTGTTTTAGTGGTTAAAGGGATGCCTGGGTGGCTTAGTTGGTTAAGCGTCTGATTTCAGTTCAGGTCATGATCTCAAGGTCCTGGGATGGAGCCCCACGACCTGGGTCCTGGGGCTCGGGCTCAGGCTCCACACTCAGCAGGGAGTCTGCTGTCCCTCTTCCTCTCCCTCTCCCCCTGCTAGTGCTCTCTCAAATAAATAAAATCTTTAAAAAAAGAATTGTTGGGTGCCTGAGTGGCTCAGTCGTTAAGCGTCTGCCTTCTGCTCAGGTCATGATCCCAGGGTCCTGGGATCGAGCCCCCCATCGGGCTCCCTGCTTGGCAAGAAGCTTGCTTCTCCCTCTCTCACTCCCCCTGCTTGTGTTCCCTCTCTCGCTTTGTCTCTCTGTAAATAAATAAATAAAATCTTTCAAAAAAAAAAGTTTACTTTAAAAAAAAATTGTTTTAGGGGTGCCTGGGTGGCTCAGTTGGTTAAGCGTCTGCCTTCAGCTCAGGTCATGATCCCAGGGTCCTGGGATCAAGCCCCACATCGGGCTCCCTGCTCAGCGGGGAGCCTGCTTCTCCCTCTCCCTCTGCCTGCTTCTCCCCCTGCTTGTACTCTCTCTGTCAAATAAATAAATAAAATCTTAAAAAAAAAGTTTAAAAAAAAAGAATTGTTTTAATGGTTCAGTTTTATTTTATAAATACAGTACTGAAGGGGTGCCTGGGTGGCTCAGTCGTTAAGCATCTGCCTTCAGCCCAGGTCATGATCCCAGGGTCCTGGGATCAAGCCCCACATCAGGCTCCCTGCTCTGCGGGAAACCTGCTTCTCCTTCTCCCACTCCTCCTGCTTGTGTTCCCTCTCTCGCTGTGCCTCTCTCTGTCAAATAAATAAATAAAATCTTTTTAAATAAATAAATACAGTACTGAATATAAAGTATAATCCAATTAAATTTGCCTTCTGTTCTGGAACTAAGAAGCCAAACACTATAATATAAATAACACATACCTGTACAGAAAATGTATTCAACCAAAATGTGAAAATCTGAACCATGTCCTTGCTCTGAACTCTACTTTGGCTACAAAGAAGTCATAGTAATTAACTGACCCAAGTTAATTACTGAAGATCAAAACACCTTTAAAAAGTAGTAATAAAAAAATAAAAAGTAGTAATAGCCGGGGCGCCTGGGTGGCTCAGTCATTAAGCATCTGCCTTTGGCTCAGGTCATGATCCCGGGGTTCTGGGATCAAGCCCCACATCATCGGACTCCCTGCTCTGCAGGAAACCTGCTTCTCCCTCTCCCACTCCCTCTGCTTGTGTTCCCTCTCTCGCTGTCTCTCTCTCTCTCTGTCAAATAAATAAGTAAAATCTTTAAGAAAAAAAAAAAGTAGTAATAGCCAATAGTCCATAAAAAGATTTTCAGTATCACTAGTCAACACGGGAAAATAAATCAAAGCCACAAAGATATACTTTACATGCACTACATTGGCTATAATAAAAAAAAAAAAAGTTGGTGAGGATGCAGAGAAATTTAAAACCTTGCATACTACTGGTGGGAATGTAAAATGGTGCAGTCTCTTGAAAAGCTTGGCAGTTCCTCACAATGTTGAACACAGAATTACCATATGACTTTAGCAATTACACACCTAGGTAAACACTACAGAGCCTGGAGAACACTATATTCAAACAAAAACTTCTACGTATTGTTCATAAGAACATTATTCATAATAAATAAAAAATGGAAACAACCTAAATGTCCATCATCTGATGAGTGGATAAAAGAAACATGATCTATCAATATAATGGAGTATTATTCAGCCATAAGAAGTGATACACACTGTAACACGGATTAACCTTAAAAACATTATGCTAAGTGAAACAAGCCAGACACAAAAGACCACATATTGTATGATTCCATCTATATGAAATGTCGAGAACAGGCAAATCTATACAGACAGAAAGCATATTAGTGGTTGCCAAGGGAAGAGAAGGGAAGTGACTATTTAATGAGAATTGGGTTTCCTCTTGGAGTGATGAACATGTTCTGGAACAGAGAGTGGTGATGGTTGCACAATACTGGCAATGTACTAAAAACCACTGAATTGTACACTTTAGTTGGTTAAAATGGTGAATTTTATGAGGTATGAATTTTACCTTAATTTAATAAAAGGAATAGAGAATTTATATTTCCAGCCACGAGGCAGTAACAAAATAAATCCTACAGAATGGAAGCACACTATTGCAAAATTCTTACATTGTATATGAAATAATGTAACATTATTTGAAGGCAGAGCATGAAAAGTTAAAAATGAGTATTGTAAACCCTAAAGAACTCCCTGCCACACACACACACACACACACACACACACACACACACACACACACCCCTCACCCCACACAACTATCACTAATAAGTTAATAGTGGAAATAAAATAGAAATCTTAAAAATACCCAATTAATCCAAAAGAAGGAAGGAAAAGAAGAAAAAGACAAAAACAGAATGGAAGAGAAAAATAGAAAACAAAGAGCAAGCAAGACATACACATAAAACCAAGCTTATTATAACAATGTTAAAATATAAACAGCCTAGGGGCACCTGGATGGCTCAGTCAGTTAAGCATCCAACTCTTGATTTTGGCTCAGGTCATGATTTCAGGGTCCTGAGATTGTGCCCATTGGCTCTGTACTCAGTGGGGAGTCTGCTTGAGATTCTCTTTTTCCCCCTCCCCCTGCTCTCTCTCTCTCTTTCTCAAATAAATAAATCTTTTCTTTTTTTTTTTTTTGAGAGTGTGAGCAGCGGGGAGGGGCAGAGGGAGGGGCAGAGGGAGAAGCAAGCCTCCCTGCCGAGAAGGGAGCAATGCGGGACTCCAATCCCAGGGCCCCGGGATCATGACCTGAGCAGAGGGCAGATGCTTAACTGACTGAGCCACCCAGGCAGCACAATACAAATATATACAGCCTAACCAATCCAATGAATAGGCAAATCATCTTACTAAATTAAAAAGGAAGATTCAAACACACGCTATGTATAAGAAACGTACTTTAAAACATGTAGAAAAGTGAAGGACAAAAAACAAAACAAAACCATGCCATGTAAACACTTACAAAAAGAAGGGTGGAAAGGCTATATTAACATCAGACTAATTAGATTTCACAACATATATTACCAGGAATAAAGAGACACATTTCAAATGATAAAGAAATCAATTTGCCACCTCTAAATGTGTGTGCCCTACTATCAAAACTTCAAAATACACAAAGCAAAAGCTGACAAAGTTAAAACAAGACACAGCCAAATCCACAATTATAGTTGGAATGGTTAAAGATTGTAACATTCTTCTTTCAGGAATTGATAAAACAAGTATATAGAAAATCAACAGGGGCATACAGAATGTAATACCAACCTGACTATTTGACATTTATAGAATAAACCAACCTACACACAGCAAAATACTATTTTTTTCAAGGGCATATATTAACAAAGATAAAGCTTATGGAGGACCATGAAACAAGTCTCAATAAATTTAAAAGGACTGAATTCAGGAGCACCTGGGTGGCTCAGATGGTTAAGGGTCTGCCTTCAGCTCAGGTCACGATCTCCAGGTCCGGGGATGGAGCCCCACTTAGGGCTCCCAGCTCAGCAGGGAGTCTGCTTCTCCCTCTCCCTCTGCTTCTCCCCTTGTTTATACTCTGTCTCTCCCTCTCTCTCAAATAAACAAATCTTAAAAAAAAAAGGACTGAATTCATACAAATCATATTCCCTGAACAAAGCTGAATTATATTAAAAATCAAAAACACAATATCCAGAAAATTCTCACTGAGAAATTAAATATTTCTAAATAACCCACAGTTCAAACAAGAAATCAAAATGGAAATGACAAAGTATTTTGAACTGAATGAAAATTAAAAGATACCACTAATGTGAGGATTAGAAAATAAGGCCAAATCAATTATCTAAGTTTCCATATTCAGAAACCAAAAAAAGATGAAATTTAAAATAGAAGGAAAGAAGTAATAAAAATAAATCCAAAAATTGGTGAAATAGAAAATGGACAAACTATATAGAAAACCAAAATACCAAAACGAGTAATTTGAAAAGATTAATAAAATTGATAATCTTCTAAACTGTTCAAGAAAAAAGAGAAAACACAAATTACCACTATCAGGAATGAAAGAGGCAGCATCCCTTCCAATCCCGTAAGCATTAAAAGTTTAAGGAAATATTATGAACTTATGTCGATAAGTTCAATAACGTGGGTGAAATGGACAAATCCCTTAGCAGACAAACTACCAACGCTTACTCAAGAAATAAAGAACAGGAATATCCCTTTATCTATTAAAAAAACTGAAGTAATAAATAAAACCCTCCCACAAAAACTTTGGCTTCATTGATGAATTCTACCAAACACTTAAGGAAGAAACATACTAATTCCATACAAACTCTTTCAGAAAACAGAAGAGACAACATTTCTCATCCCCCTTTAGAAAGGGGATTGCCAGCATTACCCTGTGTGATGGGCTGGACTGCGTCTTCCCCCAAATTCATATGTTGAAATCCTAGCCCCCCAGTATGTCCAAATGTGACTGTATCTGGAAACTGGGCCTTAGAGGTAAATTAAGGTAAAATGAAATCATATATTGGGCCCTAGTCCACTGACTGGTGTCCTTATAAGAAGAAATTAGAATACAGACAACACAAAGATCACAGGGTGACCAGTGAAGACACATCAAGATATATATTTTTTACAAGAACACCACAGACCAGTATTACTCATGAAAATACAAAACAATCCCTTTAAAAAATTAGTGAATAGGGCATAAAAAAAGAAGTAAAACTAGAAGTTGGAAAAAAAAGAAGTAAAGCTGTCTTGATTTGCAGATGACATGATTGTATTCTCAGAAAACCCCAAAGGATCGACCGAAAAAACTGTTGTAACAAGTAAATTTAACAATCACAGTATATAAGGCCAACATACAAAAATTTTATTTCTATATATTAGCAACAATTAAAAATTGAAATTAAAATAATATTTACATCATCATCAAAAACATGAACTACTCAGGGCTAAGTTTAACAAAATACATGCAAGTTCCAAACACTGAAAAACTACAAAATTATAAAACACTGCTAAGAGAAATTAAAGACCTAAATAATTGAAGAAATATACTATGTTCATGGTTCAAAGATTCAATACCGTTAAGATATCGTATCTTCCCAAATTGAGTCATAGATTCAAAGGAACTCAAATTAAAATCCTAGCATGCTTTTTTGAAGAAATTGGTAAGTTAATTCTAAAATCCATGTAGAAATGCAAAGGACCTAAATAACCAAATGACTTTGAAATACAGAAACAAAATTACACTATCTGATTTCAAGATTTACTAAAATGATACAGTAATCAAGACAGTGTGGTATTGGCATAGGATAAACATACAGATCAAAAGAACAAAGACTCCAGAAATAAACTTATACACCTATGGCTAATTAATTTTTTAAAAAGGTTCCGAGAAAATTCAATGAACAAAGATGGCCTTTTCAACAAATGGGTGCCACAATCACTGGTTATCAATAGAGGAGAGGAAAAATCTTCAATCCTTACCACACTCAGTATTTAACAACTAACATGAAATGATCATTTATCTACCCATGGGAAAACTATAAAGCATCTTGAAGAAATATATAAGAAAATCTTTGGACTTCATGCTAGGCAACAAATTCTTGGATAGAACACAAAAGTCATAAACCATAAAAGGAACAACTGATACAATGGACTTAAAATTTAAAACTTTTGCACTTCAAAAGACACTGTTAAAAAAACAAAAAGGTAAGCAACAAGACCGGGAGAAAACATGACAATATGTAGGACTGACAAAAGACTTGTATCCAGCATGTTTAAGACAAACAAGAGAAAAAGAGCAAAAGATTAGAACATTTTATAAAAGATATGCAAATGAGAAAATAAGCACATGAAAATATGTTCAATGTCATCAGTCATTAAAGCAATTCAAATTATGATAATGAAATACTACTACACACCCAGTAGAATAACTAAAATTTGAAAGACTTTGAAAAAAACTGAAACACCAAATGTTGGCAAGAATATGGAACTGGAACTCTTCTACATTATTGATAGAAATGCAAAATAATAGGGCACCTGGGTGGCTCAGTCGGTTAAGCATCTGCCATCTGCTCAGGTCTGCTCAGGTCATGATCACGGGATCCTGGGACTGGGTCCCACATCTGACTCCCTGCTCAGCAGGGAATCTGCTTCTCCCTCTCCCTCTGCCCCTCCCCCCTGCTCATGCACCAGTGCACTCTTCTTTCTAATAAAATCATTTTTAAAAAAAGAAATTCCTTATAAAAAAAAGAAATGCAAAATGATAATGATACAGCCACTTTTAAAAACAGTTTTGCAGTGTATTATAAAGTTAAACATACACTTGGCCATACAACCCAGCCAATACACTCCTAAATATTTACCCAAGAGATAAGAAGGTATATCCACACAAATACCTGAACGTAAATGTTTACAACTTTCTTCACAATTGCCAAAAACTAGAAAACAAAAAAACTCAAATCATGTTATATCCATGAATACTACTCATCAATTAAAAGAAAAAAATTAGTGGTATATTCAACATTAAATCTGAAAAACATTATGCCAAATAAAAAAAGTCAGGCACAAAAAACTACATACTGAATGACTCCCTTAATACAAAATCCTAGGAAAGGGGTGCCCGGGTGGCTCAGTAGGATAAGCGCCTGCCTTCAGCTCAGGTCATGATCCTGGGGTCCTGGAACAGAGCCCCCACATGGGGCTCCCTGCTCAGCAGGGAGTCTGATCCTCCCTCGCCCTCTACCCCTTCCCCCGCTCGTCCATGTCTTCATGTGTTCATTCTCGCTAATAAATAAATAAAATCTTTTTTTTTTAATCCTAGGAAAGGCAAAACTATAGTGCTAGAAAAATCACTGGTTGCCAGGTGTCAAAGGGAGGATAGCAGATAGAGTGTGAAGTGTTGGCACAAATGAACTTTCTAGAGTGATGAAAATATTCTAGATCTTGATTAGGGTGGTGGTTACACAGATGTATTCATTTGTCAAAACTCATGGTATTGATCTATACAAAAATAGTGATTTCTGCGGTACCTGGGTGGCTCAGTCAGTTAAGCATCTGCCTTTGGCTCAGGTAATGATAATGATCTCAGCGTCCTGAGCCCCAAGTCAGGCTTCCTGTTCAGCAGGGAGCCTGCTTCTCCCTCTCCCTTTGCCCCCTCAACCCCAACCCCTCTGTTGCTTTCTCTCTCTCAAATAAATAAAATCTTCCTCTCTACCTTCATTTCCTCATCTATAAAATGGAAATGATAAAAGTATCTGTGTCAAACAATTATCGTGAAGATTAAATAGCTAATGTTAAACCATTAGAATAGTGCCTGGCAAATAATAACAGCTTATACTATAGCACATATTTTATTAGGAGTACATATAGCAAGCCAATGGTTAACATTCACTTCGGAGTGAACGTGGCATTTATTAACTCTGAGTTTAAAGTATCTAAAAGAGTCCCAAAAGTAGTTATCTGTAATTTTTACTTAACCCATTTTGTCTCATTACCTCTATTAAAGCCAAAATGCCCATCCTTGAACTAATACTGAGGCCAGAGAATTCCAGTACATGACTTGGGCCTGGTATCATGTGTTCCAACTCTGAATTTGGGGAAGAACACCCACACCAAACCACACAGACTAGGAAGAGAGAAGGATGGACTTCCATAGGTTAATACTAGAATTACAATGAACAGATATCAGACCGCCTATTACAAACCACCTTCCTCTCTACATAGAGACAAAAATCAGTTCATGAAACTTAATTACCAAAAATTGAAAGAATAATTAACTTATATATGAAGATATGAAGAGAAAACATGTTACTCTCAATGAAATGTTAGTTAAGATGGTAGGAATCTATATGTCTAGAACCTGCCACATACATATATAAATAAAGAGGGCAAAGTGAAGAGCAAAGATGGGGAGACACCACATATAAAACAAGAATTTAAGAAGTGTTTTATTCTGTACAGTACAAATCTTAACAGGAAAGAGAAGACTAATTCTACTGTTAAAGCTTTCCTCTCAAGCTACAGAAGCTTTGAGGAAAAGGGTTGCAGGCTAAAATAATTATTTAAAACAGACAGAAAACACCAGTAACAATATACATTTGCAAGGAGAAAAAATCAGCAACAAGGTTTAAGGCTTTAGTTACTTTAATCAGTAACAGTATTTTTAGGGGCATCTGGCTGGCTGGCTCAGTCAGTAGAGCATATGACTCTTGATCTTGGGGTTGAGGGTTCGAGCCCCACAATGGGTGTAGAGATTACTTAAATTTTTTTTAAAGTTTTTAAATAAAAAAGTAGCAATTTTTAGAATATGATCAAATAAGTAATGTTGGCTTATTATCAGGAAAGGTTTGTAAAAAGAAAGGGTAGCTACTAATCAACACATTCTTTACTAAAGAACCACTACTGCATCACTATCTCCCTCTCAATTTACAGACCAGAATTCAAGTTGATGGTCTTTCACATCCTGCTTCATCATCTCCTCTTTCATTCACTCTACCATTTGATTCACCTAAGTCGGCTGACAACAATGCTGACAATCCATCATCTGATAGCCAGAAAGACCATAATGAACTGCTATGATTTGATATCATTTCCTGCAGAGTATCTTTCGCCATCATTGTCATCCAAATGGTGCGTGCATTATAAAGCAAAAGATTCATCCAGTTTCAGTTTTGCGGACTGAAGGAAGTTCTTGCCTGATGTTACAACAATAACATAATGAATTTTAAAGTTTATTTCAATAGTTGAATATGCTTTAAAAGCTCTCTAAATTACAGTTAGTCCTATTTATAAGCTCACTGTGGTTTCAAAAGGTCACCTAAATCTTCCACTTACTTTTCTGTCACAAGGAAAATTATATACCATAATTCAATGACTTTCAAATTTTTTTTCACCCATACCCCATAAGATAAACACTGTATGTAATAACCAAAAGTTCAAAGTTATCTTTATCATGACAAGTTATGTGGTATGTCCTATTTTATTTCAATTTTTGATAATTTGAAAAACACAGTAGCAACAGTAGCAACAGTGATCAACAGGTTTCATCTTTAGTGCTAAATGTGATTAACAGGTAATGGCTGCTTGAGGACGGTGAGACATGTGAATTTAGAAGAGTAACACCTGCCATGGTACTAAGAGAAGCAACGATGCCAGGATATGATACTATAATTATATGACTAAAAGTCTCTCTTCACATTAAATCGTGAGCTTCTTCAGGACAGTCTATTATTAATAGTACGACACAAGAGAGGCAGTCACATATTTATTAAATGGCAGATCTATTTAATGTAGGTCCTACCTATTTTGTATCAGGCAGGTGATCAGAATTAACAAGGGGCTTACTATCTACTTGAAAATACTTATTTCCACCTCAGAATAACTGAGACTTGCAGGGATAGAAAACGTAATTTCAGGTAGTTGGAAAAGCTAACGCAGAGGCAGTAGTAATGTGCTAGAAGAAAGATAATATTGGGCGCCTGGGTGGCTCAGTTGGTTAAACGGCTGCCTTCGGCTCGGGTCATGATCCTGGAGTCCCGGGATCGAGTCCCACGTCGGGCTCCCTGCTCAGCAGGGAGTCTGCTTCTCCCTCTGACCCTCTTCCCTCTCGTGCTCTCTATCTCTCATTCTCTCTCTCTCAAATAAATAAATAAAATCTTTAAAGAAAAAAGAAAGATGTTATCTTAGACTCATAGTTTAGTTAAATGGATCACGTAAGAAAAATTAGAAAAATCAAGTAACAAAAACTTCCTTTGAATTTCAAAGATTTACCCAACTTCAAACTAAATACTACTCTCTCCTACACTAGAGATTCTCCCACTATAAAACACTGTTAGAATTATCTGCAACTTGATAATACTTTGTATGAAACCAATAGTTAAGTGAAAACCATAAATCCCTGAAATGTTGATCAATTCTGCAATTAAATATAAACTTACTTTCAAATATGATATAAGTCGAGAGGCCAATGTGTGTTAATGAAAATCAGGCATTTGACTTTATCAACTGTTCTCAAAAAAGGGTAAAAGGCCATTTCACTATCACCTGGATAGCTTTTCCAAACTACCCTACTATTCCAGCCTTCAATTCTGGTCCCGCCTCTTGATGTGGGCAGGCAAGCAGGCAGGAGGAAGGAGTGGTCAGGGATAAAAACATTTCTCTCCTGTGATTATGCAACAGCTGTTTCCCTCCAACCTACCACATTTACAAGCCACTAGGCTAGGAGTGCCTGGCTGGTTCAGTTGGAGCACTCGACTCACGATCTTGGGGTTATAAGTTCGAGCCTCCTGTTCACCATAGAGATTACTTAAAAATAAAATCTTTTGGGGACACCTGGGTGGCTCAGTCGGTTAAGCATCTGCCTTCAGCTCAGGTCATGATACCAGGGTTCCCATGGAGGGTTCTCTGCTCAGCAAGGAGTCTGCTTCTCCCTCTCCCTCTCCCTGCTTGTGCGTGCGCTCTCTCTCTCTCTCTCTCTCTCTCTCTGTCAAGTGAATAAAATCTTTTTAAAAAGTCTTAAAAAAAAAAGGCCCACTAGGCTAAATACATGTACTTACAAATTTTCTAATTCCACACAAATAAAGCACTAAGTTGAGAACTGGGAGATCTGAGTTCTCATTTTGCCCCTTAGCTATCCAATCTGAAACAAAGTTACTTCTTTGTGTCTCAATGGGGATACAATTACATTAGTATCACATCAAAATCAGAAGTTATCTATAACTTCCCAGAACTGTTCTTAGGGATAAAATGAAATGTGAAATATAAACAGATCTTTAAAATGTGATGAATAAGGAATTATCACCATTATTCAAACTTTAGCTTCACTTAGATGTAAAAGCATAGAGTAATTTGGGTTGGTTCACAGTCTGACCTTGAAGCACACAAGACAAGACCAGCCACCCAGAGACAATTAGAAATGAAAAAGATTTCTTGGGCCTTGACTAATCCCTATCTTCTACCCCAAAAGCTTGGCCAAATCAAATCTAGCTTGAGAATTGGGAAAATAGATTCCCATTAATGAATTCTTTAGAAAATGAAATATTCACAATTTTTAACTGAAGACTTTCACTGGGCACTTCCCAGTTAGGACTTGGGAGAGTAGACTGAAATCATTAAAAATTAGGTGACAAAAATTTTAATAATCATACCATCACCACCACACCCTTGCAAAAAAAAAAAAAAAAAAATCAGTGCCAGCTGCTTATACTACACTACGGCTCTCCAATTCCCTACAAAATGGCCAATAGTAATGCAACTCATACTGGCAGACAGTATGTGCCAAATAAATATCTGTTGAATAAATGATTGATTCCCTTATTTCTCACATCTTCTACACTATTTCAGTGCACCTATATGAATGCTGGCATATTTGTTTTCTTTTAGCCTATTGAAAATTAAAATGCAAATGGTGGCTAAAAAGACAAATTCTGAAAATCCTCATTTTGTTTTCTCAGCTTCCACTTCATCATATGGCACTCTACTGGGTATGAGCACAAACACCTCTTAGATCCACCCATACTCTGGTTAAATTATTTATAAATAACAATCACAATTATAGCCAGGTTTCAATGAAAAATGAATTAATTCTGAGTCCAGAATAATTTAAGACCAAAGCAAAAATATGAAGATATTTTTACTGCAAGAACTAGAAACTCTTAAGCCTAATCAATATCCTTCCTATAGTTCCAGCTTCTAGCCCTATCTTATTTAATGATGCCAACTCACATCAACTTCAACCCTGAAATAAATCCACTTCCCCCATAACGACAGTGCAGGCCAACTTCCTACTAATATTCTAAGTCTATCAACAATTTCCTCCAAAGGAAAAGCGTAAAATCCTACCCGTTCTCATTTAGCTAAAAGCAATTCCTTTCTCATAATCCTACCATTTGGACTGGGTTCTGGATTCCAAAAACAATAAAAATCTCAAAACACTTTCAGTAAAACAATCAACTCCATCTTTCACTTAATATGGATAACCCATCTACGGCAAATATCATAACTGAATACTGCTGTGTATCATTCAAGGTGCCAACTATGATGACAAAATGTCTAATACCTGGCGTTTCTCAAATCAGAAGTTCCAGTACACTACAGCCTGTTATACAAACGTCAGTTACATCTGACACATGGATAATGTTTGATAAATGAGTGGTTCCCTCTTTCAAGGCATTCAGTGACAAGTGGAATTTTTTGTGAACAGACTTTATGACTACAGTAGCCTCAACAGCAGATTTAAAAGTGGCCTACCCTTTGAAGTGGGAGGATATTTATACACACACACGCACGAGGGAATACAGACATGCAATACTACTTCTCCTTAAAATATCCATACTCACGTCTAGAGCACCATCTACCATACTTTCAATAAGCAAATTATGACCAACTCCATCCCTCAGCATCCCAGGAAGCTTAATCCTCTCCTTTTACAAGTTTAATTCCCTTCAAGAAGCAATCCGGACCGACAGGGTACCTAATTCACCAGACAGCCAGAAAATTCAAGGGCCAACTTTCACCTTTTATGCACCATTTATCTGACCTTCCTTCCGGCCCCCTTTTAATTATTCCCTCAACTCCCCTCACTTCCTCTCCACCAGCACTGACCTCTTTAGCACCCCCAGCACCCTTGCCTCGGGACTCCCAACATTCCTCCATCTCACCCCATCAACCACCAGCCTGAAGGTCTGCAGACACCACCACAGCACCAACCAGACCACCATCCCAACGGACCCCAGCAGCCCAAACAGGGCAAACTCCTCATTCAGCGAAGGGGAGGGCGATGCTCTTCAAACTCACCACACGAAGTCGTTGCTTTTGTCCTCGTAGGAGTTGATGAGCCCGTTGCACAAGGGGGCGAGCAGAGGTCTCTTCCTGCTGCCGCTGCCGAGGCTGGAGCTGCTCCCTCCCACGCCGGCGCTGGGCCTGGCCGAGCAGCTGAGCCGAGACAGGCCCGCGGACACCGCCCCGCCGCCGCTGCCGGACACGGCGGCGGCCACCAGCACAGGCCGCGCCGGGCCCCCGAGGCCGCCCGACCCCGCGGCCTGGGCCGCCCCGCCGGACGCCGCCGCCGCCGCCACCGCCGCCGCCGCCGCGGAAGGGGGCGACGGGGAAGAGGACAAGGACGAGGAGGCGGAAGTCACCGAGGAGGCCGCAGAAGAGCCAGGGCTGGTCCCGGCGGAGCCCGACCCGGCCTGGCGGCTCCCGGACATCGTGACTCCCCCCCTCCGGCTGGGCGCTCGGAGAGGGACCGCGACCGCGACCCGCCGCCGCCTCCCTCCCCTCAGCCTCAGTGCATCCTGAGGCCGCGCGCCGCGCCGGGAGGTGGGGCTGAGGAACAATAAAGTTGATTTTTTTTTAAGGCGAGCAAACAGCAGCGTCCGACAAGAGGGGGCGGAGGAAACTAAGAAAGCGTAGAAACCACTAACGCTGCCGAGGCCGCCACCGCCGCGGGCCCCACCGCAGCCAACCGGGGCGCGCCGAGAGCCGGCCGTGCGCGCACGCGAGCGGCGGAAGGGGCGGGAGCGGCGGCGGAGACAGCTTCGCGGGCCGCTCGGACGCGCGCAGCGCGCCCCCGGTGGCGGCCTAGCAACGCCTACAGCGCTCGTCCACAGCTGTTGCCGCTCGTGACGTACCGCGGGAGGCGGGGGGCGGTGGCAGGCAATCCTAAAGGGTGAAAGCGCTACGGAGAGTGGAATGAATGATAGGGTGGCACAATGGTTTGGGAGCTGGGAGAAGAGCGGAGTACTCGCAAAGGGACTGCGCACGCGCTCTGGGCTCCGACCCTCGCGGTTGCCCGGGGTCTCGGCTTCAGGCTCGGAGCGGCGCCGGCGCGGAGTCGCTGCACGACGTCTGCGTAGGGGCGAGCCGCATTCTTGAACGTGGAGAGGGAGCGGTCGCTGTCGCCCAAGTGGCAGGTGATGTGACCCAGTGGTGAGGGCAGGGCAGGTGCTTCCGAGCCGCGGTTTAAAGGCTCTGTAGACCGGGACGCGAGAAGAAAATCCAGGAGCTCTGAGCAGTTGAAAAGAGCACTGGACTGAGAGTCAAGGAGTCTGGGCTCTGATTTACCATTCAACAGTATTGTGAGGCATAATTAAGATGAAGTCAGTGAACGGTGCTTTGTAGATTGCAAACATTGTAGCAAATGTTATCACTTTTATTGGTTCAACCATGCTCTCTTGTATCTTGAAAAATTACCGAATTAAGCATAACAATAATGGGAAAACAAATTATATTTAATCTGAACACAGCTCAGTCGGAATCTTGATGTAATGTGGATCTGATATAATTCTAGCACAAAACAAGGAAACCTGGCAGTTAAGACCACAAAAAGATGGGCAATTTCTGGTAGTTTTTTGGAATGTCGAAAATTGAATACAGATTTTCGTTTGCCATTTTGAGAATCCCCAAGATTCTGGGGGATGTAAATTAGAAACAACTGGGTGATTTTCGATATCCTTTCCAATTCTGTCATCCTGTGGTTCTTAGAGGGGAAGATCCCAGATTTAATTCTGTCCTTGTATTGAAGACCTTTCCCTAGGAACCTTTATCCATGCTGAAGGGACAGAACCAGGGAAGGGCCTAGATGAAGGCCCAGCAAAAAGACCTAGCCATTCATCTGAGCAGTGTTCCATCAAAAGGCTGTCATCCTGAACTCTGCCTTTGCTGCTTACCTTCCTATTACCTGCTCATGTTTCTGCTCAGAAGATGATAGAGGAATGAGCTTATCAGATCTCCAAGAACCACCCTCCTTGTGTGAACATTGCATTACCCAAACCCTTATTTAACTTCACTTTCAAGACCCAACTGAAATGTGAAGCCTTACTGACCCCTCAGGAGAGATATTTACACCCTCCCTACTTTGTGCTCCTAGGATATTTTGTTTGCACTTATTACATCCTTATTTTAGTGGTTTATATATGATTCTCCTCTCCTACCTATTTGCTTCAGCTTTGTATTCCCAAGATGTAACATACCTATGATAGGTGCTTATTAAATATTTCCTGACTAACAAATGAATAAAGCAGTTGGTCTCAGTTTAATTATTTGCTTAAAGTCTGTTTTTCCAACTAAATTGTAAGCTCTATCAAAGACAGGACCATATTGGTTCTTACTGGGCATTTAATAATTTCTGGATGAAGGAATGCATTAAAAAATAAGTGTAAAGAATCTGATGAATATTTATCAAATAGTACCTATAGGCCTGGACCAGGCAAGGGAGAGATGAAGTTTATAAAACACTGTTCCTGCATTCAAGAAGCTTAAGGAATAATTGAAGAACTGGAAAAATACATACAAAGATAAGTAACATTACCAAGAAGCACATGCTAAATGCTTAATGAGTAAAGCAGAAAAATGCCATAAGAGCAGAAACAAGAGCAAGTGCTAAGGGCCAGCCATGTTTGGGGTTGGGGAATGGGCGTTAAGAGAAAAGTGTAGCTTGGTCAAGCAGAAAGTATAATTAAAGTCATGAGCCCAGAAAATAAATAAGTAAAAATGCTTACATCAATTTCGGATATCTATTTCATAGGGGGGAAAGTTTATTCAGCAAAAATTCATCTGGGGACCAGATTGTAAAAGCCTTGAATCCACTTTGGAAAATAACCTATAGGCAATTGGAAAAATTGAAAGCATTGCGAGGGGGTAAAATATATTCAACGTGTTGTTTTGAAGATTAAGGTTTCAGCAGATTAATCTTTGAGAAGAGGTGGGAGATTAGGAGCAAAGAAACTAATTAGGAAAAAATGATGGCAGTCCAAACATATGTGATGAGATTCTAGATTAGGGTGCTGACAAAGAAAGTAAGGGAGTATTCTGAGAAAAACACAAAAGAATCTATAGGATTAAGTTACTCTCCATAAAAGAATCTTTACCAACCCTGAGGGCATGACCCGTGATCTGTTTTGTTCATTACTGTCTTTCCCAGTACTTGGCACAAAGGCCAGTAAGTCGATTAAGTAAAAAATGTTGGAATACAGGAGCGCCTGGCTGGCTTACTCGGAAGAGGGTGTGACTCTTGATTTCAGGTTGTGAGCTCGAGCCCCATGTTGGGTATAGAGATTACTTAAATAAAACTATTTTTAAAATGATAGAATACAGGGGAACCTGGGTGGCTCAGTTGTTAAGCATCTGCCTTCGGCTCGGGTCATGATCTCGGGGTCCTGGGATTGAGCCCCGGCATCAGGCTCTCTGTTCAGCGGGAAGCCTGCTTCTCCCTCTTCCATTCCCCTCCCCCGCTTGTGTTCCCTCTCTCGCTGTCTCTCTCTGTCAAATAAATAAAAAATCTTAACAAAAAAAATTATGGAATACAAAGAAGAATGACTCCAAAGATGAGTCCAGGGATGATAGCATGATGACAGAATTGGAGATGGCCAGTGGATGGTTTAGTTTGGGATGTACTGAGTATGAGTAAGGGGATGAAAATATATTCAAGGGAGCACCTGGGTGACTCGGTTGAGCATCAGCCTTCAGCTCAGGTCATGATCCCAGGGTCCCAGGGATCAAGAACTGCATCAGGCTCCCTACTCAATGGGGAGCCTGCTTTTCCCTCTCCCCTCCCCCCCACCTTGTGCTCTCTCTCCCCCTCTCTCTCTGTCAAATAAATAAAATCTTTAAATATATGTATATATACATATATATATATCTCAGAGTATATACATATATATTCAAGTAAGCAAATCCAGGCAGTGACCAAAAACTCAGGTTAAGACACAGGAGAAAGTTCAGTGCATGAAAAATAAAACTGCAGGCTCCTGAGATTCTGACTCTAGATCTGGGGTAGAGCCTATGAGTATGCATTCTTACCAGCACCCAAGTGAACCTAACCCTTTGAGAAATACTGTGATGGTTATGCAGGGAATGTCTGAGGAATATGTAAAATGGTCTCTTCCTTCCAGGTAGCTTATTGAGGGGACAAAAGTGGTATGACCTTAGCTGAGAAGTCTCCTAGGAAAAAATCATCAGTACTTAGTATTACCTCTTTGGAACCTGGCTTCAGTAAAATCTAAATTTAAAAAAGGAAGCTGAGGGGATAAGAGATGTGATGCAATGGAATTTCCCTTTTATATCAGTTAAATCTATAAAGACTATTCTCAAAAGTGCACAGTCATTATTATTTTCTACAGGCAAGATGTTCTGGAAAAGCAGAAGAGAAAAGAGGAAGCGTGGCAAAACACATACACGTACACACACACACACACAAGGAAGTCAGACAACTCAGGAAAAGAAGCAAATAGGAGAAGACAAGAAAACATTATGAAAAATGAAAGTAAATGTAAAATAAAAACTACGCCTTAATAATTGAAAGAATTTCATTGCGTTATTAAATATATTAATCCTATAAATGACAAAAATGACAAGACAAAATCCAAAGTCTTTTACGAAAATACTGTTACTGAGGTAAAATCCAAAGAAGTTAAGATGGAATGGACTTACCAAGAAGATTGAACTTCCCCAACACATTTCCAAAGGGGCCAATCCGGGGGCGCCTAACAGGCTCAGTTGGAAGAACATGTGACTCTTGATCTCAGGGTTGTGAGTTGGAGCTCCACGTGGGGTGTAGAGACTACTTAAAAATAAAACTAAACAGGGGCGCCTGGGTGGCTCAATCCGTTTTAAGCGGCTGCCTTCGGCTCAGGTCATGATCCTGGGGTCCTGGGATGGAGCCCCACGTCCAGCTCCCTGCTCAGCGGAGAGCCTGCTTCTCCCTCTCCCTCTGCCTGCCACTCTGACTACTTGTGTTCTCTATCTCTCTGTCAAATAAATAAGTACAATCTTTAAAAAAAATAAAAGTAAAAATAAAAAATAAAATCAATCATAACAAAGTGACTTATCCAAATATCATATGTTAGGGAAATAAGGCTGCTGGTTTCTACCTCCAGCTAGTCCTGCCCTTTTGTAACCAATCTCTCAAAAAGATCCTTTCTAAAAAGCTTTATCTGCCTGATTCACCTGAAGTTTGCTGCCTGTTCGCCCTGTTTGCTGTCCAAGCAAATCTCTTAGTGAATAATAGCTTCCTGTTAAGTTTTTTTTTAATTTAATGGGGTTGCCCTGTTTAAAAAAAAATAAGAGATATGAAATAAACATGGTATTAAAAAGCTAAAGTGAGGGGGAAAAGGAGGAAATATATTTTTTTGTCAATGGACAGGAGAGAAGTAGAAACGTTTCCATAATGCCATAGCATAATAATACATCTAGAAGAAAATAATCCGTCATCTACTGGTAAAATGAAAAGCTCCAACTTATGAATTAAAACCGGAGGTAGACAGTTACCTATGGAGAACTATAATTTCTTAAGAGTTACTGTTTGCAGACAACTTTTTTCCGGAAATATCTATCACACTGTTTTCATTGCTAAAATGGCATTGTTAGCTTTTATTCTGTTCTTCCAGTCTCCCTAGGTAAAACTACAAGCACTTTTTAGGGAAAGTAAACTAATAGCACTAATACCTTGGTAAGTCAGTCAACATATTAAAAGAAGTTAATAGCCTTTATTAAAGCACTTCTTTGGCAAGCTACTGCTAGCAATTTTAGTCAAGGCATTGTAAAAATATGTCCTAGGTCAATCAGAAGTATTGTAACAATGAAAGATTATAGGTGGAGCTGTGTGAATGTAAACACAACTTACTGACTAGGGTTAGTCAGTTTCAAAAAAAAAGTGCCCCAAGACTGGGAAAAGATAACATGGACTAGAAAAACATTTGCTCGGGGCACCTGGGTGGCTCAGTCAGTCAAGCATCTGCCTTCAGCTCAGGTCATGATCCCGGGGTCTTGGGATTGAGCCCCGCGTTGGGCTTCCAGCTCAGTGGAGAGCCTGCTTCTCCCTCTCCTCCCCGCTCCAGCTCTCTGTCGCTCTGTCTCACTCTCTCTCTTTGTCAAATAAATAAACAAAATCTTTTTTTTTTTTAGGTTTTATGGTTTTATTAACACAAATATGATGTGCACAACAAGCTGTCTATTCATTTTCTTCGCTGCGCAGCCTGGCGTTGGGATTGGTGACTCTGATTGCCAGCTGGGCTGCTCTTTCCACAATAGCTTTGCGGTTCTTGGAGGAGACATTGTGAGCAATCTCTGCACAGTAAGATTTGTTGCACATCAGCAGCACTTCAAGCTCCTTAACGTTGTGGACTAGGAACTTCCGGAAGCCACTGGGCAACATGTGCTTTGTTTTCTTGTTGCTCACGTAACCAATGTTGGGCATCAAGATCTGGCCCTTGAATCTTCTGCGCACCCTATTGTCAATGCCTCTGGGTTTCCGCCAGTTGCGCTTAATTTTGACATAGCGGTCTGACTGGTGCCGGATGAATTTCTTGGTCCTCTTTTTAACGATCTTGGGCTTCACCAGAGGTCTGAGGGCAGCCATGATGCCCAGTAACAGATGGCGGCCACCTCCACAGGCAGCGCCGAGAAAAAAAAGCAAATAAACAAAATCTTAAAAAAAATTTTGCTCATCTGCTATGTGGCAATATGTATGTATTTTACGAATATATGGGTAGGTTTAGATCCACTTGAATATAATAAACCAAAAAAATTGAGGTCTAATAAATTCTAATGAATTCAAAAGAGAACAATTGGTGTCATCATGAGGTGGAGACCAGGTAATAAAGGATAGAACAAACAAACAAACAAAAAACCACATCATGTTGAAATCGAGCACATAAATCTTTTGCTCCATGGATTTCACCACCCATGCATGCAATGTGGTATAACCAAACGATCTGGCAAAGTGTATACAGCTAGAATCAAGTTGTATTTAAAAGAGCAAATTGTTCACTGTAATTTGCATCAAGACTCCTTCCTAGATTGTGACATTTCTTTCTGCCTAGTACCTTGGGCATTCAGATGTAATTGCAGGCCAGTCATACTGTGATATCTACTGCAGTACATGCTCCTATCATCTACTAAATTCTGTAAGAAACTGGGAATGCTAAAGTAGCACTGAATTGTGAATTTGTGTAAACAACATAGAATGAAGGGTGAATAGTATTTGGTTATAATAATTGTAATTAGATTTTTATCAGGTTGCAAGAGAAGTTAGTGTGGGAGCCTATTGTTTACCTTTGAAGGTGATGTCAAACAAAACAAGGATTCATTCTGACCTGTTTCTCTTATTTCCTAAGTCCACATGGTAATTCTTATATTTTTAATTTGCTTTATTCAGATAACAACAGGTATTTCTTTTCTCAGTCTATTGAGTCCTCCCATCCAGAGCCTCGGGCATCTACCATTAAACCAGTTCATAAACTGCATTTGCACTTACCAATTTATTGTGTGATAGTAGAAACTGGTATTATCTTCAGTTGGGAAAAACTAGGTCAAAGCAGAAAGCTGCTGGCCAAAACCCTGGCACTCCACCCCTGTTCAACGACTGAGGGTTACTGAATCTGGGTAATTTCTGTCCAACAATAGTTCAACTGATACAAGAGCATATGTTAGTTTTGAGTCATAGACTTATCTATGATAAGTCTAGAACTAATACATGCCAATGACAGGAGTAAAAATTGAGTATCATACACCATTTTTCATTCTTTCTTCCTTCACTGTATGATACTACCTCGTTCTCAAATACTTGGTTTGTACCAAGATATAACAATGTTAATAACACATCAGAAGAAATTACAAGTTGAATCCCATCCTAAAAATTAAATTCAGTATTGGTATCCACTACAGTGTCAATAGAAGTGTATTACTTTCTATTGCTGCCATAACAAATTACCACAAATTTAACAGCTCAAAACAATAGAATCTAGGTTTGCTGGTTTCACTATCAAGTCTCACAAGACTCAAGTCAAGGTGTCAGCAGAGCTGCTTTCCTTTCGGGAGGCTCTGGGGATAATCTGCTCCTGGGCTCCTTCAGGTTGTTGGCAGAATTGAATTTTATATGGTCATAGGATTGAGGTCATAGGCTTATTTTCTTTCTTGCTGTCCACTTAGGGCTATTCTCAGCTTCTATTCACCAGCATTCCTTGGCTCATGGCCCCTTACCTCTCTCACCAGCAACAGTGAGTCAAGTCCTTCTCACACTGCATCCCTCTGATTCTTCTGCCTTCCTTCTCCACCTTTCAAGGGCCTATGTGATTACATTGGACCCACCCAAATAATCCAGGATAATCTCTCTAAAAGCCAGCAAATTCCATCTGCAAAATCGCTTTGCCTTATAATGTAACATATTGACATGTTCCAGTGATTAGGGTATGGACATCTTTGGCAGGACTTTTAATCTGCCTACCGTATGCAGTATAGACTACATATTTCTCAATGAATACCTGTTGGTTGATTAGGTGACATGAAGTACTTCCTGGTTTATCTACACAGATTAAGAATTTGCTTCTTCCAAAGAACAATTTAATAAGATAATTGTCCCTCTGAATGGTCTCTTTAGAGAAACACAATACTGAGAAAATGTGTTCCTTTTCTTCTATGAATCATCTCACCCTCTGACATGAGGGTGGACCAATTGCCTTCCTTTAGTACACTTATTAAATATTGATTAATTTAATAACATCAATACATATCAATACAAATTTATATTTAAGTACCCATCTCTAGACATCATTACTGAGCATTTCTTTGTATATCATGGCAGAACAATGCTCCTGCTTCCTTGATAGGAATTTTCTCTGCATTATTTTTATTACATTTATTGCATTTTTATACTGCAAGAGATTCTTTCACCTGAGTGAAGGGACAGAAAAATCTGGGGAGCTTTGACTTGGTTTGTTGAGCCAGCATGTCATTTCTCCCTCCTATTCTACCCTACAAATGAATACAGAGCTAGAACTCATGACAAAAATGAAAAACTCCTGTGACTGCTTGTTCAAGATGGCAGACTGAGATCATACATTTGCCTCTTCTCTTTCTGAAAATACCTTGAAAAGGAAATGAATGAGATCTTTAAAGGAATAAATCCTTAACAGCACCATAAAACATAATGGAAGACCAGCAGTGAACAAGAAAATTGGGGGAGTTTCTCAAATATATATGTATATTTGTATCTATATGTACACGTGTGTATACTATATATAGCAGATAGTAATTAATATATGTAGTATGTATAATATATAGCATATACATAATATAGTATGTATTATATATTAGTATGCTAGGATATGTAACTATATCTACATGTATATTACATAGACTTTATGATATATATGTATATCATAATAGACTAATGAAGAATCTGGAGTAGACAAAGTCATGTCCAAAACATATTAAGGAGAAAGTTACTGGACAGCAACAAAGCCTTTCTTCCCAATAGAGCCCCAAGCATGATGAAACCTTTGAGCATTATTTATGATAATTTTTAAGAGACTACCTGTGGAACAGTTGATCTAAGTACATACAGATGGTACTGTGAAACTATAAATGGCTCATTAAATCAGTTGGTGGTTCCCTCCTCTCCTACTTGGATAACTATGATAAGTCTAGAACTAATACATGCCAATGACAGGTGGACATCCTCCACCGAACCCCCACCCCAGCAGAGGATGTGTACATTTATCAGATCAAAACCAGGACCTTGGTGATTAAGCCCTTCCCATTTAGCTCTACCTAAAGAGGCTAACAGTGGTAAGATTTGCCTCTATGCTAAAGACCCAGGAAAGCTCTCAGTGAAAGTGAATCATCTAGATAAGCAGGGCTCCTAATATGGGTAAAGGATACATAGAGAGAAAAGATGAATAAACTTTTAGGTAACACTGAATCATCTAATGGACAGGGGAGTAGTGGAGAGAGGGAGGAAGATGGAAATTCAACATTCACCCAGTTCTGAGATACTCTCAAGACAGTGACTACTCAAATGAAACCCTCCTTCCTTCAGCACTTATGGAAGTGCCCAGCTTATATGTTTGTTTCCACATCCACGCTCCCTGAAGGGATAGCTTATTGCTAAGTGAAAGGAGCCAGTCGGAAAGGCTACATACTGTATAATTTTAACAATATGGCATTTGGGATAAAGCAAAATATGGAGACCGTAAATATATCAGCCATTTCCGGGAATTTAGAGAAGTGGGAAGGAGGGATAAACAGGTGGAGGATAGGGGATTTTTAGGGCAGTGCAACTATTCAGAGTAATACTATAATGGTTGACAGATGACATACCTATATCAAAACCCATAGAACACTAAGATTGAGCCCTAATGTAAACTACAGGCTTCAAGGCACCTGGGTGGCTCAGTCAGTTAAGCGTCTGCTTTCCACTCAGGTCATGATCCCAGGACTCTGGGATCGAGCTCACATCAGACTCTCTGCTCAGTGGGGAGCCTTCTACTCCCTCTCCCTCTGCCCTTCTCCCCCTTTCTCTCTCTCTCTCCCAAATAAATAAATAAAATCTTTAAAAAAACAAAACTACAAGCTTTAGTTAATAATAGCGTATCAATATTCAATTCATCAATTATGACAAATGTACCACACTAATGCAGTATGTTAATAATAGGAGAAATTGGTGACAGGAGGGGCGACATGGAATTTCTGTGTACTCTTTGCTTAATGTTTCCGTAAACTTAAAACTGCTCTAAATAATGAAGTCTATCAATTTTTAAAAAATACATGAAAATTAAAAAAATGAAATTTTCAGAGGTTTGAGGAATAGATTAAGAATAATAAAGAGAAGGGCACCTGGGTGGCTAAGTTGGTTAAGCGACTGCCTTCGGCTCAGGTCATGATCCGGAGTCCGGGGATTGAGTCCCGCATCGGGCTCCCTGCTCAGCAGGGAGTCTGCTTCTCCCTCTGACCCTCCCCACTCTCATGCTCTCTCTCTCATTCTCTCTCTCAAACAAATAAATACATAAAATCTTTAAAAAAAAAGAATAATAAAGGGAAAAAATAGACAAAGGAATGTTAAAAGAAAAATTCCTAGACCAGAATGAAAAATTCCCAATCATTACAGTATCATTCATGACAGATTAGGATCACGACAGTAAGATCAGACTACCCAGCAAGTGCCAAGCAAGAATATGAAAAAAAATATTTTGCCAGTGAAATTTCAGAGCATCAGGCATGAAAATACTAAAATATTGCCAATATAGAGGAAGATATCTATTACTTTAAAAAAATAAGAATCAGGAGTGCCTAGCTGGTTCAGTTGGAGGAGCACAGAACTCTTGATCTTGGGGTTGTGGGTTCAAGCCCCATGTTGGGTGTAGAGATTACTTAAATAAATAAATAAATAAATAAATAAACTTTAAAATAATGAGAATCAGATTGACATTGGATATTGTATGGACTGAATGCCTGTGTCTTTTTGAAATTCTTATATTGAAATCCTAACCCCGATGTGATGCTATTAGGAGGTGGATCTTGGGGGTGATTAGGTCATGAGGGTGGAGCCTTCATAAATGGGATTAGTGCCCTTATAAGAGACATGAGAGCTTGCTGCCTTCTCTTTCCTCACTGCCATGTGAAGATACAAAGAGAAGACAGCCACCTACAAGCCATGAAGAGAGCTCTCCCCAAATCCGAAATCTACCAGCACCTTGATCTTGGACTTCCAAGCCTTCAGAGCTGTGAGAAATAAATATTGTTTTCGCCACCCCGTCTATGGAAGTTTGCTGGGGCAGCCCAGGCTGACTAAGACTGATGTATTATAAGCAATACTAGACGCTAGTAGAAAAAATGCCTACAATGTTCAGAGGGTAAACTTTTTTTTTTTTTAATTTATTTGACAGAGAGAGACACAGCGAGAGAGGGAACACAAGCAGGGGGAGTGGGAGAGGGAGAAGCAGGCTTCCTGCGGAGCAGGGAGCCCCATGCGAGGCTCAAACCCAGGACCCTGGGATCATGACCTAAGCCAAGGGCAGACGCTTAACGACTGAGCCACTCAGGCGCCCCTGGGGGGTAAACTTTTTTAAGCCTAAAATTTTAAAACCAAATTATGAGTCAAGTTTGAGGTCAGGACAAAGATATTTTCATACATAAAAGTGCTTGAAATGCTTACCACCTCTAGTGGACACTGACGGTGCCCAACCCACTTCCTTTTGCCTGGCACAGTCACCTGGCTGCTGAGTATTGTCTGCTAATGGCTCACAGCAGCCTTGTTCTCTGGAAGATTGCCCTTGTGTGTGCTTCAGCTGGGAGCTGCCTTTCTAACCTGCTTCTATCCTTCCACCTGCCTCCCATGCCAGTAGCCAACAGCCAATCCCTGACACAAGGCTAAACAAAACTCCAGCCTCCTTGGGAGCAACCTTGCAGTGTGGCTAGTGCACTTTGGCTCCCCAGAAAACTAGACTAGAATTAGTCGCCACGTGAAACCTCATTCTGGCCCAGTTTCCTCCCCCAGCCCTATTCTGCTTTCCTTGCTCCCCTCCTCCCGAGAGAAAACCCTCATTAAATCAGTCTCCTAAGAATTCCCATCTCAGGCTCTACTTCTAGGGAACACAATCTAATCCCCTACACATTCCTCGAAAAACACTGCTTAGGAATGAACTCCAACTTACAAAATAACAAAAAGAATCCAAAGGACCTCCACTTCTGACCAATTTGGAGTAATATGCACTAAGTTTACCCTCCCACATGAAACTGAAAAAACAGGCTCACTGTGTGAAACAATGCTTTTAGACATTGGATAGCAGGTAGCACAGAACTGTGAACGCTGAAAAAGGGGGAGCCCTAGAATTACCCCAGCTGACTGCCTGAAAAACATCTCCAAGCCACGCCCCAGGGAGAGAGGACCCAGGCAGTGCCAGGTGGTCTCTCTCAGTTGAGGAAACATAACCGGAAGTCTGGGAAGTGGCTAAGAATCCAGTGGCTAGAGTTTTCAGGGCAGAGCTACAGAAAGGAAAGA
The DNA here is from genome assembly GCF_009762305.2 of Zalophus californianus. Taxonomy (NCBI): domain Eukaryota; kingdom Metazoa; phylum Chordata; class Mammalia; order Carnivora; family Otariidae; genus Zalophus; species Zalophus californianus. The sequence goes on along the minus strand of NC_045604.1, from coordinate 51,069,495 downwards.
GCTACACAGAGACAGAACTCCAGAGACCTAAAGAGCATCTTTAAGTCTTCAGCTGAATACTGATTCGTGCCTACATGTGAAGAAAAAGACTGAGGCTGGGGAAAGAACCACCCAAAGGAGCAGGAAGAATGACTCCCAAAGTTCGCACTGAGCTAGGAAGGGTCACTGAAATGTGAGGGCTGTTTTGTTGCAGCAACTAGTGCAAATTACTCTAGCTAATTTGCAGGAATTTCATCATGGTCTTCAATTCCTGGCAAGCACTGAAAAAATTAAAAAAAAAAAGACACATACATAGTAGACAAAGAGGCAGTGCCATCATTATTCAATAAATAGTGCTGGCAATATTGTCCATTTAGAAAAATTGTAAATTGAACCCCTAGTTTGTGCCATGCAAAAACGTATATTCTAAATAAAGTTTTAAATATAAAATAATAATGATCAAGTAATCTTTCTGAGCTTTCATATTGAGCCTAATATAATCTTTTCCACACCTTTATGAAATCGGTAAGCTATAACATTTAGGTCATAGTGGAGTGGGTCGCAGGCTTTGGAGTAAGACTGCTTATGTCTGTGTCATTCCCCACCTCCATCCCTCACTCTCTTTTAGTACTGAACCTGAGATCATGTCCTTTATGCATATCTCTTTTGTTTGCCACTGTAAGTCCCTTTTCAATCAGAGTTTCTTTAATTCTGGGAAATTAATCATCACATCATATTATTTCATCATATAGTTCCTCCTTTCTTTCCTTCTGAGATTTCAATTAATTGGATTAGGCACTTTTTTTAAAAAAGATTTTATTTATTTATTTATTTATTTATTTATTTATTTATTTATTTGAGAGAGAGAGAGAGAAAGAGCATGAGAGGGGAGAGGGTCAGAGGGAGAAGCAGGCTCCCTACTGAGCCGGCAGCCCGATATGGGACTCGATCCCAGGACTCCAGGATCATGACACAAGCCAAAAGCAGTCGCTTAACCAACTGAGCCACCCAGGTGCCCAGGATTTGGCATTTTTATTTCTCTTCACTATACCCTTTAGCATTACATACACACACGGCTAAAATGTATATATATATGTAAAGTTCATATGTTTTTGTATATATCTATAATTTATATATTTATATTCTTCATTTTTTATTTTCTAGTAGAGTTTCTCAATCTTATTTCACTAATTTGCATTCATGTACTATTATTCTATCAATTATTATGTTTCCTACCAAATAGTTCCACTTGTTTTGTTTTAGTGTATCTTTTTAGATTTTTTTTGTTGTTGTTAAAGATTTTATTTATTTATTCGACAGAGAGAGAGGGTGAGAGAACACAAGCAAGAGGAGCAGCAAAGGGAGATGGAGAAGCAGGCTCTCAACTGAGAAGGGGACCCAATGCGGGGCTCAATCCCAGGACCCTGGGATCATGGCCTGAGCCAAAGGCAAATGTTTAACCAATTGAGCCACCCAGGCGCCCAGTTTTTGTTTTAGTTTTTTAAAGATGTATTTATTTATTTGAGAGACAGAAAGAGAGAGCACATGAGTGGGAGCGGCAAAGGGAGAGGGAGAGAGAATCCGAAGCATGAGAAGCTCATGACCTGAGCCAAAATCAAGAGTTGGACACTTAAACAACTGTGCCATGTAGGTGCCCCTCCACTTGTTTTTTAAAGTTATTTTTGGTTCCATGGGCACCTGGCTGGCTCAGTCAGAAGAGCATGTAACTTTTGATCTCTCTCTCTCTCTTTTTTTTTAAGATTTTATTTATTTGAGAGAGAGAGAGAGCATGCACAGAGAGAGGGAGAGGGAGAAGCAGACTCCCCACTGAGCAGGGAGCCTGACACGGGGCTTGATCCCAGGACCCTGGGATCATGACCTGAGCTGAAGGCAGATGCTTAACTGACTGAACCACCCAGGCGCACCGACTTCTGATCTCTTGATCTCAGGGTTGTGAGTTCAAGCCCCATGTTAGGGGTAGAGATTACTTAATAAATAAAAGTAAAATAGTAATAATTTCTGGTTCTTGAGAGACATATGATTAGCAGATAATATCCAATCATAAATTTTTAAAAAATATTTATTTATTTGACAGAGGGAAAGAGAGAGAAAGCACAAGCAGGGGGAGCAGCAGTGGGAGAGGGAGAAGCAGACTCCCCACTGAGCAAGGAGCCAGATGCTAGACTCGATCCCAGGATCCAGGGATCATGATCTGAGCCAAAGACAGTGGCTTAACTGACTGAGTCCCCCAGGCGCCCCTATCCAATCATAAATTAAATACTCATTTGTAGAAGATTCAGTGGGTCAGTCTTTCTCTATTCTTTAGGAATAACATGTATTCACTGAACAAATATTTATTGGATACTTGCCATGTATCAACCACTGTATCAAGTTCTGGAGATATGGTAGTTTCCTTCCTCATAAGCTTTATGTGCTAATAAATATTTTAAGTCAGTAGATAGACTCTGTGAAACAAAGCTGACTGTTGGAAATGATATTTTGATTAAATTGGTCGAAACCATCTCTGAGACTAATGTTTGACCAGAGACCTGAATTAAAAAAGGAAGTAGGCCAAGGGAACAGCAGGGGAGGATCATTCTAGGCAGAGATTATCACAGCATATGCAAGGGCTCTTTGTAGGGGGCATGCTTAGTAGCTGAAGCTCAAAAGCCAGTGTGCTAGAGCAGCATGTGGGAGAGGTGGAAGAGAGGGAGAAAGAGAGGGAGAATATAAAGTCAGAAAGGTAGTGTTCAGGTGCCTGGGTGGCTCAGTCAGTTAAGTGTGTGCCTTCGGCTCGGGTCATGCTCCCAGGGTCCTGGGATCAAGCCCCACATCAGGCTCCCTGCTCCGCGGAGGTCCTGCTTCTCCTTCTGTCTCTGCCCATCACCCCTACTCATGCTCTCTCTCTCTCTCTCAGATGAATAGGTAAAATCTTAAAAAAGAAAGAAAGAAAGAAATGAAAAGAAAGAAAGTAAGGTGGTGTTATGGGTTAAATGGTAACCCCCCCATTCATATGCTGAAGCCCTAACCCCGAGTTCCTCTGAAATAAATAAAATCTTTATTTTATCCCCTCACCCCATTCATATGCTAAAGCCCTAACCCCTAGTTCCTAACCCCTTTGGTTCCTCCAAAGATATCTTTGGAGATAGGGCCTTTGAAGAGGTGATTAAGTTAAAATTAAGATCTTTAGGGTAGGGCGCCTGGGTGGCTCAGTTGATTAAGCGACTGCCTTGGGCTCAGGTCATGATCCTGGAGTCCCGGAATCGAGTCCCGCATCCGGCTCCCTGCTCGGCGGGGAGTCTGCTTCTCCCCCTGACCCTATCCCCTCTGATGTGCTCTCTCTCTCTCTCTCATTCTCTCTCTCAAATAAATAAATAAAATCTTTAAAAAAAAAAAGATCTTTAGGGTAAGTGTAATTCAATCTGACCAGTGTTCTTGTAAGTAGAGGAAATTTGGACAACAGAGGAATACCAGGGGCATGCACAGAGGAAAAACCATGTGAGGACACAGCAAGAAGGTGGCCATCTGCTGGCCAAGGAGGTAGGCCTGCAGAGAAACCAACCCAGTCAACATCTTGATCTCAGACTTCGGGCTCCCATAACCATGAGAAAATAAATATCTGTTGTTTAAGCCACATAGTCTGTGGTTTTTTGCTACAGCAGCCCTAGCAAACTAACAGGAAGCCAGGAGCCATTTTTAACAGTAAGCTGTTGCAATTTGAATTGAGATTTTATCAATAGAAACTATACAAAATTATATGTTCTTGTTTTAATGGTGTACTTGGAGAGACTTTCTTTTTTTTTTTTTTTTAAAGATTTTATTTATTTATTTGACAGAGAGAGACACAGCGAGAGAGGGAACACAAGCAGGGGGGGAGTGGGAGAGGGAGAAGCAGGTTTCCCACGGAGCAGGGAGCCCAATGTGGGACTCCATCCCAGGACCCTGGGACCATGACCTGAGCCTAAGGCAGACGCCTAACGACTGAGCCATCCAGGCGCCCCTGGTGAGACTTTCTTGAGAATAATATTAAGACTCTCTAGGGGCCAAGGGCTGGCTGCTCCAAAATGTGTCACTTTGGCATATTGATTATTTTAAATAAAAGTTACTTAAGAGATAACTTATACCAAAAGGACACTCAGACCCTTCTGTATCCCTCTGAAAGTAGGAAATAAATTTCCCATTTGAAAGTTACCTGCCCTGTACCAGGAGGTAAAGAGACATCCTTCTTACCAGAGACAGGAAATTTCGAGCTCAGAAGGTTGTATAAATAACTCATTACTATGTTTTTTAGAAGGTTTTTTTTTTTTAAGATTTTATTCTGAAGTAATCTCTACATTTAACATGGGGCTCGAATTTATAACCTCAAGATCAAGAGTCACATCCTCTACCAACTGAGCCAGCCAAGCAACCCAACTCTTGTCACCTTTTACTAACTTACTACTCCAGCCCAAATTCTGTTTAGAATTCCTTACTAATCAAAACTCCTAAAGTTAAGGGTTTTGTTGTTGTTGTTTTTTAATCCTATCAATTCCTCACAGATTAATTGTTTCTTTGGCTAAAAAGTACAAAAACTGCCTGCCTTGGTCATTTCTTTAGGGCTCGATTTCATCATTGGGCCTCTGTGTGCACATATTAAAACTGTTTTTTCCTCCTGTTAATCTGTCTTATGTAAATTTAATAATTTTTAGTCCAACTAGAAGACCCTTAGGGTAGAGAAACATTTTTCCTTCCCTTCAATTCACCATTTGTTTCCGTTTTTTCCCCCACGAAAAAAGAAAACATAATTAGTAGTGTGGTGAGAATTACTGGGCATTTGGTTAAAGGTCCTGAAATAATCACTGACAAAAAGATGGACATATTTAACAACACGAACAATAAAAATTTAACTCCTACATGTCAAAAAATAAAAAATAAAAAGGCCAACGTAAAAAGGCAAACCATAAGTTGTGGGTAAATTATTGCAGTAACTAAGAATGACAAAATATAGATCCTCTATAATCTACAGTGATTGTGTTTGGAATACCACCATCCATTTACATTACCTCTGATGACACGTGGAGATCTGTGTCCATGTGATTCTGGAGAGAACCCAAATCCCAAAACTCCAAGTTTAACATATAATCCAGACTTAAATCAGTCCATGAGTCATATTCTTAGTGCCTCTCCCACCCCTCCAACCAGAATGATTGCTTCAGGAATGGATGAATTATACTGAAGAAAGAGGAGCTTTTGCTGGGACATCTAGGAAGGAGAGCTTGTTTTTTTTTCCTTGCTGGCTCTGAAGCCAAAGTGGGCATAGAGCCTGAAACTGTTGCCACCATATTGGTACCATCTTGCTACCATGTGGAAGCCAAAAGTGAGACCAGCACAGAGGAAGGCAGTATTAGTGCAAGGAGAGAAATGAAATTCTGACCACAGCATTTCAGTCCTGAATCCAGGCATACCTGATATCAGCACTAACCCCAAGTATTTATTTACTTAGGCAATAAATCCCTTACTGGTCATTGCACTTTGCACTGTAATTGTCAGTACCTTTCGACTAGATTGTCAGGTTCTTGATTGCAATGATTGTCATTTCTGGTCTATTCCTAGCATCTGGCAAAGTGCCTGGTATATTGAGGGCAAGGTACATATATTTTTACTAAGTGGATATTAAATGAAGATGCTGTCATAAAAAAAAAGATGCTGTCATATTTTAAAGTTGCCTTAAAGACTAATGCAACTTCCTACATGATTCTGACTTTTCACAACATCATGAAGATATTTTTCTAGTCTAAGGTGAATGCATGACTCACAGAGAACTCACTAATATCCTCTTAGTATCACGACTCCATATTTTTGGTGGGCGATACATTTGATACACTTCCAAACACCCCCATAGCAACTAAAATTTCAAAAATACACTCAAAAAGTCATATTTTTATCCTTGTCAGCTCATATGCTATATATCATTTCAGATCGAAAGCCCCAGTAGCAATCTACTTTAGAAGTCCTGGTTTGCCTTCCTCCTACTTAGGAAGTAACATGATCTCCAGAGCTTAATTAATAAACAAACATTTTCCATTTGTTCATTTGTTGATTCTTTCTTTCATGTGCTCACTGTATCATTAATCTACTGCTGCATAACAAATACCCATAAACTTAAAGGCTTAAAACAAGACCACTTGGGGCACCTGGGTGGCACAGTGGGTTAAGTGTCCAACTCTGGTTTCAGCTCAGGTCATGATTTCAGGGTCCTGGGATTGAGCCCTGCATCAGGTTCCACACTCAGCACGAGTCTGCTTCAGATTTTCTCTCCCTCTCCCTCTGCCCCTCCCGCTTGTGCTCTCTCTCAAAAAAATAAATGAATAAATCTTTAAAACAAAACAAAACAAAACACCACTTACTGAGTTGTTCATTCTACAGGTTGGCAGTTTCCTCTGAGCTCCACTGGGATGGTCTTCAGGTCTCAGTTGGATCCTTTTCTGAATCTGCGGGATTGGCTGGAAGCTGGCTCCTCTATAACGACCTTAGCTAGGACAGCAACAGTCTACTCTCATTATTCTATCCTGAGCATTAACTCAAAGTTAACCATAAAATATAAAACCCTTATGTTCAGGATGTTACAGGGTAGGCAATACAAGAGAAATTAGTAATAAGACTGGAATAAAAATAAATCTGAATTTAATGAAGGAGAGACTGTATTCAAAAGTATTATTGTGGGGCGCCTGGCTGGCTCAGTTGGTAGAGCACATGACTCTTGATCTCAGGGTCTTAAGGTCAAGCCCCACATTGGGCATCTGGCCTACTTTATTTATTTATTTTTTAAAGATTTTCCTTAAAAAAAAAGAAAAAAAGGATTTTACTTACTTATTTTAGAGAAAGAGATAGAGAGAGAGTGCACAGGGGGAGGGGTGGAGGGGGTAAGGAGAGGGACAAGTAGACTCAGTGCTAAGTGCAGAGCCCTATGTGGGGCTTGATCTCACAACCCTAAAATCATGACCTGAGCTGAAATCAAGGGTTGGATGCTCAACCAACTGAGCCACCCAGACACCCCTAGCCTACTTAAAAAAAAAAAAAAAGTATTATTGCAAGAGAGAGAAAAGGACTATTGCAAGTGGAAAGGGTGATTATTGCAACAGAGAGAACATTTTGACCACAAGGTATGCAAGGGACAGTCCAGAGTTAGGCAAAAGAGAAGAGTAAACAAAGCTAGAAAGAAATAGTTTTGGGGAAGTGGGGTGAATGGATGATGTGAAACATAATCATGGAAAACCTCACTAAAATGGTATCAGCTGCAGACCCAACAAGAGGAGAGGACTTGACTTTAGGACTTGACCATTCATAGACTTGACCTTGCATGTGGATACTACCCTACTATTCCAGCCAGAAGAAGAGATGCTTTCCTCTCCAACTCCCCCTCCCCTGCAACAGCTCAGTCAATGAGAAGCCGCCACACTTTGAGCTCCCAGTTTATTCCAACTGACTTTTCATTTATAACAGCCTTTCCAACTTACCCCTTTTCTCCTTGAAAAAAAAGGTGCCTCTGGGCGCCTGGGTGGCTCAGTTGGTTAAGCGACTGCCTTCGGCTCAGGTGATGATCCTGGAGTCCCGGAATCGAGTCCCGCATCGGGCTCCCTGCTCAGCGGGGAGTCTGCTTCTCCCTCTGACCCTCTTCCCTCTCGTGCTCTCTATCTCTCATTCTCCCTCTCAAATAAATAAATAAAATCTTAAAAAAAAAAAGAAAAAAGAAAAAAAAGGTGCCTCTCTTTTATTCCTTGGAATAAATGTTGGGTAAGGTTTTGCCGCAGCTTGTACCAGATTGTATTCTCTTTTATTCCCAAATAAACCCATTTTTGGGTGGTAAAGTAACTGGCAGTTTTAATTTTTATTATTTTTTTATTATTTTATGTTTAAATAGTAGATCTGAGAGTAAGTTATTTTATTCTCAGGGGAATGTATACTGGTCAGGCTGAGGATGGGCCAAAGTTTAGGATCTTGGGGTAAGGAGACACATTAACAGGAAAAAAAAATTGTTTTTAAGTCATGTTTTAATTACTTAATGGGAGCCCCTCAAAGATATGAGACTCAAAAGGGGACTAAAGGACTGAGGCTTATATATCATCATGAGCTAAGGAAAGGTTTATGGGTATGGGGCTTCAAAGACAGGAAAGTGAGTCATAGGAAGTTGAGAAAAAATGTTTGGTAAACAAAGGTTGCCCTGCCAGGCTGGTAATGGCTCTCTGGTCATAGCTCTCTTCCTGCTACAGTCCCCCTTTCTAATGTAAATTTCCTTTATAAATGTAGATTTCTCTTGCAAAAGGGTAATTTCTGTTTTCAGAGCTCTCTTGGGCCTACAGTTGCTTTAAAAATAATCAGTTCAAAATAATCCTTCCGCCAAAATGGCACATTTTGGGGTGGCATATTCTGCCCTTCAAATTTTTTTTTTAAATACTTTATTTATTTATTTGAAAGAGAGACAGCAAGAGCGAGGGAGGGAACACAAGCAGGGGGAGTGACAGAGGGAGAAGCAGGCTTCCCGCCTAACAGGGAGCCCAATGTGGGGCTTGATCCCAGGACCCTGGGATCACGACCTGAGCCGAAGGCAGACGCTTAACAACTGAGCCACCCAGGCGCCCCCCCCCACCCTTCAAATTGTTGAGTTGTTTTTATTATAATAAATCTCAGGAAGTCCTATCTTTTAGGAATGGATAAATATAATAAAGTCTGGAAGAAAGGTGATCCCTCATTCTGGTAAGTAAAACCCTTGCATGTCAGTGAAGATATGATTATTTCATACTTTCCAAAAGAAAAAAGCAGGAAGACCAACTTCTTCCAACTTACATTAAGTTAACTGAAGCATTTTTGGTTGTTAGGAGGGAATAATTTTTAAATGCGGACATCCTGATGGCAGTAGGCAGAAAGAGAATGAACTGAGACGTTCTATTAATATCAAGGGAACGTGTGTGGGTGTCCATGGCGCACTGTGAGTTAAATGACTGCTAACTTGGGGAGTAGGGCATATTGGGTGAGTCAGGTGCAGTCCAGGGCCTTGGTCTCAGCATGCTGAAAGGACTGGGGTCCAATAGTACTTGTCACAGCTGAAGAGCAATGGTTCCATGCCCAGAGAGGCAAGCCAAGGGGATCTCAGGCTGTTGCTTTCCCCCACTTCACTGAGCACTAAGCACCTACAGCAAAGGTGGCACTTGGAGAGAAACATGCCCTGTTCCTAACCCCAGCTCAGAAATATTCCCTAGGAAGAGAAACTTGTTCGTCATCTCCTCCTCAGGAGGAGTTGGAAGCTCCCAATGTTTCCAAAGGAACTGACTGCATTCTTAACAGAGCTTGCGGACGTTCAAGCTTAAGGGTTTGAACAGTGGAGGGTGTGGTGAAAAGCAACTGGAAAGAGATTCGTGCATTTAATGAAGATGCGGACTAGACTGTCGGCTGGCTAGTTTGTGAGAGGACAGCTGGGAGGAATTCTCTTGGAGTCAGAAAAAAGATATTGAACATTAACTTCAGAAACTATGCCTTTAAAGGAGGCACAATTTGGGGCACCTGGGTGGCTCAGTCGGTCGAACATTGGACTCTTAATTTTTTTTATCTTTTTTTAAAGATTTTATTTATTTATTTGAGAGAGAGAATGAGAGAGAGAGAGAGAGAGCATGAGCGGGGGGAGGTCCGAGGGAGAAGCAGACTCTCCGCTGAGCAGGGAGCCCGATGCAGGACTCGATCCCGGGACTCCAGGACCACGACCCAAGCCTAAGGCAGTCACTTAACCAACTGAGCCACCCAGGCGCCCTGGATCTTAATTTTGACTCAGGGTCGTGAGATCGGTCCCTGTATTGGGCTCTGCACTGAGCGTGGAGCCTGCTTGAGATTCTCTCTCACCCTCTCTCTCTGCCCCTCCCCTCGACACTCACGCATGTGTGCATGTGTGCGTGAACTCTCTCTCTCTCAAAACAATAAATAAATAAAGGAGACACAATTTTATTGGATTAGTTTGTAGAATAATTTAAGCTCATGGACAAACAAACAAACAAAAAATAGAGCGATTGGTCAGCAATTAGTGTTTCACAGCTGAATGTGGGCAGGGAAAAAAGGAAGAGTGCAGGGTGATTGTGGGCTGTACCTCCTTCAGGAGCAATATGAGAGGTTCAACGTTGTGTGTATGTGCATTGAGGGGTGGAGTGGGGACTAGACTTCCCTAAAATAAAATGGCTAATCATTGTACAAATTGAGGGAGAGGTGCTTGCTAGACTAGAGTTGCTGCTAGCAACCTGAACCAGCACCGTGGCTGACCTTAATGCCCCTTCTAAAGGTAGAAAAATTGGGGTACAAATAAATGACAAGTGGACAGAAGGAGAAAATAGCTGAGCACAGAAGAATGTATAAATGGGTTATGAAATGAGAGATATCCAACATTGTATTAATACCTTGAGAGAGAGGCTCAGGGCAAGAGAATAATATTATCTCTTAGCACAATTATACCAAATGTCCAGAAAGTTGAAGCTATGTTTGAGGCTACCCCCGCTTTTGGAACCTGCCCAGGTCGGATGAAAGTCTACAAACCAGCATCTGGGAGACATTCTGGTCATACAATCTGTTGATGAGTTGGATCAACTGTTAATGACTAAATTGAACTCTAATAACGTGCTAGTGTCTTTTGACGAGTATTTTCAGGCTACATCTACTACAAAGGACATCATTTGGGAGAGAATTTCAAAGAACTACTTCCTACAGAGATTTTAAGCCCTGTGGTCTGTAGCTCCCAGCACACTGATTGCTGTGTAACTATAAACCTCCATGATCAAATGCTTGCAAGGGTCTCTGGTTATAAAGGAAACAATGTAATGGCAGTGTGCCCAACATGCTACAATGCGGTATGCCCAACATGCTACAATGCGGTATGCACACACACAATCACCCTCCTTTGGGGGGATGGAAAGCTATTAATCAGAATAGGGAGAAACAACGGGCTCCTGAAGAGATGAAAGCAGGGGGCATCAAGTGGTGAATCTGAGATCCCCTAAGGAAAGGCCCCACCCTGACACCAGGAAAGCTAAGGGAGGCCTGAGGGCATACTCAAACTAAATTACATGTGGTTTTAACTGCCACTGATTTAACCCTAATATGGGGTGCCCATAATTTTGGGGTAGAAAATTTGTACGCTAACCATACCCGAGCCATTAGTACACAAAGGCAACATGACACATTGTGTATTCAACAGTGGCCCACAAGTCGAAAAGAGCCTTAGGAGAGATAGATGCCAGTCTAAGTATCATGGAACAAGCAGAATTTGCTTTTAATGAAAAGCAGCACCTCAGAGGAAAAAGATAACTAGAATAGGCAGACTAGAGGGAGTTCTTCCTGGAGGAAAGCAAAGGATAGGAGTCAGCCTGGAGATATAATGAAGCATTAGCAAAGTAGGTCAGGCAGACTTAACAAAAAATGCTGGATAACACTAGAACATAGTTTTAGGAAAGGGCCTGTACCTTGACCCAAAAGGTCCTCTTGACTAATTTAATACAGATAGAAGTTGAAGTGGCCGTGGGGCAAGGGATCCTAGCCCGGGGTTTAAGGGGCACACCAGTGCAAATCTTATGGCCTCCAAGCTTATGGAATTCTCTAGGGCCATTTGTAATTTACACTGATGTGTCACGACTGGTCATGCCCCCAAATAGGTTGAAATAAAACATATCCTGCAGCATAATTAGTAGGGATGGTGTAGTTTTGGAATGTTGGTGAGGTCCGGAGCTGACAGCCAAGAAAGAATTCTTAAGATGTCTTTGGTGCAAAGAGGTGATCTTATTAAAGCATGGGAACAGGACCCGTGGGCAGAAAGAGCTGCTGCACCAGGGTTGTGAGGGGTGGCTGATTATATACTATGGGGTTGGGGGAGGTAAGGAAAAAGGGAGGTTTTCGAAAGAACTTTGACATGCTAAAGAAGAGCCTCAGGATCCTGGAGGCCTTGCTATTAACAGGCTAAGGTTGTTTTTCCCTCCAGCAAAGCATTAAGAGAGCTGGAAGTTTCCTGGAGGAATGTCACACATATCCCACGGAGGGGGAGGTGGTTTCCGGGTATCAGCTTGTGCTTTGTCCTCCGCTTGCTTTCTGCTCCCTCATCAGGGACAGTGAAACCACAATAGAAAATGTAAAACTGGGTGGATATTAAGATGGGCACACTAATGCTTCAGCAAAGCTCACCTGTATACGGAATGAATTTTTCTCTTCCTCATTCTTGAAGCCCCCACCCCTTCACTTGTTTTTCTGTAGAATCCTTTGTTCCAGGAACTCAGTATTGATGTTGATAGTAAGGAGACTCAGATGGCTGGTGGCGGCACTAGTCAGGAGATCATCCTGAAGACACAACAAACCTGGCTGACAGCAGGTACCAGATACTATCAAAACTACCCAGGGTCGCTGGGGTAGTTAAGTGTCTGCCTTTGGCTCAGCTCAGGATCCCAGGGCTCCTTGCTCAGCAGGGAGCCTGCTTCTCCCTCTCCCTCTGCCCTTCCCCCCGAGCTTGTGCACGCCTGCTTGAGCTCTCTCCCTCTGACAAATAAATAAATAAATCTTAAAAAAAATAATAAAATAAAAAGGAAACTACCCAGATCCCCGTATTTTCCTAGAAAACCCCTCAGCCTTTTAGCCTGGGTGGATTTGCAGTCTTAGAGGCATTAGCCTGCTCCCATCTCCTTTGCCTGGCAAAGTAACAAACTATCCTCCTTTTTTATACCGAAACTCTTATTTTCACGTTACATATTTGAGCTACAGGACACAGAGGTTGGTTTCACAACAGTAGGAACTATTGGAGATACCACTCATGTCCTACCCTTTGGTGGGAGGTGGTGGTCCCCACTATATTTACACACAAAGAAAACCAGTCTCAGTAATAAGCCTATGGAGATGAGGGTGATTAACTTTTTCTTGATTAACTTGAATTAACTCCATGTGAAACTGAGTAAAGAAAACCTTATTTAAATTGGACTCAGGGGCCGCCTGGGTGGCTCAGTAAGTTAAGTGTCTGCTGTCGGCTCAGGTCATGATCGAGCCTCGCGTGGGGCCCCTTGCTCCGCAGAAAGCCTACTTCTCCCTCTGCCTGCTCCTCCCTCTGCTTGTGTTTTCTCTCTCACTATCTCTCTATGTGTCAAATGAACAAATAAAATCTTTTAAAATATAAAATTAAAATAAAATAAAAAAATAAATTAAATTAAATTAAAAAATGGATTCAAGAGGCTGGAAGGGGTGCTCCCACACGCTGCCACTTATCAACTTCACACCCAACAGGAAGAAACATACATTGCCTCCTTCTCCAGCAACAAGCTCAGTCAATAAGAAAATACCACAACTCAGCCAATGAGAAACTGTCAGGACCCTGAACACTTGCTTTCTTCCAATGAACATTCGTTCAAAGAAGCCCCTCCCAACTTCTTCCTTTTCTTTATGAAGTAACATTCCTTTCCTTTTTTTTTTTTTTAAAGATTCCATTCATTTATTCGAGAGAGAGAGAATGAGAGATAGAGAGCACAAGAGGGAAGAGGGTCAGAGGGAGAAGCAGACTCCCTGCTGGGCAGGGAGCCCGATGCGGGACTCGATCCTGGGACTCCAGGATCATGACCTGAGCCGGAAGTAGTTGCCTAACCAACTGAGCCACCCAGGCGCCCCAACATTCCTTTCACTTGATCTGTGGGTTTGCCCTTGCTTTGCTATAGTGTGTATGTTCCTAATTGCAATTCCTCTGCTGTTCCTGATTAAACCCATTTTGCTGGTAAAATAACTGTTTTACTTTTTTTTTAAAGATTTTATTTATTTTTTGACAGACAGAGAGATAGCGAGAGCAGCAACACAAGCAGGGAGAGCGGGAGAGGGAGAAGCAGACTCCCCGCGGAGCAGGGAGCCCGATGCAAGGATGCTGGGATCATGACCTGAGCTGAATGAAGGCAGACGCCTAACGACTGAGCCACCCAGGCGCTCCATAACTGCCCTCCAAATCTTAAGTTTATAAGGAGGCCCCAACTGGGCTCAGTCTCATACGCCATGCAGGTGTTTTCAACATATCACCATCTCAAGGCTCTGTGCTTGGAGCAGCCTCTGGGAGCAGGAAAGACAAGTGGAACCCACATTCCAGGGACAGGGGAGGGAGTGAGTCGCCTCCATCTGAGGGCCCAGGTCCAGCTCATGGGTCAACTGATGGTCACATCTTTTTGATGACCTTCCCCAACAAAGATTGATAAACTTTCTGTAAGTACTGTTTAGCTCTATTCAAAACATTTGATATATAGTTACTAGTTACTACTAGTTTCAAGTACTTACTAGTTACTACTAGTTTCAAGTACTTACTAATTTTTCACATGGTTTCTTTTCTGGCTGTTTAGAAATTTGTTGGGGTGCTCTGGTGGCTCAGATGGTTAAGCGTCTGCCTCCAGCTCAGGTCATGATCCCAGGGTCCTGGGATCGATTCCCACATCGGGTTCCCCACTCCTTGGGGAGTCTGATTCACCCTCTCCCTCTACCCACTTCACCCTCTCCCTCTGCCTGGTTCACACTCCCCCTGCTTGTGCTCTCTCTCTCTCTCTGTCAAATAAATAAGAGAAATCTTTAAAAAAAAAGAAATTTGTTGTTTAACCTGTAAATACTTGAGACTTTTAAAAATATTTAATTGTTATTGATTTCTGATTTAATGTGGTTGTGTTTACAGAGCATATTCTGTTAAATTGCAAATTTACAATATATTGAGCTGTTTTGTGTCCCAGCATAAGGTCTATCTTGGTTAATGCTTTTATGTGCACGTGGGAAGAATGTGAATTCTGCTATTACTGGATAAATTGTTCTTTAAAGATGAGTAAAGTTAGAGTGTCCAATAATTATTTTTAGATTATTTTTAGGTCCCCTACATCCTTCTAGATTTTTATCTAGTTATTAAAGAGGAAATTGATATTTCTACTTCTGATTGTAGATTTGCCTATTTGTCTCTTCAGTCAGATTTGCTTCATCTATTTTTAAGTTCAGTTATTAGCCACCTACATTTTAGGTTTGCTATGTCTTCTTCATTTATCATTATAAATGTCTCTTTTTATCTCTGATAATTCTTCTTGTCTTGAGTCCATTAAGTCTAATATTAACACAACTCTTCCAGCTTTCTTTTGCATACCATTTATATGATATATATTTTTTAATCATTTTCTTTTTAACCTAGTTGTATTTTTTACATTTAATAAAATCATGGATATGGTTGGCTTTAGGTCTGTTCTTATTGTTACTTGCTTTCAATTTGCCAATGTTGTTATTTTGTTTTTCTCTTTCTCCTTTCCTGACTTCTTTTGGGTTAATAGAATATTAATTTAGTATTCTAGTGTAATCACTCTGTTGGCTTTTCAGCTATATTTCTTTACATTATTTTTTAGGGTTGCCATCAGGATTACAATATGCATACCAATCATAGTCATCTTACAGTGAATATTATGTGATACTGTATATAAAATGTATGAGCCTAGTAACAAAGTAGTTTTTGTTTTTTTACAACTCCTATCCTTTGTGCTTAACATATTTGTAAACATACAAGTATCTATTACATGAACACTTTTTTTTTTTTTAAATAGGCTCCATGCCCAGGGTGGAGCCCAGCATGGGGCTTGAACTCACAACCCTGAGATCAAAACCTGAGTTGAGATCAAGAGTTGGACACCTAACAGTCTGAGCCACCCAGGTGCCCCTACATGTATCTATTTTAATAGATTGTGGACACTATGCTGTTGGGAGCCTGGATTATCACTCTTTCCTCTATAAGGAATATTGACTTTTATTTTGCAATCATTTGAACTACTGGTAGATCCTTTTGGTCTTGTCAGGCTTCAGTTTTAAGTTTAGTCCTAGGATGTGTCCCTTACTCTGGATCATGGTTCTTACTTTAAAAACATGAACTTTCTGAAGTTCCAGGGATGCTTCTGAGAAGCCTGGGCTGGGTCTTCAATGTAGGATCGTGATTTGGCTCTCAGCTCTGTGGCAGGTAACCCCTCCTAGGCCTTGAGCAGTCTTGTCCTATGTTCATGTAGCCCCGAGCCCATGGCCCTGGCCCCATAGTGAGTCTCACACAGACATCTGGCCTCCCTCATCTCAGATACCCTGTTGCACAAATTCTAGCCACTTCAGAAGTCTCTAACTTTTATCTGTTTCCTCAGCTGAATAAGACCACTGTTCCACCAGGCCTCCATTTCCCTCTTCCACTGCACAAAAGTCTCTCCTGACAAACACCTGAAATGATTGTGAGACCCCCTTTAAATGTTTCTATTTTTGCAATGTTCAGTCACGCACTGACTGTTGTTCATGCCTGGACGCAGTATTTTGTCCATATTTGGGTTATATTTGGTAGTCTGGTATTAATTTTTCCACCATGGCTAGAAGCAGAATTTTCTGTGTGATATTTTAGAAATGTAATGGATTTAACACAATGTGGTAACCTGGGTTGGATCCTGGAATAGAAAAAGGGCATTAATTTATTTAAAATTGTTAAAATTTTTAATTTTTTTAAGGGTTTTATTTTTAAGTAATCTCTATAGCCAACATGGGGCTTGAACTTACAACCCTGAGATCAAGAGTCCCATGCTCCACGGACTGAGCCAGCCAGGTGCCCCAAGGGTATTACTTTAAAAACTGGCAAAATTGAAATAAAGTTTGGAATTAATTTAATAATAATGCACCAATGTTAATCTTTTAGTTTTGGTAAATGTTCCATGGTTATATATATTAACTTTAAGGGGACCTGGGTGAGGGGAACACAGAAATTCTCTATTTGTTTTTTAAGAATTTATGTATTTATTTGAGAGAGAAAGAGAGAGAGCACGAGTGGTGGGAGGACAGAGGGAGAGGGAGAAGCTGACTCCCCCCTGAGCAGGGACCCCGAAGCAGGGCTTGATGATCCCAGGACCCAGGGATCATGACCTGAGCTGAAGATAGACACTTAACCAACTGAGCCACCCAGGTGCTCCTCTATTATTTTTTTTTAACTTTCTTATATATCTAAAAATATATTACTTATTAAAAATACAGTGTTGGATACTATGGCCATTAATAACAGTAGCTAACATGGCACCACTATATGCTAGGTATTGTTTTAAGTTCTTCACATATATTAACTTACTCCCTCCTCACCAGAGAAACAACCCTATACGGTAAGTGTTATTCACATCTGCGTTTTTATAGAAGAAATTTCAGCACAGAGGGATTAAGCTAGTAAATGGGAGAACTAGAATTTTTATCTTGCGATCTGGTTCCGGGATTCAGGCTTCTAACCACCACGTAATATTTCCTCAGGTTAGCAGCAGGAAATGCTGCTTTCTAATACCAACTGCCAGACCAGAACAATTATGCTTTAGTAGATGCCAGCATAAATTGAAGGATGCAGTGTGAAAAGAGAATTACACAAAACAAGAGCCCAAAATACCAAAGGAAGGCACCTGGACCACACATTTCCAATACCAGACATCACATAAGTCACCCAGAAATTTTGTTCCCTATTACCAAGGGATAAGGGCAGAAAGGAAGAGGGGAAAGAAATACTAAATATTCTTAAAGAAGCTGAGTTAATTGAAAAATCATTAAAAATTTTTCCCCAGAGCAATTGTTACCCTTAAAAATGTGTCTGTATTTCCGCTAAGGGAGGACTTTTACCCTAGTTGTGTTACAGAAAATAAAGTTTTATTCTTGCAATGCATGATCATGTATGAATTTCAAATCTGCTACAAATGCATATCTTGTTGAAAACTAGTGTTTCCCACTCTTAGGTAAAGCTCGAGTTCTTTCAACAGCCAGGAGGACCTTCTTCCTAGCTCCCTAGCCTCCTGCTATCTCCTCTTTGCTCTCCTTGCCCCAGTCATTTCTTTAAAAAATTTTTAATGTAAAGTTTTGATTAAATTTGCAGCAGTTTCTTAAAAGAAATGTCCCCTCTCTAATAGTGTGCTAATAATGGTGGGGTGGGGATGGCAGTGTGTGAGTCTGCACCCAGAGAGGGAGAAGTTGTATATGCGTGATTTTATTTTTCCCCTGAAAAAGGATTGATTGTTTCCATTTGGCCCACCGCTCCGGAGAGGGTGCAGGGTGGTCAGACAGCTACCCAGTGCGGGCAGGAGAGGCTCTGGCAGAAGCCCTGGCTGGGGCTGGGGGTGGGGGTGGGGGTGGGCAGCGGGACCCCTCAGAGTCTGCTGGGCTCGGGGCTCCTGGCCAGTGCTGGAGGGTGGGCCTCTGGAGGGGAACTCGCCGGCGCAGGCTGCAGAGGTGAGTCAGGTGCAGAGGTGAGTCAGGTGCTGGGCATCTTCCTGAGGGGTGTCACCTGCTCGTGCTGGAAGTGGCCGTCCGGAAGTCAGCGGCACCGGGCCCGCAGGTCCAGAGGGTCTGGTTGGGTTCGGCCCTGGGGCTCCTACGGCCCCGGGGCTGCGGGGTGTGACCCACACCATGAGGAGCCACCTCGCCGCCGCCGACGAGTGGAAGCCCCGAGAGAGGTGGGTGAGAGGCCCGCAGGCGGTGGAGTCCTTCGGGTGAAGCCGGGAGCTCATGGTCCTAGGTGACGAGGAGGAAGCTCAAGATGCTCTGCTGGCTGCTCGCGGGGGCAGAGGATCGCAGAGAAGATGGTTCTGGAGGCTGTGCCTGCAGAAGAGGTTAGAGGCTGGGGAGAGGCGGGAAGAAGGGGCGTCCCTGGGTCAGTGCCGTCCAAACTCTGGGGAAGCCAGGGACAGGTCCGTGGGTCTGCTGGGTGATTTAATAAACTTTATTATTTAGAACAGTTTTAGATTTACAGAAAAATTATGAAGAAAGTAGAGAATTCCCATACGCTCTACACCCAGCTTTCCCTATTACTGGCTCTTACATTGTATGGTACTTTCGTTATAATTAATGAACCAACATTGATACTTTAAAAAACTATTATTTTATGTCCCTGCAGATCTTCTAAGTTTTCTTTCTATGCAATCCTCTCCTTGGTACTCTGTCTAGCCGACTTTAGCCACTTCATTTTTCATACCACTCCTTTCCATCTCCTCAACCCAGAGAGTCCAACAGGCTCTGCAGAGGAGACCTGATAACTTCCAGGGAAACAAGCTTGGACAGTTGTGGAGAATACGTTTCCTGCTGACCGTCTTTCAGGGTTACTGTCCTTTGCAACCTGATGTCTAGTGTCTTGATAACCATTGTTTCATTTATTTGTAGTCTTTGGTTGTTCAGGCAGGAGAGTAAATTGGTCTCTGTTATACTACACTGACTAGAAGTGGGATTTCCTTTTTTTTCCCCTCCCTATCATTTTAAACATTGTAAGCATAGTTTTATGGTCTGTGTCGACTCATTCTGTTAACTGAAATTTTGTGTGTCTCTTTTCTGGTCTGTTTTCCTGCTTGTTCTTGCCCTTGGTCCTTTGTTTACGTGCATGGTTATTCTGGTCACCATAACGTGATGTCTCCCCCCATCGGTTGGGGGCCCCCAAATGTAGGGCAGCCCAATAGGTTGGAAGCCAGTGGCTCAGGATTCACCTGAGGCAGAGCAAAGGAGATAGAAATTCATTGGATACATTTCAAGGGACCAGGGGGGAAGGACAGCAAAAGAGAGAATGTCTGCAAGGAGGCAGTGGGTGGGGGCCGTTTTAAAAGGGGGAAGGTGAGGAGGTATGGGGAGTATGGAATTTTCCCTTTTTAGGAACTGTGCCTGGTTGTAGTAGCCCAATGGTCCATTAGGGCCTGTGGATACTTCACCTCAAAGTATCACCTGATGGTCACCCTGGGCCCTTTTGCCTTGATCAAGTTTCCATTGCTCATTCTATTTGTTGTCTAAAAACGGTCTTTACACATACTTTTAACAATTATTTTTAGCAATACCTTTAGGCTGGGATGGAGTCACATTCATCGAGAGGATTTCCATTTGCCTCTGCCACACGGAGTATTTGGGGGATCATTTGGGGTATTCTCAGTTGAGGACAACCTTTTAAATTCTAAGGCTTGTGATTCCCTACATATCAGGCCAGTAGAATGTAAGGTGAAATTCTGTGTGAGGGCTGGGCCACATCCTATACTCTGGGGTGGGTGGGTCCTTTTGGGGTATCAGCTTATTTTGATACATTATTATTAGTTGAAGTGCATGCTTATTCAGATTTCTTAGTTTTTACCTAATATACTTCTGCTCCAGGACCCTATACGCAGCATATTACATTTAAGCATGGTGTCTCCTTAGCCTCTTCTTGGATGTGATGGTTTCTCAGACTTTCCATTTTTTGGTAACTGGCAGTTTTGAGGAGTACTGGCCAGATATCATGTAGAATATTCCTTAATTGGAATTTGATGTTTTTCTCATGATTAGATTGAGCTTGTAGATTTTGGGGAGCAAAACCACAGAGAGAAATTACCTTTTTCATTACATTAAAAATACTTTCTAGGGGTGCCTGGGTGACTCAGTTGGTTGAGCGTCTGACTTGTGATTTCAGCTCAGGTCATGATCTCATAGGTTATGGGATGGGGTCCTGCCTTAGGCTCTGCACTCAGTGGGGAGTCCCTTGAGTTTCTCTCCCTCTGCCCCTCCCCCCACCTCTCCTATTACTCTCTCTCCCTCCGCCCTAAATAAAAAAATAGATTTTTTTGTCTCATGCATTTTTTCCCCTTAAATTTTTTATTGTTATGTTAATCACCATACATTACATCATTAGCTTTTTAAAAAATTTTTATTGTTATGCTAATCACCATATATTACATCATTAGTTTTTGATGCAGTGTTCCATGATTCATTGTTTGTTCATAACACCCAGTGCTCCATGCAGAACGTGCCCTCCTCAATACCCATCACCAGGCTAACCCATCCCCCTACCCCCCTCCCCTCTAGAACCCTCAGTTTGTATTTCAGAGTCCATCATCTCTCATGGTTCGTCTCCCCCTCTGACATACTCCCCTTTTCTTCCTCTCCTGTTATCTTCTTCTTTTTCTTTTTTCTTAAAATATGTTGCGTTATTTGTTTCAGAAGTACAGATCTGTGATTCAACAGTCTTGCACAATTCACAGCGCTCACCGTAGCACATACCCTCCCCAATGTCTATCACCCAACCACCCCATCCCTCCCACCCCCAACCATTCCAGTAAAACTCAGTTTGTTTCCTGAGATTAAGAATTCCTCATATCAGTGAGGTCATGTGATACATGTCTTTCTCTGATTGACTTATTTCACTCAGCATAACACCCTCCAGTTCCATCCACGTCGTTGCAAATGGCAAGATCTCATTCCTTTTGATGGCTGCATAATATTCCATTGTGTATATATACCACTTCTTCTTTATCCATTCATCTGTCGATGGGCATCTTGGCTCTTTCCACAGTTTGGCTATTGTGGACATTGCTGCTATAAACATTGGGGTACACGTACCCCTTCGGGTCCCTACATTTGTATCTTTGTGGTAAATACCCAGTAGTGCAATTGCTGGATCGAACGGTAGCTCTACTTTCAACTGTTTGAGGAACCTCCATACTGTTTTCCAGAGTGGTTGCACCAGCTTGCATTCCCACCAAGAGTGTAGGAGGGTTCCCCTTTCTCCGCATCCCCGCCAACATCTGTCGTTCCCTGACTTGTTAATTTTAGCCATTCTGCCTGGTGTGAGGTGGTATCTCATTGAGGTTTTGATTTGGATTTCCCTGATGCCGAACGATGTTGAGCACTTTTTCATGTGCCTGTTGGCCATTTGGATGTCTTCTTTGGAGAAATGTCTGTTCATGTCTTCTGCCCATTTCTTGATTGGATTATTTGTTCTTTGGGTGTTGAGTTTCATAAATTCTTTATAGATTTTGGATACTAGCCCTTTATCTGATATGTCATTTGCAAATATTTTCTCCCATTCTGTCGGTTGTCTTTTGGTTTTGTGGACTGTTTCTTTTGCTGTGCAAAAGCTTTTTATCTTGATGAAATCCCAATAGTTCATTTTTGCCCTGGCTTCCCGTGCCTTTGGCGATGTTTCTAGGAAGAAGTTGCTGCAGCTAATGTCGAAAAGGTTGCTACCTGTGTTCTCCTTTAGGATTTGGATGGACTCCTGTCTCACGTTTAGGTCTTTCAACCATTTGGAGTCTATTTTTGTGTGTGGTGTAAGGAAATGGTCCAGTTTCATTCTTCTGCATGTGGCTGTCCAATTTTCCCAACACCATTTGTTGAAGAGACTGTCTTTTTGCCATTGGACATTCTTTCCTGCTTTGTCAAAAATAAGTTGACCATAGAGTTGAGGGTCCATTTCTGGGCTCTCGATTCTGTTCCATTGATCTATGTGTCTGTTTTTGTGCCAGTACCATACAGTCTTTATGATGACAGCTTTGTAATAGAGCTGGAAGTCCGGAATTGTGATGCCGCCAGCTTTGCTTTTCTTTTTCAGTATTCCTCTGGCTATTCTGGGTCTCTTCTGGTTCCATACAAATTTTAGGATTATTTGTTCCATTTCTTTGAAAAAAGTGGATGGTATTTTGATGGGGATTGCATTGAATGTGTAGATTGCTCTAGGTAGCATTGACATCTTCACAATGTTGATTCTCCCAATCCATGAGCATGGAACGTTTTTCCATTTCTTTGTGTCTTCTTCAATTTCTTTCATGAGTATTTTATAGTTTTCTGAGTACAGATCCTTTGCCTCTTTGGTTAGATTTATTCCTAGGTATCTAATGGTTTTGGGTGCAATTGTAAATGGGATAGACTCCTTGATTTGTCTTTCTTCTGTCTTGTTGTTGGTGTATAGGAATGCCACTGATTTCTGTGCATTGATTTTATATCCTGCTACTTTACTGAATTCCTGTATGAGTTCTAGCAGTTTTGGGGTGGAGTCTTTTGGGTTTTCCACATACAGTATCATATCATCTGCAAAGAGTGAGAGTTTGACTTCCTCTTTGCCGATTTGGATGCCTTTGATTTCTTTTAGTTGTCTGATTGCTGTGGCTAGGACTTCTAACACTATGTTGAATAGCAGTGGTGAGAGTGGACATCCCTGCCGCGTTCCTGACCTTAGGGGAAAGGCTGAGAGCCTTTCCCCATTGAGAATGATATTCGCTGTAGGTTTTTCATAGATGGCTTTTATGATATTGAGGTATGTACCCTCTACCCCTATACTCTGAAGAGTTTTGATCAAGAAAGGATGCTGTCCTTTGTCAAATGCTTTTTCTGCATCTATTGAGAGGATCATATGATTCTTGTTATTTCTTTTGTTAACGTATTGTATCACGTTGATTGATTTGCGGATGTTGAACCAGCCTTGCAGCCCAGGAATAAATCCCACTTGGTCGTGGTGAATAATCCTTTTAATGTACTGTTGTATCCTATTGGCTAGTATTTTGGTGAGAATTTTTGCATCCATGTTCATCAAGGATATTGGTCTGTAATTCTCTTTTTTGATGGGGTCTTTGTCTGGTTTTGGGATCAAGGTAATGGTGGCCTCATAAAATGAGTTTGGAAGTTTCCCTTCCATTTCTATTTTTTGGAACAGTTTCAGGAGAATAGGTATTAATTCTTGTTGAAATGTCTGATAGAATTCCCCTGGGAAGCCATCTGGCCCTGGGCTTTTGTTTGTTGGGAGATTTTTGATGACTGTTTCAATTTCCTTAGTGGTTATAGGTCTGTTCAGGTTTTCTATTTCTTCCTGGTTCAATTTTGGTAGTTGATACATCTCTAGGAATGCACCCATTTCTTCCAGGTTATCTAATTTGCTGGCATAGAGTTGCTCATAATATGTTCTTATAATTGTTTGTATTTCTTTGGTGTTGGTTGTGATCTCTCCTCTTTCATTCATGATTTTGTTGATTTGGGTCCTTTCTCTTTTCTTTTTGATCAGTCTGGCCAGGGGTTTATCAATCTTGTTAATTCTTTCAAAGAACCAGCTCCTAGTTTCGTTGATCTGTTCTACTGTTCTTTTGGTTTCTAGTTCATTGATTTCTGCTCTGATCTTTATGATTTCTCCTCTCCTGCTGGGTTTAGGCTTTCTTTGCTGTTCTTTCTCCAGCTCCTTTAGATGTAGGGTTAGGTTGTGTATTTGAGACCTTTCTTGTTTCTTGAGAAAGGCTTGTATTGCTATATACTTTCCTCTCAGGACTGCCTTTGCTGTATCCCAAAGATTTTGAACAGTTGTGTTTCATTTTCATTGGTTTCCATGAATTTTTTTAATTCTTCTTTAATTTCTTGGTTGACCCATTCATTCTTTAGTAGGGTGCTCTTTAGCCTCCATGTATTTGAGTTCTTTCCGACTTTCCTCTTGTGGTTGAGTTCTAGTTTCAAAGCACTGTGGTCTGAAAATATGCAGGGAATGATCCCAATCTTTTGGTACCGATTGAGACCTGATTTGTGACCTAGGATGTGATCAATTCTGGAGAATGTTCCATGGGCACTAGAGAAGAATGTTTATTCCGTTGCTTTGGGATGGAATGTTCTGAATATGTCTGTGAACTCCATTTGGTCCAGTGTGTCATTTAAAGTCTTTATTTCCTTGTTCATCTTTTGCTTAGATGATCTATCCATTTCAGTCAGGGGGGTGTTAAAGTCCCCCACTATTATTGTATTGTTGTCAAAGTGTTTCTTTGCTTTTGTTATTAATTGCCTTATATAATTGGCTGCTCCCATGTTCGGGGCATAGATATTTACAATTGTTAGATCTTCTTGTTGGATAGACCCTTTCAGTAGGATATAGTGTCCTTCCTCATCTCTTATTACAGTCTTTGTTTTAAAATCTAGTTTGTCTGATATAAGGATCGCCACCCCAGCTTTCTTTTGGTGTCCATTAGCATGGTAAATGGTTTTCCACCCCCTCACTTTCAATCTGGGGGTGTCTTTGCGTCTAAAATGAGTCTCTTGCAGACAGCATATGGATGGGTCTTGTTTTTTAATCCAGTCTGATAGCCTGTGTCTTTTGATTGGGGCATTTAGCCCATTTACATTCAGGGTAACTATTGAAAGATATGGATTTAGTGCCATTGTATTACATGTAAGGTGACTGTTAACTGTCTGTTGTCTGTGTTCGTTTCTGCTCTTTGCTCCTTTAGGTTCTCTCTTTGCTTAGAGGACCCCTCTCAATATTTCTTGGAGGGCTGGTTTCGTGTTTGCAAATTCCTTTAGTTTTTGTTTGTTCTGGAAGCTTTTTATCTCTCCTTCTATTTTCAATGATAGCCTAGCTGGATATAGTATTCTTGGCTGCATATTTTTCTCGTTTAGTGCTCTGAAGATATCTTGCCAGTCCTTTCTGGCCTGCCAGGTCTCTGTGGATAGGTCTGTTGCCAATCTAATGTTTCTACCATTGTAGGTTACATATCTCTTCTCCCGAGCTGCTTTCAGGATTTTCTCTTTGTCTCTGAGACTCGTAAGTTTTACTATTAGATGTCGGGGTGTTGACCTATTATTATTGATTTTGAGAGGGGTTCTCTGTGCCTCCTGGATTTTGATGCCTGTTTCCTTCCTCACATTAGGGAAGTTCTCTGCTATAATTTGCTCCAATATACCTTCTGCCCCTCTCTCTCTCTCTTCTTCTTCTGGGATCCCAATTATTCTAATATTGTTTCGTCTTATCGTATCACTTATCTCTCGAATTCTGCCCTCGTGATCCTGTAGTTGTTTCTCTCTCTTTCTCTCAGCCTCTTTATTTTCCATCATTTGGTCTTCTATTTCGCTGATTCTCTCTTCTGCCTCATTTATCCTAGCATTTAGTGCCCCCATTTTTGATTGCACCTCATCAATAGCCTTTTTGATTTCGATTTGGTTAGATTTTAGTTCTTTTATTTCTCCAGAAAGGGTTTCTCTAATAACTTCCACGCTTTTTTCAAGCCCAGCTAGTATCTTTAAAGTCATGATTCTGAACTCTAGGTCCGACATCGTACTAATGTCCGTATTGAGTAGGTCCCTGGCTGACGGTACTACCTCTTGTTCTTTTTGCTGAGGTGATTTCTTTCGTCTTGTCATTTTGTCCAGAGGAGAATAGATGAATGAGAGAACAAAATGCTAACAGGTTAACAACGTCCCCAGCAAATATACTGTATACAAATCAGAAAAGACCTGAAACCAGGGGAAAAGAAAGGGAAAGAAAGAAAAAAGAAGGAGAAAAAAAAAAAAGATAAAAACAAAAACAGAACAATACAAAAAAAAAGCAGAATATGATCAAATATGATCAGGCTAGTGCATAGATCAGTGCCACACACTAGATTTTGGGCGTATTTTGGTCTGTTAGAAAAAAGTGCCTCCTAAAATTTTAAAGGAAGCAAGACATATATGTACAAAATAAGGGTTGATACAATGAAGGGATGGAAGATGACTGTAAAGATGAAAATTATAAAAGATTTTGTAAAAGGACTTGGTAAGATAAGTTGTTTGAAAAAAGAAAGAAGATTTAAGAAAAAAAAAAAGGAAAAAGGGAGAGAATGTGATCAGGCAGGAGACTAGAACAAAGCCATACACTAGTGATTTAGGGTATCTTTTGATCTGTTAGAAGAAACTGTACCTCAAAATTTTAAAGAGAGAACAACTTATATATATATGCCAAAAATAAGGGTAACTATTATGAAGGGATAAAATATGACTCTAAAAATGAAAACTAAAAAATGTTTTGTTTTTTTTTTTAAAAAAAGGGATTGATAAGATGTTGGTTGAAAAAGGGAAAAAGAAAAATAAAAAAAACAGTCAACAAAAATTAACTTTGATGAAATAATGAATCATGGTAAAAAAAAAAAAAAAAGCCATGAATCTATGTGCAGTATTCCCCTAGCGCCGGAGTTCTCCCGTTCTCCTTGATTGATCAACTTGGTCTTGGCTTGCTGGCTGTTTGTGCTGATCTTCTGGGGGAGGGACCTGTTGCTGTGGTTTCCAAATCTCTTTGCCGGAGGCGGAATTGCCCCGCCCTTGTCGGTCCGGGCTAAGGAAGCTGCTCCGGTTTGCTCTCGGGAGCTTTTGTTCCCTGCAAGCTCTCGGCACAGCTTTGGAGGACCAGGGCAAAAATGGTGGCCTCCCAATCTCCACCCGGAGGAGCTGAGAACTCGGGGCCCCGCTCCTCAGTGTGCCCCCAGAGAAAAGCAGTCACTTCCGTGTCCCCGGTCTCCGGCCGCACTCCGTGCTCACCCGGCCTGTGACCGAGCGTTTCTATCTCTGGCACCCGACCCCGCGTGGAGTCCCCAAACCCAGCAGATCCCTGCAGTGCGTTCCCACACTGCTCCTCCCCGGTAAGGAAGGGGAGTCTCCCCGGATCTGCCGCCTGCTGGGTCCCTGCTGGAGGAGCCGTGCTCCGACTGGGCTGCGGATCACAGTTTATGGCAACCCCGAGCTGAGAGCCCGCGACTCTGCTCCGTCTCTGCAGCCGGCTTCCCCGCTCTGATACCTGGGAGCTCTGCCGCACTCAGGCACCCCCGGTCTCTCTGTGACCCCAAGGGTCCTGAGACCACACTGTCCCGGGAGGATTCCAACCCCCGCTTAGCCACTGCAGCGACGTCCCTCCGCGGAGCCAACTTCTAAAAGGTCCGATTCTGTGCTCCGCGGCTCTATCACTTGCCAGAAGCGGCCGGCGGAGGCCCCTCCCCCGCCGTCTATCCTCCCGAATATCACCTCGGATTCACTTCTCCGCACGCCCTACCTTCCAGTAAGTGGTCGCTTCTCTGTTCAGAGAGTTGTTGCTACTCTCCTGTTCGATCTCCTGTTGAGTTTGTAGGTGTTCAGAATGGTTTGATCCGTATTCAGCTGAATTCCTGAGACCAGACGAAATCTAGGTCTCCTACTCCTCCGCCATCTTGCTCCGCCCATCATTAGCTTTTGATGTAGTGTTCTATGATTCATTCTTTGTGTATAACACCCAGTGCTCCACGCAGAATGTGCCCTCCTTAATACCCATCACCAGGCTAACCCATCCCACCACCCCCCTCCCCTCTGAACCCTCAGTTTGTTTTTCAGAGTCCATCATCTCTCATGGTTTGTCTCCCCCTCCGATTTACCCCCCTTCATTCTTCCTCTCCACGTATCTTCTTCTTTTCCTTTTTTCTTAACATATGTTGCATTATTTGTTTCAGAAGTATAGATCTGTGATTCAACAGTCTTGCACAATTCACAGCGCTCACCATAGCACATACCCTCCCCAATGTCTATCACCCAGCCACCCCATCCCTCCCACCCCCCACCACTCCAGCAACCCTCAGTTTGTTTCCTGAGATTAAGAATTCCTCATATCAGTGAGGTCATATGATACATGTCTTTCTCTGATTGACTTATGTCACTCAGCATAACACCCTCCAGTTCCATCCACGTTGTTGGCAAATGGCAAGATCCCATTCCTTTTGATGGCTGCATAATATTCCATTGTGTATATATACCACTTCTTCTTTATCCATTCATCTGTCGATTGACATCTTGGCTCTTTCCACAGTTTGGCTATTGTGGACATTGCTGCTATAAACATTGGGGTGCACGTACCCCTTCGGATCCCTACATGTGTATCTTTGTGGTAAATACCCAGTAGTGCAATTGCTGGATCGTATGGTAGCTCTATTTTCAACTGTTTGAGGAACCTCCATACTGTTTTCCAGAGTGGTTGCACCAGCTTGTATTCCCACCAACAGTGTAGGAGGGTTCCCCTTTCTCCGCATCCCCGCCAAAATCCGTCATTTCCTGCCTTGTTAATTTTAGCCATTCTGCCTGGTGTGAGGTGGTATCTCATTGAGGTTTTGATTTGGATTTCCCTGATGCCGAGCGATGTTGAGCACTTTTTCATGTTGGCCATTTGGATGTCTTCTTTGGAAAAATGTCTGTTCATGTCGTCTAGCCATTTCTTGACTGGAGCATTTCTTCTTTAGGTGTTGAGTTTGGTAAGTTCTTTGTAGATTTTGGGTACTAGCCCTTTATCTGATATGTCATTTGCACATATCTTCTCCCATTCTGTCAGTTGTCTTTTGGTTTTGTTGACTGTTTCTTTTGCTGTGCAAAAGCTTTTTCTCTTGATGAAATCCCAATAGTTCATTTTTGCCCTTGCTTCCCTTGCCTTTGGCAATGTTTCTAGGAAGAAGTTGCTGCGGCTGAGTTCGAGAGAATGCTGCCTGTGTTCTCCTTTAGGATTTTGATGGACTCCTGTCTCACATTTAGGTCTTTCAACCATTTGGAATCTATTTTTGTGTGTGGTGTAAGGAACTGGTCCAGTTTCATTCTTCTGCATGTGGCTGTCCAATTTTCCCAACACCATTTGTTGAAGAGACCATGATTTATCCATTGGACATTCTTTCCTGCTTTGTCAAAGATGAGTTGACCATAGAGTTGAGGGTCCATTTCTGGGCTCTCTATTCTGTTCCACTGATCTATGTGTCTGTTTTTGTGCCAGTACCATACTGTCTTGATGATGACAGCTTTGTAATAGTGCTGGAAGTCCAGAATTGTGATGCCGCCAGCTTTGCTTTTCTTTTTCAAGATTCCTCTGGCTATTCGGGGTCTCTTCTGATTCCATACAAATTTTAGGATTATTTGTTCCATTTCTTTGAAAAAAGTGGATGGTATTTTGATGGGGATTGCATTGAATGTGTAGATTGCTCTAGGTAGCATTGATATCTTCACAATGTTTGTTCTTTCAATCCATGAGGATGGAAAGTTTTTCCATTTCTTTGTGTCTTCCTCAATTTCTTTCATGAGTATTTTATAGTTTTCTGAATACAGATCCTTTGCCTCTTTGGTTAAATTTATTCCTAGGTATCTTATGGTTTTGGGTGCAATTGTAAATGGGATTAACTCCTTAATTTCTGTCTCTTCTGTCTTGTTGGTGTGTAGGAATGCCACTGATTTCTGTGCATTGATTTTATATCCTGCCACTTTACTGAATTCCTGTATGAGTTCTAGCAGTTCTTTAAAAATTTTATTTATTTATTTGACAGAGAGAGAAAGAGACAGTGAGAGGGGGAACACAAGCATGGGGAGTGGGAGAGGGAGAAGTAGGCTTCCCAGTGAGTAGGGAGCCTCGTGCGGGGCTCGATCCCAGGACCCTGGGATCATAACCTGAGCCGAAGGCAGATGCCGAACAACTAGGCCGCCCAGGCGCCCCAAGTTCTAGCAGTTTTGGGGGGAGTCTTTTGGGTTTTCCACATAAAGTATCAGATCATCTGCAAAGAGTGAGAGTTTGACTTCCTCTTTGCTGATTTGGATGCCTTTGATTTCTTTTTGTTGTCTGATTGCTGTGGCTAGGACTTCTAACACTATGTTGAATAGCAGTGGTGAGAGTGGACATCCCTGCCACGTTCCTGACCTTAGGGGAAAAGCTGAGAGCTTTTCCCCTTTGAGAATGATATTCGCTGTAGGTTTTTCATAGATGGCTTTTATGATATTGAGGTATGTACCCTCTACCCCTATACTCTGAAGAGTTTTGATCAAGAAAGGATGCTGTCCTTTGTCAAATGCTTTTTCTGCATCTATTGAGAGGATCATATGATTCTTGTTCTTTCTTTTGTTAATGTATTGTGTCACGTTGATTGATTTGCAGATGTTGAACCAGCCTTGCAGCCCAGGGATAAATTCCAGTTGGTCATGGTGAATAATCCTTTAAGGTACTGTTGGATCCTACGGGCTAGTATTTTGGTGAGAATTTTTGCATCCATGTTCATCAAGGATATTGGTCTGTAATTCTCCTTTTCGATGGGGTCTTTGTCTGGTTTTGGGATCAAGGTAATGGTGGCCTCATAAAATGAGTTTGGAAGTTTTCCTTCCATTTTTATTTTTTGGAATAGTTTCAGAAGAATAGATATTAATTCTTCTTTAAATGTTTGGTAGAATTCCCCTGGGAAGCCATCTGGCCCTGGGCTTTTGTTTGTTGGGAGATTTTTGATGACTGCTCCAATTTCCTTAGTGGTTATAGGTCTGTTCAAGTTTTCTATTTCTTCCTGGTTCAATTTTGGTAGTTGATACATCTCTAAGAATGCATGTATTTCTTCCAGGTTATCTAATTTGCTGGCATAGAGTTGCTCATAATATGTTCTTATAATTGTTTGTATTTCTTTGGTGTTGGTTCTGATCTCGTCTTTCACTCATGATTTTGTTGATTTGGGTCATTTCCCTTTTCTTTTTGATAAGTCTGGGCAGGGGTTTAGAATTCAATCTTGTGAATTCTTTCAAAGAACCAGCTCCTAGTTTCATTGATCTGTTCTACTGTTCTTTTGGTTTCTATTTCATTGATTTCTGCCCTAATCTTTATTATTTCTCTTCTCCTGCTTGGTTTAGGCTTTATTTGCCGTTCTTTCTCTAGCTCCTTTAGGTATAGGGTTAGGTTGTGTATTTGAGACCTTTCTTGTTTCTTGAGAAAGGCTTGGATTGCTATATACTTTCCTCTCAGGGCTGCCTTTGCTGTATCCCAAAGATTTTGAACAGTTGTGTTTTCATTTTCATTGGTTTCCATGAATTTTTTTAATTCTTCTTTAATTTCCTGGTTGACCCATTCATTCTTTAGTAGGGTGCTCTTTAGCCTCCATGTATTTGAGTTCTTTCCGACTTTCCTCTTGTGATTGAGTTCTAGTTTCAAAGCATTGTGGTCTGAAAATATGCAGGAAATAATCCCAATCTTTTGGTACCGGTTGAGACCTGATTTGTGACCTAGGATGTGATCAATTCTGGAGAATGTTCCATGGGCACTAGAGAAGAATGTGTATTCCGTTGCTTTGGGATGGAATGTTCTGAATATGTCTGTAAAGTCCATTTGGTCCAGTGTTTCATTTAAAATCTTTATTTCCTTGTTGATCTTTGGCGTAGATGATCTATCCATTTCAGTCAGGGGGGTGTTAAAGTCCCCCACTATTATTGTATTATTGTCAATGTGTTTCTTTGCTTTTGCTATTAATTGCCTTATATAATTGGCTGCTCCCATGTTAGGGACTTAGATATTTACAGTTGTTAGATCTTCTTGTTGGGTAGACCCTTTAAGGATGATATAGTGTCCTTCCTCATCTCTTATTACAGTCTTTGTTTTAAAATCTAATTTGTCTGATATAAGGATTGCCACCCCAGCTTTCTTTTGGTGTCCATTAGCATGGTAAATAGTTTTCCACCCCCTCACTTTCAATGTGGGGGTGTCTTTGGGTCTAAAATGAGTCTCTTGCAGACAGCATATTGATGGGTCTTGTTTTTTAATCCAGTCTGATAGCCTGTGTCTTTTGATTGGGGCATTGAGCCCATTTACATTCAGGGTAACTATTGAAAGAGGAATTTAGTGCCATTGTATTGCCTGTAAGGTGACTGTGAGTGTATATTGTCTGTGTTCCTTTCTGGTCTATGCTGCTTTTAGGTTTTCTCTTTGCTTAGAGGACCCCTTTCAGTATTTCTTGTAGGGCTGGTTTTGTGTTTGCAAATTCCTTTAGTTTTTGTTTGTCCTGGAAGATTTTATCTCTCCTTCTATATTCAATGACAGCCTAGCTGGATATAGTATTCTTGGCTGCATATTTTTCTCATTTAGCGCTCTGAATATATCATGCCAAACCTTTCTGGCCTGCCAGGTCTCTGTGGATAGGTCTGTTGCCAATCTAATATTTCTACCATTATAGGTTACATATCTCTTCTCCCGAGCTGCTTTCAAGATTTTCTCTTTGTCTCTGAGACTCGTACGTTTTACTATTAGATGTCGGGGTGTTGACCTAATTTTATTGATTTTGAGAGGGGTTCTCTGTGCCTCCTGGATTTTGATGCCTGTGTCCTTCCCCACATTAGGGAATTTCTCTGCTATAATTTGCTCCAATATACCTTCTGCCCCTCTCTCTCTTTCTTCTTCTTCTGGGATCCCAGTTATTCTAATGTTGTTTCGTCTTATGGTATCGCTTGTCTCTCGAATTCTGCCCTCGTGATCCAGTAGTTGGTTATCTCTCTTTTTCTCAGGTTCTTTATTTTCCATCATTTGGTCTTTTATATCGCTGATTCTCTCTTCTGCCTCATTTATCCTAGCAGTTAGTGCCCCCATTTTTGATTGCACCTCATTAATAGCCATTTTGATTTCGAGTTGGTTAGATTTTAGTTCTTTTATTTCTCCAGAAAGGATTTCTCTAATAACTTCCATGCTTTTTTCAAGCCCAGCTAGTAACTTTAAAATCATGATTCTGAACTCTAGGTCCGACATCGCACTAATGTCCGTATTTAGTAGGTCCCTGGCAGATGGTAGTACCTCATGTTCTTTTTGTTGAGGTGATTTTTTTTCATCTTGTAATTTTGTCCAGAGGAGAAAAGATGAATGAGAGAACAAAATGCTAACAGGTTAACAACGTCCCCAGAAAATATACTCTAAATAAATTAGAAAAGACCTGAAAGCAGGGGAAAAGATAGGGAAAGAAAGGAAAAGAAAGAGAAAAAAAAGAAAAAAAGAAAAAGATAAAAACAAACAAAAACAGAACAAAACCAAAAAAAACAGAATATGATCAAATATGATCAGGCTGGTGTATAGATTAGTGCCCCACACTAGATTTTGGGTGTGTTTTGGTCTGTTAGAAGAAAGTGCCTCCTAAAATTTTAAAGAAAGAAAGACATATATATACATAATAAGGGATGATATGATGAAGGGATGGAATATGACTATAAAGATGAAAATGATAAAAGATTTTAAGAAAGGAATTGATAAGGTGTTTGAAAAAATAAGGAAGAGGACTAGAAAAAAAGGAAATAAAGAAAGAAAAAAAAGGGGGAGAGAATGTGATCAGGCGGGAGATTGGAACAAAGCCATACACTAGAGATTTAGGGTATACTTTGATATGTTAGAAGAAACTGTATCTCAAAATTTTAAAGAGAGAACAACTTATATATATATGCCAAAAATAAGGGTAACTACTATGAAGGGATAGAATATGACTCTAAAAATGAAAATAAAAATGTTTTTTAATAAAAGGGATTGATGTTGGTTGAAAAAGGGAAAAAGAAAAATTAAAAAAAACAGTTAAAAAATTAACTTTGAAAGACTAATGAATCAGGGTAAAAAAGCCATGAATTCTATGTGCAGTATTCCCCTAGCACTGGAGTTCTCCCATTCTCCTTGATTGGTAAACTTGGTCTTGCCTGGCTGTTCATGCTGATCTTCTGGGGGAGGGGCCTGTTGCCGTGGTTCCCAAATGTCTTTGCTGCAGGCGGAATTGCCCTGCCCTTGCCGGGTCTGGGCTAAGTAATCTGCTCGGGTTTGCTCTCAGGAGCTTTTGTTCCCTGCAAGCTTTCCGTACAGCGTTGGAGGACGAGAGTTAAAATGGCGGCCTCCCAATCTCTGCCCCAGAGGAGCTGAGAACTAGGGCCCCGCTCCTCAGTGCGCCCCCATAGTAAAGCAGTCAATCACTCCCGTCTCCCCAGTCTCTGGCCGCACTCCGTGCTCACCCGGCCTGTGACTGAGCGTTTCTGTCTCTGGCATAAGACCCCATGTGGAGTCTCCAAACCCAGCAGATCCCTGCGGTGCGCTCCTGCACCGCTCCTCGCAGGGGAGGAAAGGGAGTCTCCCCGGATCTGCCGCTTGTTGGGTCCCTGCTGGAGGAGCAGTGGCCCGACTGTGCCGCGGATCATAGTTTAAGGCAACCCCGAGCTGAGAGCATGCGCCTTGGCTCCCTGTCTGCAGCTGGCTTCCCCACTCTGATACCCAGGAGCTCTGCCGCACTCAGCCACCCCCAGTCTTCCTGTGACCCCGAGGGTCCCGAGACCACACTGTCCCACGAGGGCTCCACCCCCCGCCCAGCCACTGGAGCGACGTCCCTCAGCAGAGCCTACCTCCAAAAGGTCTGGTTTTGTGCTCTGAGGCTCTATCACTTGCCAGAAGTGGCCGAAAGAGGCCCTCTCCCCTGCCGTCCATCCTCCCGAATATTGCCTCAGATTCACTTCCCCGCACATCCCACCTTCCAGAAAGTGGTCGTTTTTCTGTTCAGAGAGTTGTTGCTATTCTTTTCTCCGAGCTCCTGTTAAGTTTGTAGGTGTTCAGAATGGTTTGATCCCTATCCACCTGAGTTCCTGAGACCAGACGAAATCCAGGTCTCCTGCTCCTCTGCCATCTTGCTTTACCTGTCCAATAAATAGATCTTTTTAAAAAATACTTTCTAGCAACCTTGATCACCTGGCTGAGGTGGTGTTTGTCAAGTTTCTCCATTGTAAGTTTCTTCCTCTCATCACCCCTCTTTCTGTACTACAGTCTTTGTAAAGAAGTCACTCTACAGAGCTCACACTTAAGAAGTAGGGATTTATGCTTCACTTCCATGAAGGCAGAGTGTCTACATAAATTATTTGGAATTCTTCTACACAGGAATTTTTCTCCTCTCCACCATCTACTTATTTATTCAGTCAGTCATTTTTTTATATCCATTTGGGTCATGGATATTTATTTTATATTTTGGGTTATAATCCAATACTACTTTATGTTTTTGCTTAAATTGTATCAGCTTTGGTCATTGGGAGCTCTTTTAATTGGCTCCTGTGTCCCTTTGACATACCTCATCATTGTGATTTTTTGTTTTTAGTACTTCTTTTCTCGCACTGAAAGATAGGCCACTTTCATCTTGGATATTTCCTGCCCCAGTTCTAGATTCAGCTGTTTCTCCAAAGCATCCTGGTTCCTTTTATTAGAGAATAGTATTAAGATCCAAGATCCGAATGGTGGATGTACTTTTTGATAGGGGTGTCATTACTCAGCTAACAGATCAAGTGTATGTATATATACTAACCAGTGTATATACATATATCTGTAACTATTACTATATGTAACTGTCTTTATTCATTAAGCTAAACAGAAGTTCATACTCTCTCCAGCTCTAATCCATTACCACATAGATCTTTCTAGCCTCCCCCCCTTGCTTATTTGTAAACTCCCATTTCAACAGTGAGAAAACTGGCTCTCCCTCCACACACACCATCCATTTACTTCAATTCCAATGCATTGATTCTAGTATATAAGTATAGCAGTATCAAAAATTAACCCCCCCCATACTTACCTGGCAGGGGAGATACCATGATCACAAAAGTGGTTTTCCAAGGGTGAGGCTTATCCATTGCACTCAGGATGCGCTGACCCCAATGATTTCTCCAAATGTGGGAAACTCAACTGCATAATTTGTGATAGTGGGGGACTGTTTGTGTTCTCCCCTGGGAAAAAAAAAAACCCCAATGTGGGAATTAATATTGTCAATTACAGTATGGTGCTGTGGATAGTTTCTTTTGACTATAATCTTAGAGACTACTCATTTCCAAAGTTACTTAGATGAACCCCATTTTCCCCATTAGTGAGGTTGTTTTGTTAACTTGTAATACAATTAGATTATTTTGTCACAATCTGGGGTGCCTGGGTGGTTCGGATGGTTGAGTGTCCAACTCTTGATTTCAGCTCAGGTTATGATCACAGGGTCACAATTTCAGGGTCATGAGATCAAGCCCTGTGTCCGGCTCTGTGCTGGGCATGGAGCCTGCTTAGGATTTTCTCTCTCCCTTTCCCCTACCACCACCTGTGTGTGTATGCGAGCACTCTCTCTCTCAAAAAAAAAAAAAATTCATTTTATTTTAGGATCTCTCCCCCTTCTAAGTGATTTTCCTTTAAATTTTCATACATTAAGGTTTATGCTGTGAAGTTCTAGGAGTTTTGTCAAATACATAGTATTATATATCCACAATTATAGTATCATAAAGAATAGCTTTATTACCATGAAAATAATCCCTTGCACTTCATCCATTTTTCCCTTCCTCTCATCTCTGAATCTCTGGCAACTACTTATCTTTTTACTGTCTCCATAGTTTTTTTCCAGAATGTCATAGAGTTGAAATCATACAGCATGTAGCCTTTTCAGAATGGCTTCTTGTATGTAATGTATGAAAATGGCTTCTTTCACTTAGCAATATACATTTAACATTCCTCCATGTCTTTTCATGATTTGATGGCTCATTTATTTTTATCTCTAAATAATATTCCATTATATAGATAAAGCATAGTTTATTAACTTATTGAAGGAGATCTTGTTTGCTTCCAGTTTTGGCAATTATGAAAAAGGTGCTATAAATATTATTGTGTAGGGTTTGGTGTTGACAAAGTTTTTCCAAATCAGTTGGGTTAATACCTAGGAGCACAATTACTAGATCATATAATAATAGTATGTTTAGCTTTGTAGGAAATTTCCAAGTTGTCTTCCAAAATGATTTCACCATTTTGCATTCCCATCAGCAAAGAATAAGTGTTCCTGTTGCTCCTCATTCTTGGCAGCATTTGATGTTGTCAATGTTTTGGATTTTAGCCTTTCTGATAGGTGGAATCTCATTGTTGTTTTAATTTGTACTTCCCCAGTGGCAAACCATGTTGAGCATCCTTTCATGTCCTCATTAACCATCTGCTTATCTTCTTTGGTGTGGTGTCCAGATCTCTTGACCATTTTAAAAATTGAGTTTTTTTCTTCTTGTTGAATTTTAAGAGTTTTATATTTTAGATATAAGTCCTTTCTTATATATGTGTTTTGCAAATATTTTTTTCTCAGTCTGAGGCTTATCTTTTGAGTCTCTTAACGGTGGTTTTCAGAAACCAGCAATTTTGTTTTTGTAGTATTTTATAGTCAACAGTGGTCTCATACTTGTTAAAGCTGTTTAAATAACTATGGGTTTCCCTCATGTATTTTATTATTTTATTTTATGTTAAGATTTTATTTATCTGACAGAGAGAGACACAGTGAGAGAGGGAACACAAGTAGGGGGAGTGGGAGAGGCCCCATGTGGGGCTTGATCCCAGGACCTGGGATCATGACCTGAGCCGAAGGCAGGCGCCTAATGACTGAGCCACCCAGGTGCCCCATATTTTATTTTATTTTTTAAATTTATTTATTTTAGAGAGACAGCAGGGGAGGGGGGTGCAGAGGGAGAGAGAATCTTTTTTTTATCTTTTAATTTTTTATTGTTATGTTAATCACCATATATTACATAATTTGTTTAGGGAGAGAGAATCTTAACCAGACTCCATCCTGAGGGCAGAGCCCCATGTGGGGCTCTATCCAGGGATCCTGAGATCATGACCTGAGCTTAAGCCAAGAGTTGGACACTTAAGCAACTGTATCACCCAGGTTCCCTGCTCATGTATTGTTTAAAATAGTTTTTTCTATGTTCTGTTACATATTTTTTCTCCTCATTCTCTGAACATTATTATTTCTTTATTGGTACTTAATATAAACTACAACTGCCTAAAGAAAGCTTTGCATTATTTTCTGTGTAACTTGTAGTTCAGTGCTTCATGCAAGGTTATTTTTGTCATTATTTTTACAAAAAATAATCCAAGCTCATTGGGGAAAAAAATAAAACAATATAGAAATATATCAAAACGTGAAGTTTCACAGTGAACTTTTATAATTTCACTCATATAGATATTTCTCATTTTGTGTTCCTTCTCTCCCCTGTGTAAGTTATGGTAATGTATATTAATGTCTTTAAGAATGGATATTATATTTATAGCAAATGTCCTTTTGGCATCTATCAAAATAACCATGTAACCAAAATAACCAAATAACTCTTTATAAATGTAAGTCACATTAATGGATTTCCTAATGTGGAACCATCCTTGTGTTCCTAGAATAAATCTTACTTGGTCATGAGGGGTTATCTTTTTCTTTTTTTTAAAGATTTTATTTATTTATTTATTTGAGAGAGAGAGAATGAGAGAGAGAGAAAGCACATGGCAGGGGGGAGTGTCAGAGGGAGAAGCAGACTCCCTGCCGAGCAGGGAGCCCGATGCAGGACTCGATCCAGGGACTCCAGGATTATGACCTGAGCCAAAGGCAGTCGCTCAACCAACTGAGCCACCCAGGTGCCCGAGGAATTATCTTTTTAATACATTGGTAAATTCGGGGCACCTGGGTGGCTTGGTCGGTTAAGTGCCTTAGGCTCAGGTCATGATCCCAGGATTCTGGGATCGAGTCCCCAGCTCGGTGGGGAGCCTGCTTCTCCCTCTGCCTGCCGCTCCCCCTGCTTGTGCTCTCGCGCTCTCTCTCTGGCAAATAAATAAATAAAATCTTAAAAAAAAATACATTGGTAAGTTCAATTTACCTGTCTTTTTATTTTAGGATTTTTGTACTTATAGCCATAAGTAAGGTTGGCCTTCTTTTCTATTTTGTGGTATCCTTGCCATGTTTTTGTATCACGGTTGTAGTAACCTCTTAGGATGAAACATAAGTCGTTCATCTTACTTTATTCTATGGGGAGGTTTAAATGACATAGGAATAATTATGTCTTTTTGTTGGATTAAAAGTGCCCATAAAACTGTCTAGGTCTGGGTGCTTTTGGTCATGGAAGAATAAGTCTTATGGTTAATTTTTCTGTTTATTTTATGATTATCTATCTATTTATGATAATCTATTTAATGAGCTCTTTTCCTCTTTTAATTTTGACTAGTTTGTCTTTCTTTGGAGGGAACTACCTGTTTCATTTTTCTTTTTTTATTTTAAGATTTTATTTATTTATTTGAGAGAGAGAGAGAGAGCATAAGCCGGGGCAGAGGAAGAGGAAGAAGCTGACTCCCTGCGGAGCACTGAGATCATGAACTGAGGCAAAGGCAGATGCTTAACTCTCTGAGCCACCCAGGCACCCCTCATTTTTATTTTCAGACTTAATATTAGAAAATTACGATGGTGATCTCTTAAATTTTAAAAATCACTGTACCTGTGGTTATATCTACTTTCTCATGTTTAATGCTTTTCTCTTTATGTGCTTATTTTCTTGTGTTTATTATCAAATTTTCCAAAGGTTTGATTGTTTTATTGGTCATTTTATAGCACCATCATATGAATTTATTTGTTCATGTGTAGATTTTGGTTGACATAACTTATAGTTGTTTTTCAGGAGTCTTTAAAAAAATTTCTTAATAGAATCCAATTTATCATTTTTTTAAATGATGCTTTGGTGTTGTAAAAATCCATTGCCAAATCCAAGGTCACTGAGATTTTCTCCTATTATCTTGTAGGAGTTTTCTGGTTTTGTATTTTACGTTTAGGTTTATGATTTATTTTGCATTAGTTTTTGTGAAAAGTGCAAGTTCTGATTCCAGTTTCTTTTCTCCCCTTTTGTATATGGACATTCAATTGTTGCAGCATCATTTGTTGAAAAGATTTCTTTTTTTCATTCAGTTGTCTTTATTCCTGACAAAGACTCTCTCCTTGACCAAACCTTGGTCAGGCTCCTCTTGGCCGTCTATTCTACTGGGCCTGTCCTTGGCCTGCTTAGTTCAGCTTTAGCAAGAATCATGTCAGTTTGGAGCGAATCCCTATTCTTTGTAAGTAATCACCCTGATATCTCATCAAATCACTCATCTCCTTCAATATCGTATCACCATGGCCTGCCTCTAGCAAGAATCCCCGTTCAGTAGGTCAAGCGAGAATCCTCCTTTTCCTTGATATTTCCTTTTAGTCATTTTCCATCCTCTGACTGCCACCTGCTCCTTGGCTATAAATCTCCACTTGTCCTTATTGTAATCAGAATTCAGACTGAACTCTCTCCCCTCTGCAAATCCCATTGCAATAGTCCCTCTCAAATAATATCTTGCTGTCTTTAACAGGTGTCATGGATAATTTTTTCTTTAATATTCCTTTGTCAAGATCAGTTGATAATATTGTATGGGTATATTTCTGGTTTCTGGGGTCTCTGTTCTATTGCTCTGTGTCTTTTTTTTTTTAACAGATACCATATTGTCTTGATTACTATAATTTTACTTTAAGCCTTGAAATCAGGTAATGTGAGTCCTCCAACTTTGTTTTTCAGTATTCTGTTGGCTATTCTAGATCTTTTGTTTTTCTATGAAACTTTATTTTTTATTTTATTTTATTTTAAATAATTTATTTATTTGACAGAGAGAGACATAGCGAGAGCAGGAACACAAGCCGGGGGAGTGGGAGAGGGAGAAGCAGGCTTCCCGCCCAGCAGGGAGCCCGATGAGGGGCTCTATCCCAGGACCCTGGGATCATGACCTGAGGCGAAGGCAGACGCTCAACGACTGAGACACCCAGGCACCCCATAAACTTTATTTTTTTAATTTAAATTCCATTAGCCAAC
Organism: Zalophus californianus; assembly: GCF_009762305.2. Classification (NCBI taxonomy): domain Eukaryota; kingdom Metazoa; phylum Chordata; class Mammalia; order Carnivora; family Otariidae; genus Zalophus; species Zalophus californianus. The sequence continues at coordinate 51,028,560 of NC_045604.1, read as the reverse complement.
ATATAGTACATCATTAGCCAACATATAGTACATCATTAGTTTTTGATGTGTTCAGTGATTCCATGTAAACTTTAGAATATTTTGTCACTATCTACAAAATAGCTTGAAGAGATTTTGATTGGAATGCATTGAATCTATAGATCATGTTCTAAGAATTAATATCTTAATAATATTGAGTCTTTATTTTTAATTTTGTTTTTAAAGATTTTATTTATTTATTTGTCAGAGAGAGAGTGTGTGTGCACAAGCGGGGGGAATGGCAGGCAGAGGGCAAAGTAGGCTGCCTACTGAGCAAGGAGCCTGATGTGGGATTTTTTTTTTTAATAACTTTTTGTTTTTATGTTAATCACCATACATTACATCATTAGTTTTTGATGTAGTGTTCCATGATTCATTGTTTGTGGGTAACACCCAGTGCTCCACGCAGAATGTGCCCTCTTTAATACCCATCACCAGGCTAACCCATCCCCCCATCCCCTCCCCTCTAGGACGCTCAGTTTGTTTTTCAGAGTCCATCGTCTCTCATGGTTTGTCTCCCCCTCTGACTTACTCCCCTTCATTCTTCCCCTATCTTCTTCTTTTTTTTTTCTTAACATATATTGCATTATTTGTTTCAGAAGTACAGATCCGTGATTCATCAGTCTTGTACAATTCACAGTGCTCACCATAGCACATACCCTCCCCAATGTCTATCACCCAGCCACCCCATCCCTCCCACCCCCGACCACTCCAGCAACCCTCAGTTTGTTTCCTGAGATTAAGAATTTCTCATATCAGTGAGGTCATATGATACATGTCTTTCTCTGATTGACTTATTTCACTCAGCATAACACCCTCCAGTTCCATCCACGTCGTTGCAAATGGCAAGATCCCATTCCTTTTGATGGCTGCATAATATTCCATTGTGTATATATACCACTTCTTTATCCATTCATCTGTCGATGGACATCTTGGCTCTTTCCACAGTTTGGCTATTGTGGACATTGCTGCTATAAACATCGGGGTGCACGTACCCCTTCGGATCCCTACATGTGTATCTTTGTGGTAAATACCCAGTAGTGCAATTGCTGGATTGTATGGTAACTCTATTTTCAACTTTTTGAGGAACCTCCATACTGTTTTCCAGAGTGGTTGCACCAGCTTGCATTCCCACCAACAGTGTAGGAGGGTTCCCCTTTCTCCACATCCCCGCCAACATCTGTCGTTTCCTGATTTGTTAATTTTAGCCATTCTGCCTGGTGTGAGGTGGTATCTCATTGAGGTTTTGATTTGGATTTCCCTGATGCCAAGCGATGTTGAGCACTTTTTCATGTGTCTGTTGGCCATTTGGATGTCTTCTTTGGAAAAATGTCTGTTCATGTCTTCTGCCCATGTCTTGATTAGATTATTTGTTCTTTGGGTGTTGAGTTTCATAAGTTCTTTATAGACTTTGGATACTAGTCCTTTATCTGATATGTCATTTGCAAATATTTTCTCCCATTCTGTCGGTTGTCTTTTGGTTTTGTTGACTGTTTCTTTTGCTGTGCAAAAGCTTTTTATCTTGATGAAATCCCAGTAGTTCATTTTTGCTCTGGCTTCCCTTGCCTTTAGCGATGTTTCTAGGAAGAAGTTGCGGTGACTGACGTCGAAGAGGTTGCTGCCTGTGTTCTCCTTTAGGATTTTGATGGACTCCTGTCTCATGTTTAGGTCTTTCAACCATTTGGAATCTATTTTTGTGTGTGGTGTAAGGAAATGGTCCAGTTTCATTCTTCTGCATATGGCTGTCCAATTTTCCCAATACCATTTGTTGAAGAGACTGTCTTTTTTCCATTGGACATTCTTTCCTGCTTTGTCAAAGATGAGTTGACCATAGAGTTGAGGGTCCATTTCTGGGCTCTCTGTTCTGTTCCATTGATCTATGTGTCTATTTTTGTGCCAGTACCATACTGTCTTGATGATGGCAGCTTTGTAATAGAGCTTGAAGTCCAGAATTGTGATGCCGCCAGCTTTGCTTTTCTTTTTCAACATTCCTCTGGCTATTCGGGGTCTCTTCTGGTTCCATACAAATTTTAGGATTATTTGTTCCATTTCTTTGAAAAAGGTGGATGGTATTTTGATGGGGATTGCATTGAATGTGTAGATTGCTCTAGGTAGCACTGACATCGTCACAATGTTGGTTCTTCCAATCCATGAGCATGGAACGTTTTTCCATTTCTTTGTGTCTTCTTCAATTTCTTTCATGAGTATTTTATAGTTTTCTGAGTACAGATCCTTTGCCTCTTTTGTTAAGTTTCTTCCTAGGTATCTTGTGTTTTTGGGTGCAATTGTAAATGGGATCAACTCCTTGATTTGTCTCTCTTCTGTCTTGTTGTTGGTGTATAGGAATGCCACTGATTTCTGTGCGTTGATTTTATATCCTGCTACTTTACTGAATTCCTGTATGAGTTCTAGCAGTTTTGGGGTGGAGTCTTTTGGGTTTTCCACATAAAGTATCATATCATCTGCAAAGAGTGAGAGTTTGACTTCCTCTGCCGATTTGGATGCCTTTGATTTCTTTTTGTTGTCTGATTGCTATGGCTAGGACTTCTAATACTATGTTGAATAGCAGTGGTGAGAGTGGACATCCCTGCCGCGTTCCTGACCTTAGGGGAAAAGCTCTCAGCTTTTCCCCTTTGAGAATGATATTCGCTGTAGGTTTTTCATAGATGGCTTTTATGATATTGAGGTATGTACCCTCTACCCCTATACTCTGAAGAGTTTTGATCAAGAAAGGATGTTGTCCTTTGTCAAATGCTTTTTCTGCATCTATTGAGAGGATCATATGATTCTTGTTCTTTCTTTTGTTAATGTATTGTATCACGTTGATTGATTTGTGGATGTTGAACCAGCCTTCCAGCCCAGGGATAAATCCCACTTGGTCATGGTGAATAATCCTTTTAATGTACTGTTGGATCCTATTGGCTAGTATTTTGGTGAGAATTTTTGCATCCATCTTCATCAAGGATATTGGTCTGTAATTCTCCTTTTTGATGGGGTCTTTGTCTGGTTTTGGGATCAAGGTAATGGTGGCCTCATAAAATGAGTTTGGAAGTTTTCCTTCCATTTCTATTTTTTGGAACACTTTCAGGAGAATAGGTATTAATTCTTCTTTAAATGTCTGATAGAATTCCCCTGGGAAGCCATCTGGCCCTGGGCTTTTGTTTGTTGGGAGATTTTTGATGACTGCTTCAATTTCCTTAGTGGTTATAGGTCTGTTCAAGTTTTCTATTTCTTCCTGGTTCAATTTTGGTAGTTGATACATCTCTAGGAATGCACCCATTTCTTCCAGGTTATCTAATTTGCTGGCATAGAGTTGCTCATAATATGTTCTTATAATTGTTTGTATTTCTTTGGTGTTGGTTGTGATCTCTCCTCTCATTCATGATTTTGTTGATTTGGGTCCTTTCTCTTTTCTTTTTGATAAGTCTGGCCAGGGGTTTATCAATCTTGTTAATTCTTTCAAGGAACCAGCTCCTAGTTTCGTTGATCTGTTCTACTGTTCTTTTGGTTTCTATTTCATTCATTTCTGCTCTAATCTTTATTATTTTTCTTCTCCTGCTGGGTTTAGGCTTTATTTGCTGTTCTTTCTCCAGCTCCTTTAGGTGTAGGGTTAGGTTGTGTATTTGAGACCTTTCTTGTTTCTTGAGAAAGGCTTGGATTGCTATATACTTTCCTCTCAGGACTGCCTTTGCTGTATCCCAAAGATTTTGAACAGTTGTGTTTTCATTTTCATTGGTTTCCATGAATTTTTTTAATTCTTCTTTAATTTCCTGGTTGACCCATTCATTCTTTAGTAGGGTGCTCTTTAGCCTCCATGTATTTGAGTTCTTTCCGACTTTCCTCTTGTGATTGAGTTCTAGTTTCAAAGCATTGTGGTCTGAAAATATGCTGGGAATAATCCCAATCTTTTGGTACCGGTTGAGACCTGATTTGTGACCTAGGATGTGATCAATTCTGGAGAATGTTCCATGGACACTAGAGAAGAATGTGTATTCTGTTGCTTTGGGATGGAATGTTCTGAATATGTCTGTAAAGTCCATTTGGTCCAGTGTTTCATTTAAAGTCTTTATTTCCTTGTTGATCTTTTGCTTAGATGATCTGTCCATTTCAGTCAGGGGGGTGTTAAAGTCCCCCACTATTATTGTATTATTGTCAATGTGTTTCTTTGCTTTTGTTATTAATTGCCTTATATAATTGGCTGCTCCCTCGTTAGGGGCATAGATATTTACAATTGTTAGATCTTCTTGTTGGATAGACCCTTTAAGGATGATATAGTGTCCTTCCTCATCTCTTATTACAGTCTTTGTTTTAAAATCTAATTTGTCTGTTATAAGGATTGCCACCCCAGCTTTCTTTTGGTGTCCATTAGCATGGTAAATGGTTTTCAACCCCCTCACTTTCAATGTGGGGGTGTCTTTGGGTCTAAAATGAGTCTCTTGCAGATAGCATATTGATGGGTCTTGTTTTTTAATCCAATCTGATAGCCTGTGTCTTTTGATTGGGGCATTGAGCCCATTTACATTCAGGGTAACTATTGAAAGATAGGAATTTAGTGCCATTGTATTGCCTGTAAGGTGACTGTGAGTGTATATTGTCTGTGTTCCTTTCTGATCTATTCTGCTTTTAGGCTCTCTTTTTGCTTAGAGGACCTCTTTCACTATTTCTTGTAGGGCTGGTTTTGTGTTTGCAAATTCCTTTAGTTTTTGTTTGTCCTGGAAGCTTTTTATCTCTCCTTCTATTTTCAATGATAGCCTAGCTGGATATAGTATTCTTGGTTGCATATTTTTCTCGTTTAGTGCTCTGAAGTTATCATGCCAGTGCTTTCTGGCCTGCCAGGTCTCTGTGGATAGGTCTGTTGCCAATCTAATGTTTCTACCATTTTAGGTTACATATCTCTTCTCCCAAGCTGCTTTCAGGATTTTCTCTTTGTCTCTGAGACTCGTAAGTTTTACTATTAGATGTCAGGGTGTTGACCTAATTTTATTGATTTTGAGAGGGGTTCTCTGTGCCTCCTGGATTTTGATGCCTGTGTCCTTCCCCACATTAGGGAATTTCTCTGCTATAATTTGCTCCAATATACCTTCTGCCCCCCTCTCTCTTTCTTCTTCTTCTGGGATCCCAATTATTCTAATGTTGTTTTGTCTTATGGTATCGCTTATCTCTCGAATTCTGCCCTCGTGATCCTGTAGTTGTTTATCTCTCTTTTTCTCAGGTTCTTTATTTTCCATCATTTGGTCTTCTATATTGCTGATTCTTTCTTCTGCCTCATTTATCCTAGCAGTTAGTGCCCCCATTTTTGATTGCACCTCATTAATAGCCTTTTTGATTTTGAGTTGGTTAGATTTTAGTTCTTTTATTTCTCCAGTAAGGGTTTCTCTAATAACTTCCACACTTTTTTCAAGTCCAGCTAGTATCTTTAAAGTCATGATTCTGAACTGTAGGTCTGACATTGTACTAATGTCAGTATTGAGTAGGTCCCTGGCAGATGGTACTACCTCTTGTTCTTTTTGCTGAGATGATTTTTTTCATCTTGTCATTTTGTCCAGAGGAGAAAAGATGAATGAGAGAACAGAATGCTAACAGTTTAACAACATCTCCAGCAAATATACTCTATACAAATCAGAAAAGACCTGAAACCAGGGGAGAAGAAAGGGAAAGAAAGAAGAAGAAAAAAAAAAAGGAAAAAGAAAAAATAAAAACAAAGAAAAACAGAACAAAACAAGAAAAAAAACAGAATATGATCAAATATGATCAGGCTAGTGCATAGATCAGTGCCACACACTAACTTTTGGGCATATTTTGGTCTGTTAGAAGAAAGTGCCTGCTAAAATTTTAAAGGAAGAAAGACTTATATATATACAAAATAAGGGTTGATACAATGAAGGGATGGCAGATGACTGTAAAGATGAAAAGTATAAAAGATTTTATAAAAGGAATTGATAAGATAAGAAGTTGTTTTTTAAAAAGAAAGAAGATTTAAAAAGAAAAAGAAAAAAGAAAAAAAAGGAGAGAATGTGATCAGGCAGAAGAATAGAACAAAGCCATACACTAGAGATTTAGGGTATATTTTGATCTGTTAGAAGAAATTGTATCTCGGGGCACCTGGGTGGCTCAGTTGGTTGGGTGACTGCTTTTGGCTCAGGTCATGATCCTGAAGTCCCGGGATCGAGTCCCACATCGGGCTCCCTGCTCAGGTGGGAGTCTGCTTCTCCCTCTGACCCTCCCCCCTTTCATGTGCTCTCTCTCTCCATCTCTCGTTCTCACTCTCTCAAATAAATAAATAAATAAAATCTTTAAAAAAAAAAGAAATTGTATCTCAAAATTTTAAAGAGAGAACAACTTATATATATATGCCAAAAATAAGGGTAACTACTATGAAGGCATAAAAATATGACTCTAAAAATGAAAAATAAAAAATGTTTTTTTTAAAAAAGGGATTGATAAGATGTTTGAAAAAGGGAAAAAGAAAAATTAAAAAAAAACAGTTAAAAAAATTAACTTTGAAAAACTAATGAATTATGGTAAAAAAGCCATGAATTCTATGTGCAGTATTCCCCTAGCGCTGGAGTTCTCCTGTTCTCCTTGATGGGTAAACTTGGTCTTGGCTTGCTGGCTGTCCGTGCTGATCTTCTGGGGGAGGGGCCTGTTGCTGTGGTTCCCAAATATCTTTGCCGGAGGCGGAATTGCCCCGCCCTTGTGAGTCCAGGCTAAGCAAGCTGCTCCGGTTTGCTCTCAGGAGCTTTTGTTTCCTGCAAGCTCTCAGTACAGCTTTGGAGGACCAGGGTGAAAATGGTGTCCTCCCAATCTCCACCTGGAGGAGCTGAGAACTCGGGGCCCCACTCCTCAGTGCGCCCCCAGAGAAAAGCAGTCACTCCCGTCTCCCCGGTCTCCGGCCGCACTCTATGCTCACCCGGCCTGTGACCAAGCATTTCTATGTCTGGCACCCGACCCCGTGTGGAGTCTCCAAACCCAGCAGATCCCCGCGGTGCGCTTCCGCGCCGCTCCTCCCAAGGGAGGAAGGGGAGTCTTCCCTGCTCTGCCGCTTGTTGGGTCCCTGCTGGAGGAGCAGTGGCCCGACTGGGCCGCGGATCACAGTTTATGGCAACCCCGAGCTGAGAGCCCGCGCCTCGGCTCCGTCTCTGCAGCCGGCTTCCCCGCTCTGATACCTGGGAGCTCTGCTGCACTCAGGCACCCCCAGTCTTTCTGTGACCCTGAGGGTTCTGAGACCACACTGTCCCACGAGGGTTCCACCCCCCGCTTAGCCACTGGAGCGACGTCCCTCAGCAGAGCCGACTTCTAAAAATTTTGATTTTGTGTTCCGCAGCTCTATCACTTGCCAGAAGCGGCTGACAGAGGCCCCCTCCCCCGCCGTCTATCCTCCCGAATATCGCCTCGGATTCACTTCTCCGCACGTCCTACCTTCTAGAAAGTGGTCGCTTTTCTGTTCAGAGTGTTGTTACTCTTCTTATCTTCAATCTCCTGTTGAGTTCGTAGGTGTTCAGAATGGTTTGATCCCTATTGAGCTGAATTCCTGAGACCAGACGAAATCCAGGTCTCCTACTCCTCCACCATCTTGCTCTGCCCCCATTGTGGGATTTGATCTCAGGACCCTGGGATCATGACCTGAGCTGAAGGCAGACAATCAGCTGACTGAGCCACCCAAGCGTCCCTATAATATTGAGTTTTTTATAAATGAGCATGGAATATCTGTTTATTAAGACCTTTGATACCTTTCATCAGAATTTTGTAGTTTCCACATACAGAATTTGCAAACATTTTGTTAGGTTTACACCCAAGTTTTGTTTTTTTTTTTTTTTTTTTTGGCAGGATGTGGTACTATTATAGTGGTTTTAAAAAAATTTAAAAATTTAAAAAATTCCAATTTGTTCATTACTGGTATATAGGAAAACGATGGACTTCTATATATTAATCTTGTATCCTGTAACCTGGTTACAAAAGCTTATTATAGGAATACCTCCTTTTATTGCATTTCAATTTATTGTGCTTCACAGATATTGTGTTATTTTTACAAACTGAAGGTTGTGGCAACCTTGCATCCAACAATTCTGTTGGTGCCATTTTCCAACGTTTGCTCACTTTGTGATTCTGTGTCACATCTTGGTTATTCTCATGATATTTTCAGCTTTTTCATTTTTATTTGTTTGTTATGGTGATCTGTGATCAATGGTTATGACTTGCTAAAAGCTCTGATGATGGTTAGCTTTTTTTTTAGCAAGAGAGTATTTTTTTCTCTTAAGATCTTATTTATTTAAGTAAATAAAAGGGCAGAGGGAAAGGAAGAGGGACAAGCAGACTGTGCACTGAGTGCTGAGCCCAATGTGGGTCTCGATCTTACCACCCTGAGATCACAACCCGAGACAAAATCAAGAGTTGGACACTCAACTGACTGAGCCACCCAGGCACCCCAGCAGTAGACTATGTTTTAAGTAAGGTATGTACATTGTTCTTTTAGACATAATGCTATTGCATACTTCATAGACTATAGTATGGTACAACCATAACTTCTTACGCCCTGGGAAACCAAAAAGAAAATCATTTGACTTGTTTTATTGTGATATTTGACTTAATGCAATGGTTTGGGACGAACCTGCAACATCTCTGAGGTATGCCTGCAGTTCCAGAAATTTGTTAGTTGTTTTTGGATTTTCTATATAGGCAATCATGTCATTTGCAAACAAAAACCATTTTATTTCTTCCCTTCCAATCTGCATGCATTTTATTTCCATTTCTTGTTTTATTGCAGTAGCCAGGACTTCCAGTATAATATTGCTATGGGCTGAATATTTGTGTCTTCAAGATAAGAGTCCCTTTTCTTTGAAACTGTGCCTTTGGGGTAAATGCTCAGTCTCTGATTTTCTTACCCCTCTCTTCTTCCCCAAGATAGGGTCTGGATGTTGTTGACTGGAAAACTGTGTGGTGATGGGGTAAAGAATAGCTTTGTGCTGGCTCTTCAGTGACCTCTGTGGTTGAGCTCTGCTTCTGATGAAACTCCTGGTCTTCTCTCTCAGTCTGGGGATTATTGGTGGGCAGTTTGGCTGGCTTCCATGTGAGTAGGCCTTTCTTCAGCCTTTGCTGGTGCTCTGACCCTCTGAGATCTGGCTAAGACTTCCATGTGACTCCTCTTGGGGCCATCTGCCCAGAGGTTCTCAACTACAGTTTTTGCTCTGCCTCTCCTGTAGCAGTCCCTTGGCGAATTCACCAGTTAGCTACATTCTACATCTTTCCACAGGGCACATAGGAACTTCTGGATCCTTTGGGATCTTAGTGCTGTATCCGTCTGTCTATTTCATGTATTAATACATTTTGTAGATTTCACTCTGCAGTGGTTGTCTCATTTCAATGTGGCAACATCTGGAGCCCATTCCTTGCCCTGCTCTATACTGCTTGAGGACATCTAAGCTTTTCACCAAATCTAGAGTTTCCATTTGGGGAGGAGGAGCAGGAAAAAGGTAAAGGAGATATTTTAAACTGAAAGAGAATATTTTATTTTTATTTTTTAAAAATGTATTTATTTAAGCGAGGGTGTGCATGATGGGGATGGGTGGAGGGAGAGGGAGAAAGAAACTCAAGCAGCCTTTTCACTGAGTGTGGAGCCCAATGCAGGGCTTGATCTCATGACCCTGAGATCAGACCTGAGCCAAAACCAAGAGTTGGATGCTTAACGGACTGTGCCACCAGCTGCCCCGACAGAGAATATTTTATTTATTTGTTTTTTTTAAAGATTTTATTTATTTATTCATGAGAAACAGAGAGAGAGGCAGAGGGAGAAGCAGGCTCCCAAGAAGCAGGGAGCCCTATGCGGAACTCGATCCCAGGACCCTGGGATCATGACCTGAGCTGAAGGCAGACGCTTAACCATCTGAGCCACCCAGGTGCCCGAATATTTTAAATCAGAAGAGAATAGACTACTTTAAGCTGGCTACTTTATCCTCTTCTTGTACTGCTCACTGGGATGGGTACCCAGGAGCAACATGGGCTTAGTTATGGAAAATAAAATAAAGCTGTTTGATTTTTCACATCTCATTGGTAATTATTAAATTTTTGAGGTCACTACACCTGAAGTGTTTTGAGATGTATTCTCATCTGTTGTAAATCTTGTTGCCCAAAAGGTGTTCCCTTCAGGCTCAAGTCAGATTCTTTCTAGAACAAAGGAGTCAAGGAGCTTGAAGGTTCATAGCTGAGTTTTTGGAGTCTTTGGTGAAACACTGGTATGATGGCCAGAGTTTATTAACTGTGTGAAGAGATTTCTAAAGAAACACATCCCTTTATATAACAAAAGGTAAGTTTAGAGCACAGAAAAGGAGTTCTATCGTAAGTGTAAGATGGAGAAAAAGCCTGGGCAGCATAGTCACTTAAGAGTCCTACTGTTGGTTTTGGCTGAGGTCATGATGTCAGGGTCCCTCGATCAAGTCCTGTCAGGCTCCACGCTCAGTGTGGAGTCTGCTTAAGACTCTCACTCCTTCTCCCTCTGCCCCTCCCCACTGTGCGTGTATACACACTCTCTCTCTCAAATAAATAAATCTTTTTTAAAAAAGTGACATTTTGCAATTTCTCTATAAAATATCTACATGTATATTTCTTTTTTATTATCCAGCATGGGATTCACTGGACTTCTGTATATTGATGTTTTTTATAGTTCTAGAAAATCTCAGATATTATCTTTTCAGATATTTGTATAAAACAAATCAAATAGAAAATCTTTTAAAGCAGCTAGAGAAAAGAGATTACATAAAAAAGTTAGATTTATAGATCTCAATAGGAATAATAGAAAGCAGAAAACAAGATGATTATTATCTACAAGGTGATGAAAAATATGACAGCCAACCTAAAAAGCTCTACAAAGTGAAAGAATCCTTTGGATATAAGAAAAAAATACAGGGGCGCCTGGGTGGCTCAGTTGGTTAAGTGTCTGCCTTCAGCTCAAGTCACGATCCCAGGGTCTTGGGATTGAGCCCCACATTGGGTTCCCTGCTCAGCAAGGAGCCTCCTTCTCCCCCTCCCTCTGCCTCTCCCCCTGCTCATGCTCTCTCTCTTTGTGTCAAATAGTAAATAAAATCTTTAAAAAAATACATAGAAATGTTTAAACAGAAACTGAGTTAATCACACAAAAGGGAATTCTAATGGATATTCTTGAGATTGAAGGAAAAAGACCCTGGATGTACATCAGAGGTATAGAAAGAAATGAAGAACAATGGAAGGGGTCAATTTAGATGAACAATGTATAAAAATAATAAACGTTTTGTGGTGTCTAGGATTTAACTAGAGAAGTAAAATATATGACAGCATTAAACATGTAAATTGGAATGAAGGTAAATGTAATAAAGGATTCTCAGGCCTTTGCATTGTCCTGGAAGTTAAAGTTATTGATTATCAGACTTTGGTGAGGGAAGGATGCATGTTTTAATGTCTAGTGTAACTATTAAAAAATGCAGAAACAATATATAATTTATAATTTAATAGAATAATAAAAAATGGTAAATATGTTCAAAAGAAGGCTACACCGTTCTCCTGAACCTTGTGGTAACCTTATATACCACCTTTTATCATGAACACATACCAGTATTCCTTGATCACTTACAGAAAAAGAAGGGTATGTTACCTTAGGGTGAAGAAAAAATGTCTTGAAATAGCATTGAGGAGAAAGGAGAACACTAATTCTACACACAGTTTGGGGGTTACTGGGGTATGAGAAACACCATTTGAGAAGGATTCAAGAGAAGAAATGTCCATGAGGAATATTAACTGTTGGTAATGTAAAAATATTTCCATGGCATGGAGGTTTCTGAGGGCACAGGTGAAAGGTTTGAGAGAAAGGATGGCAGTGGGAATTGGATCAGCAGGGAGAAGCTCTGAGCAGTAGAGGAAGTCATAGATTACCAGAGGTGCTTCCTAGGCAGAGAACAAGCATAACAGAGGTAGGTGGTATACTGAATTTAGATCACTGAAAGATTGTCTATTTGAACTGGTCTCGTAAATCCCTTGGTAAATGTTAAGGCCCTGTCAGAAGCCTCAGTCAAGTATTGGGTGATTGGACTTCTGGGAGAGTTCTAAAAAATGGCCTTCGAACAATCTTGTTTGTCCCCATGACTCGCACTGTGGAAATGGCAGTAACCATTTGGCCTTTAGGTGACTTTGATTATATATCTGACTTGAAAGTTTGCAAAATTGTACTTATTTTCTTAAAATAATGTGTCTGTTAAGGAATTTACCCTTAAAAGCTAAGTAGTTTTTGGCCACGTAGCCATTCAAAAACTCAAAGCCATCTTTACGAAAAGAAGAGTACAATAAACAGCCAGTTGAATTATGTGGCTCTAGAGAGCTATATAAATCAGTGTAGAATCCTAAGTCTTTTTGGCATGCATAGTGGTTTCTTATCATCTCTTCCTCCCTTTTGAAATTCTGGTTTGTGCTCTGTGTTCAGTAATGATGGACTTACCTTGATTTCCCACAAGTCATCTCATAACTCAGTGTTTTAATAAATTCATCAACAAAGCTCATTTTAGAAATTACATATTCTATCCAATATATATTCTGTTTTCTATCAGTGGCAAAAGGCACACCATGATCTTCACTCCTTTTGGGTTCGAGTCTTTGGAATAAATGGTGAGACTCTCAGGTAGTTAAGGAAAACAAAGGGCATACTCCTGTGGTCATTAAATGAATTGGCTATGGCTGGAGTGTTGCCTTGCGAGTGACAGCAGTTGATTCAGTGATTAATCATTATCACCAACTCTGCAGTGGAAACTCATGAAGCATTTTAATGGTTTTAAATTCTTATTCTAAAATGAAAACATTTCATTTGAACTTGAGAATTATAAACTGTTTGAAAAACATCTGGTAAAACGTCAAGGGTCCGGTTTCTCCTGCTATATTTTGTCTTCTAAGTGGAAATGGAGCTGAGAGGTGGTGCATGGAAAGAACATTAATCATACCATTCCTTGAAAAGCTAACTACTCTTTCCCAATGTGTTTTTTATTTTCTGCTCTCTGTGAATCTTAAAATAGAGGCTCCCAAAGACAAAAAACATGGGACACTGAAAGGATTTGTCTCATATTGGGGAAAAAGTTATGTGTGAATAAAAGGAACTTATAAATGTGTGTGTACGCATACATTTGTAGTCTTTGGAAAGGCTCAACCTAATATCGCTATCTGGACCAGGGGAGGAGCCAGCAAACAGGCATGCAGCAGCAATTCATCTGTGAAGCGGAGCCTGGTAAGTAGGAGATGTCACCATTGGAAGGCAGGTGTTCAAGACCCCTCAGGTAGTTTGTTTCACTGTTTGAGCTGCTTCTCCAGCTCTGTGTTGGTCTAGCTTGAGCTTGAATTATTTTCTTCCCTTTTAAACATTTAAAAACTTTTTTTTTTTTGCATTAAAAACATTTAAAGAATGTAAAAAACTTTAAAAAAATTTTTATTTATTTGAGAGTGAGAGAGAGAGAGAGCACAAGAGGGGAGGGTCAGAGGGAGAAGCAGGCTTGCTGCTGAGTGGGAAAGCCTGACACGGCACTTGATCCTGGAACTCCGGGATCATGACCTGAGCTGAAGGCAGTTGCTTAACCAACTGAGCCACTTAGGCGCCCAGTAAAAAACATTTTTATATGTCATTTGCAAATATCTTCTCCCATTCTGTTGGTTGTCTTTTGGTTTTATTGACTGTTTCCTTTGCTTCCTTCTTGATGAAGTCCCAATAGTTCATTTTTGCCCTTGCTTTCCTTGCCTTTGGCGATGTGTCTAGGAAGAAGTTGCTGTGGCTGAGGTCGAAGAGTTGCTGCCTGTGTTCTCCTCTAGGATATTGATGGACTCCTGTCTCACATTTAGGTCTTTCAACCATTTTGAGTCTATTTGTGTGTGTGGTGTAAGGAAATGGTCCAGTTTCATTCTTCTGCATGTGGCTGTCCAATGTTCCCAACACCATTTGTTGAAGAAACTGTCTTTTTCCCATTGGACATTCTTTCCTGCTTTTTCAAAGATTAGTTGACCATAGAGTTGAGGGTCCATTTCTGGGCTCTCTATTCTGTTCCATTGATCTATGTGTCTGTTTTTGTGCCAGTACCATACTGTCTTGATGATGACAGCTTTGTAATAGAGCTTGAAGTCCAGAATTGTGATGCCGCCAGCTTTGCTTTTCTTTTTCAACATCCTCTGAGATCTTGCCATTTGCAACAACGTGGATGGAACTGGAGGGTGTTATGCTGAGTGAAATAAGTCAATCAGAGAAAGACATGTATCATATGACCTCACTGATATGAGGAATTCTTAATCTAGGAAACAAACTGAGGGTTGCTGGAGTGGGGGTGGGTGGGAGGGATGGGGGTGCTGGGTGATAGACATTGGGGAGGGTATGTGCTATGGTGAGTGCTGTGAATTGTGCAAGACTGTTGAATCACAGATCTGTACCTCTGAAACAAATAATGCAATATATGTTAAGAAAAAAAAAAGAAGAAGATAGCAGGAGGGGAAGAATGAAGGGGGGGAAATCGGAGGGGGAGACGAACCATGAGAGACGATGGACTCTGAAAAACAAACTGAGGGTTCTAGAGGGGAGGGGGGTGGGAGGATGGGTTAGCATGGTGATGGGTATTAAAGAGGGCACGTTCTGCGTGGAGCACTGGGTGTTATGCACAAACAATGAATCATGGAACACTACATCAAAAACTAATGATGTAATGTATGGTGATTAACATAACCATAAAAAATTTAAAAAACACATTTTTATAGTAAAAATAATACAGGGTAGAAAATTATAAAAGTACACAAAAATATAAAATGCATTGCAATGGGGCAATTATACCCAGTTATAGCTTTCTTTACATTTGGAGTGTTCTTACATTTAAAAAAAAAATTCATATACACACACATACACACACACCCCTACAATAGTATATTGGAGATTCTTAGTCCTGGCTGTGCATCAGAAATCATCAGTGTGCTTTATGTAAGAAAGAAGAATTGAACCTCCAGTCATTTAAATAATGCTTAAAGAATAATCATTATTCTTACCTCAAAAGATTAATAATATACACTTATTTTCAAGCTAAATTAAGTTTTAGAGGGTATTTATATTTATGCATATATAAAATTATGAAAAATGTATATAGCTTCTCATTTTGATTTTTCACTTATTATAAGTATTTCCATGTCATCAAAATTCTTAATAACATTACCCATAATGGCCACAAAAATTTCATCCTATGAAAACACCAAAAATTCCTTATTATTTTTTATTTATTCTCTTATCATTGAACATTATTTCCAATAAATACACAATGATGAGCATCATGAGCTAAATCTGTATTCCTGTATCTGATTATTTCCTTAGGATAGTTTCCCTAGATGTGGACTCACTACATGGAAAAAAGGAAGGGGCAACGTTTGGATCAACTAAATATGGGGGTGGGGTGATTGAATGGCTCAGTCCCTTATGCGTCCGACTCTTGATTTTGACTCAGGTCATGTTCCACATCAGTGCAGAGTCTGCTTATCTCTCTCCCTCTGCTCCTCTCCCAATCTTACACTTGCTCATGCTCTCTCTCTCCCTCTCAAATAAATAAATAAATAAATAAAGATAAATAAGATAATAAAATTAAAAAGATTTTATTTCCTTATTAGAGAGAGAGAGATCGCATAAGCAGGCAGAGTGGCAGAGGCAGAGGGAGAAGCAGACTTCCCACTGAGCAGGGAGCCTGATGCAGGACTCGATCCCAGGACCCCAGGATCATGACCTGAGCTGAAGGCAGATGCTTAACTGGCTGAGCCACCCAGGCATCCCTAAATAAAATCTTTAAAAAAAGAGAGAGAGAGAGGGAAAACAAAAACAAAAACAAAAACATGTGGGGCACCTGAGTGGCTCAGTTGGTTAAGTGTCCGACTCTGGATTTCAGCTCATATCGTGATCTCAGGGTTGTGGGATGGAGCCCTGTCTTGGGTTCTGTGCTAGGGGTTTAGTCTGCTTGGGATTCTCTCTCTTTCTCTTTCTTTTCCTCTGCCCCCCACGCCCTCCACTCTCTCTCTCTCTTGCTTTCGCTCTCATTAAAAAAAAAAAAGAAGAAGAAGAAGAAGAAAGGAAAAGAAAACATGTTTTCCCAGGCGCCTCGCTGGCTCAGTTGGTAAAGCATGCATCTTGTGATCTTGAGTTGTTAGTTAGAGCCCATATTGGGTGTAGAGATTACTTAAAAATAAAATCTTTAAATAAAAAAAAGAGAGAAGAAAAAAAGAAGCTTTCCTGGGAACCCCACAGCAGATTTCCACTTATATCTCATTGGCCAGAACAGTGTCAAATGGACATTCCTGAGTAGAAGGTCAAATGGGAAAAAATGCTGGGTGAGCCAACAAATGGAGTCCATCCTTACTGCTCTACAATTTTTCTACACATTATTTGTCCTTTTTTTTTTTTTTTTTGGATGGTGGCACTAGGGTTTCTTAAGCGATGCCTCAGTATGTAGGGGTGCTGCAGCTTGCCCGTGGTGCTCTTGATGTATAAAGCCAATTCTTCTTGAGCAATGACACCAGGAAATTGACAGCTAAGTGGATGTTTTATACAAGCTCATCATCTGTCATCTTCATGTGGCTGAGGGACCACTGCCAGACATAGCGCCTTCTTTATCTGGAACTTGATCATGGTATTCCCTTCATTGACTTTGGCCATCATTGTAGGTTAGCAAGGAAGGGAACTTGCTAGCCTTATTCAGGCCTGGGCCCCGGATTTGTGGGATCTGTTTGATTAAAAATTCTAAAGCCAAAAATGCATCATACTTCTTGATGAGCTTCTTATTCTTCTTGAGTTCCTTCAGCACCTTAGTGTCCATGTGGGGGATATTCTTGTAGAAACAGCCTTGGCATCCTCACATGCTTCTGGTCTCCTAGGACACACCTGGAGAATTTGGGGAGGGGAGTGAACTTAAGCCTGATGGTGCCCAAGAAATTGTCCTTATGAGGGTCACACTTCTTCAAGCTGCTCTGCGGCTTCACTGTCTCCAAAAAGTTCTAGTTCTTTTGCTGGTTCCCAAGTAGGATTTCCTATACAGTCTCATAGCACTCTTATTCTTTTTCATGGAACACAGTCATCTCTTCCCCAAGGTTTTTGTTTTTGTTTTTGTTTTGGTGGGAGGGGGCAGAGGAAGGGGAGAGAGAGAGAGAACCTTAAGCAGTCTCCACGCCCAGCATGGAACCTGACATGGGGCTTGATCCCACAACCCTGAGATCATGACCCAAGCTGAAATCAAGAGTTGGACACTTAACTGACTGAGCCACCCAGGTGCCCCATCTCTTCCCCAAATTTAACAACCCTGAAGTCACATACAATTACTGCTTCCAGCTTGAAAACCTTCATCTCTGAGTGATAATTCTATCTGGTCCAGATGTGGTTTAATTCAGTATGTCCGGAGTCCAGCCCAAGTTTTTCTTTCTTTCTTTTTTTTTTTTTTTTTAAGATTTTGTCATAGAGCAAGAGTGCGAGCACAAGCAGGGGCAGTGGCAGGCAGAAGGAGCCTGATGCAGGACTCTATCCCAGGCCCTGGGATCATGACCCAAGCCAAAGGCAGATGCTTAACCAGCTAAGCCACCCAGGTGTCCCCCAAGTTTTTATTTCTAACAAGTTCCAGGTAATGCTGCTAGCCCAGAAATCATACATATTACATATCTATAGTATGATACAATAACCAAGAAATTGATATTAATATAATCTGTTGACCTTATTCAGATTTCACCAGTTTTATACTCTCTCATTTTTGTGTTTATGTGTGTGCATATGTAATTAGTTCTGTGCAATTTTATTACACGTATAGATTTGTGTGATTACCACCTACAGTGAGGATACAAAATAGTTTCATCCAAGAAATGGCTTATGTTATCTTTTTATAGCCACCAATGTCTCCCTCCTTCATCCTATCACCCAACTGCCAATCTGTTCACCATCTCTATAGTTTTGTCATTTCGAAAATGCTTTCATAAATGAAATCATAACCTTAAACTCCCCATTTTCCCCTTCTTCCAGCCATCGGCAACCACCATTCCACTTCCTGTTTCTGTGAATTTTGTTACTCTACATACCTTATGTAAGAGGAATCATGCAGATGTCTTTCATGACTGGCTTTTGCATTTAGCATAGTGTCCTCCAGGTTCACTTATATTGAAGTATATGTCATGCTTTTCTTCTTTTTAAAAGCTGAATAATATTCCATTGTATGCATGTACTGCATTTTGTTTGTCCGTCTGTCAGTGGACACTCAGGTTGTGTCTACCTCTTGACTGTTGTGAATAACGCTATTTTGAACATGTGTGTGTATGACTATCTTTTCAAGCCCCTGTTTTCAATGCTTTGGGGCAAATATGCAGAAGTGAAATAGCTGAATCATATCGTAATTCTACTTTAAGTTTTTTGAGGAAACACCATACTGTTTTCCATAATGGCTGTGCCGTTTTATGTACTAACTGTGCCCAGGGTTTGTAGTTTCTCTGTCTTTACCAGCACTTGCTATTTTTTTTTTTTTTTTTATATTTTGGCAGTAGCCATCATAATGAGGGTGAGATGGTATCTCCTTGTGGTTTTTGTTTGCATTTATCCAATGATTAGTAATGTTGGACATCTTTTCATGTGCTTGTTAGCCATTTGTATATTTTCTTTGGAGAAATGTTTATTCAAGTCCTTTGCCCATTTTTAAATTCAGGTTTCTTGTTGTTGTTGTGATTGAGTTGTAGGAGTTCTTTACATGTTCTGGATCTTAATCCTTCATCAGATATATGATTTGCGAATATTGCTCCCATTTCATAGGTTGCCTTTTTACTGTATTGTTTTGGTGCACAGAAGTTTTTAATTTTGAAGTAGTCAAAATTATTTTTACTTTTGTTCCCTGTGCTTTTGTTGTCATATTCAAGAAATTATTGCCAAATCCAATCTGATGAAATTTTTTCCCCTGTGATTTCCTCTAAGAGTTTTATAGTTTTAGCTTTTATAAGTAGTTTCTTTGATCCATCATGTGATATCTTTGATTCGTTGAACCCTGTGACTGTATCACCTCCAAAAATTTCAAATAGAAAAACTGATAAAGGAAAACTGTGAGGCTTTTATTGGGTTGGAGTTAAACTAATATAATCATTTGCAAAAAATTAACAACTCTGTAGTATTCAGATTTCACATATAGGACATTATTATGTAAGTTTATTTATTCATAGGTTTTTTTTTAATGTAGCTGATTAAATATGTGAATTTTTTTAGGCAGGATTTGCATGTTTCATTATTGTTCCTAGGTACAATATATTATTATTATTTTTTTAAGATTTATTTATTCATGACAGACAGAGAGAGAGAGAGAGAAGCAGAGGGAGAAGCAGGCTCCCAGGGAGCAGGGAGCCCGATGAGGGACTCGGTCTCAGGACCCTGGGATCATGACCTGAGCCGAAGGCAGACACTTAACCATCCGAGCCACCCAGGCGCCCTAGATACAATATATTAAATTGCTATTCTAAATACTGCATGTCCCTATTATGTTTTCTCACTGTTTTTTACTGGCTTTAAGGAAAACTATGTTAAAAAAATTTTGTATTGTGTATTCACTTCGATGAACTCTATTAAATAGTTATAATATTTCTAATACATCTTCCAATTGTTTCTATAGAACTGTCTTCATGGAAGAAAATACATGCACTGATCTCTATTTCTAGATGATATGTTTATCTACTGGTATAACCCTAGAGCATCAATTTAAAATTATGGGAGAGATCAGTAAGGTGGTTATCTCTAAAATGAACATAAGCATAGATGGTTTTCCTTTATATCTAGAAAACATATTAGAAAATCCCCTTCAGGTTATAGGAAAAATGTATAAAAACCAAAAATAAAATATTCTTCCATTTAATTTTATTTTTAAAATCCTTCCTACAGAGTTTAGGTACTGAAAGCACAGACTTTATACAAACTTGACATTTAATAACCATGTAACTCTGGGCAATTAACAACCACTGTGAGCCTTGGTTTCTGCATCTGAAGAGTGTTATTGTAGTCCCTACCTTATGAGGTTGTTGTGATGATTAAATTATTTATGTGAAATGCTTAGTTTAGTGCATGATACATAATAAACATTAAATATCTAGAGCAAACATCTAGAACAATGTTATATAGTGAGCTTGTAGCAGGCATTCCTTTATTCTCTTTGACACTAAAGAGGATGTTCTTAGTGTTTCAAAATTAAGCATCATGCCTACCAGAGATGGTTTTACCTTGAATGGTGCTTCAGATTCAGGGATTTGCATTTACACGTGTCCCCTCCAAGGTTCTGGACAATGTGTTCACGTGATTACATACTTCTACAAAATTTGCAAAAGTAAAATATTTATTTAAAAATTTTTTTTAAATTTAAATTTTAGTTAACATACAGTGCAATATTGGCTTCTGGAGTAGAATTCAGTGATTCATCACTTACATACAACATCCAGTGCTCATCACAACAAGCAAAAGTAAAATATTTAAACACAGTTTGCTAAGATTGCCACCATTTCTTTTCATGTTGGCTTCCCCTCTAGCATAATTGTGCTATTGCCAGTTGGCATTGGAGTTATTGTGGTATATCAGTTATTTATTGCTATGTAAAGATACAACCCTCCAAAATAAAAACAACAATCATTTATTAGTTCAAAATTCTGTGGGTGGGCAATTTTACCTGGTCTCTACTAGATGGCTCTGCTGGTCTCTCCTGGGCTCACTCATGCGGCCACAGGGGTGGCTAGGGCAATGAAGAGTTTCTGATGGCTTTACTCATATGTCTGGGAAGGTGGGGAAACTGGACTTCATGTCTCCAGTGTCTATTAGGTTATCATAATAACTATATTCTCTTTACCAATACCAAACTGCCTTGATTTACTATAATTTTTTTTAAGATTTTATTTATTTGACAGAGAGAGAGACACAGCGAGAGAGAGAACACAAGCAGGGGGAGTGGGAGAGGGAGAAGCAGGCTTCCCATGGAGCAGGGAGCCTCACGTGGGGCTCAATCCCAGGATCCTGGGATCATGACCTAAGCCGAAGGCAGATGCTCAACAACTGAGCCACCCAGGTGCCCCGATTTGCTACAATTTTGACTCCTCCAACTTTGCTCATCTTTTCAGAATTGTTTTGGCAATTCTAGTTCCTTTGCTTTTCCATACAACTTTTAGAAGAAGCATGTTAATATCTATCAAAAAACTTGCTGGAATATCTACTGGGATTGCACTGTACCTACAGATCAAATTGGAGGGAATTGGTATCTTAACAATATTGAGTCTTCTAGGGGCACCTAGGTGGCACAGTCAGTTGAGCATCTGACTCTTGACTTTGGCTCAGGTTGTGATCTCGGGGTCGTGAGATCAGGCCCTGCATTGGGCTCCACACTGGGAGTGGAGTCAGCTTGGGATTCCCTCTCCCTCTCCCTTTGCCCCTCTGGCTTGTGCACTCTCTCTCCCCCCCAAATAAATAAATAAATCTTTTAATAATTTGAGTCTTCTGGTCCATTAATGTGGAATATCCATTTATTTAGATCTTCTTTTATTGATGATTTGTAGTTTTCAATATACAGAACCAATTCATATTTTGTTAGATTTATTCCTAAGTATTTCACTTCTTGTGTGATATTGTCATTGGTATTTTTGTTAATTTGAAATTCCAATTGCTCATTGGTGACATATAGGACTATAATTAACTTTTGTGTGTTCACCTTGAACTCTATAATCTTGCTACATTTATTTCTTAGTTCTAAGAGATGTTTCATAGATTATTTGAGATTTTCTACATAATCATGGCAAATAGAGACAATTTTATTACTTTTTTCTTTTTCTTTTTTTAAGATTGATTTTATTTATTTATTTATTTATTTATTTATTTATTTATTTATTTGTTTGTTTGTTTTAAAGAGAGAGAATGAGAATGAGTGACTTGGGGGTGGGGAACAGAGGGAGAAGAACAAGCAGACTCCCTGCTGAGTCCAGAGTCCAGCACAGGGCTGATCCCAGAACCCTGAGATCATGATCTGAGCTGAAATCAGGAGTTGGATGCTCAATCAACTGAGTCACCCAGCTGCCCCTTATTACATTTTTATTCAATCTTCATGACTTTTAAAAATTATTTTTCTTGCCTTATTGCATGGGGCAGGATCCCAGTATGGTGCTATATAGGAGTGGTGAGGGACGACATCATGCCTTTTTCTGATCTTCAGAGAAAACATTTAGTCGCTTACCACTGAACGTGATATCAAATAAGAGTGGTGAGCAAGTGGTAGTATTTTGTAGATGCCTTTTATAATGTTAAGGAAGTCTGTATTTTCAGTTGCTAAAAATTTTTTTTTTTAAATCATGAATGGCCATTGAATTTTGTTTGATGCTTTTTCTGTATCTAATAAAATGATCAAATGATTTAAAAAATTTGTTACTATTATTTATTTGATTGTTATTTAAATATTGGGATAGCTTTGAATTCTTAAGATAAACCCCATTTGGTCAAGAAGTGTTCTTCTGGATTAAATTAGCTGATTCAGGTTTCTGTAGTAATTGTTCTTTTCCTTACCATCCAAGATGTAGGTTTTAATTTGGCATTCTATTTCAGATTTCCTTGATTTGTTCTTATTTCAGTCATCTTCCTTTATTTCAATTTGTTTTCTGTTTATGACTTCATCTCCTGCTTAATAAAGATTGTATCTTCTAGATTCTTTTGGAAGACACCAAGTTAATTACTTTTAAAAGATTAAACTTTTTATTGTATAATAGGCATGTTGGTATGTACAATAACTATCTTATGTGGGCCTGCTGGACTGGCATTAGATCTATGATTTACTAGAGCATAAGATGCAATTTTTTTTCCTGGTATAATGTGGGATGAAAAATTGTATCTCCAATAGGATTTTTATTTAGACATACAAAGGCAACTAAAAGTGATTGGTAACAATATACCTCCTAATACCCTGTCTGCTTTCTACTGCAGTGAGCACTAGAGATGGTAGTCCTTGAATAGATATAGAAAGAAAGGAAATAATAAATAGAAGAATCAAACACATGGCTATTTCTTATTCTGGCTTTGGCTGATATAGTTGAAAGATAGTCATTTGTTTTGCTGGTTATTATATTCCCTGTATCTCAGAGTTGGAGACACATAATGAGAGAGAGGCAAAGCCTTTTCCTCCCTTTTTTGGCATTTTCTATGTTATTTTATTTAGATTGTGGAAAATGTGATTTATAGTTCAGGAATGTTTCTTAATCCATTTTGATTGACAATGCAGCTAGTGGAAATTCCCCTTGGAAATGTCATGTGGTCTTCTTATTTTTAGCTTACAATGTTATACCCAACTTTTGTCATTTTGTATATTGTGACAGATTTTTAGTGGTGAGTTGAATGTGAGTTGAGTTGTATCAGACAATGCCAATGTGTTGCTATACCAAGAAACAGCCTGAGCTTTGTGGAACAACTCTTACAAAGTCATATGGCCTGTAAATATGAAAGTTTATATTTAAAGTTGGTTTTGTTTTCTCTAAAGTCCAAAGGTCTGGGATTATAATGAAGTTTAAGAGAGTTCAAGGGCCCCTGGGTGGCTTAGCTGGTTGGCGCCTGACTCCTGATTTTGGCTCAGGTCATGATCTCAGGGTCGTGAGATGGAGTCGCACATGGAGCCCTGTGCTGGGCATGGAGCCTGCTTAAGATTCTCTCTCTCTCTCCCCCTTGGCTCCCTCCCCACCCCCGCCCTGCTTGCACACTGCTCTCAAGCTCTCTTAAAAAAAAAAAAGTTCAATACAAGTAAGGGAATGAAATTGTTCTATAGAAGAAACACAGATCTTATAAGTTTGGAGCCATTTTACAAATAAAATCCAAAGTGTGGCTGTGCCATCTTGTAACTGAAGTGAAGTGTTAGTAGATATACTGGAAATGAGGAATTTTGTAGCCAGGGAACTAGGTGTTAAGTCAGTAAGAATGGGAATGGGATTGGGTAGGGAGTCAGATGATCAAGGTCATCAGGAATGGTGATATGACCTTTAAGTAATGGTAACAAGAGTGTAAAAAGCTGTCATGAGTTGATAGAACAGTTTGGAGCAAGGAACATTCAGATCCGTGTTTCCTCTTGCCCAATTAATGAAAGGGACTTTGAAAAAGAATGGCTTCTACTGGTGGAAAAGATTGAGCTTGTTATATTATCACAACAAATCAATGTTTCAGTTGAGGCAACATTTGTGGAAAGTACTGAGATTTTATAGAAGTTTCTCATAATTTGAGTAATCCTCTTGAGGTTTCTTTGGTTCCTGTGGGAGTGTACCCCTTGGCTTCAGGTCAAAATCATCTTAAAGTCAATGGAATCCTGCACTCAATTCCTGTCTTCTTGTGATTCTATCTACATGGATTAAACTTCTTTCCATTTCCTCAGTATGAAAAAAATCAGATCCCAGGAGTTCCTTTATTTTTGTTCAGCCTATCTTGGTTGTACCCAGCTAGCTTACTTTTTCTGCATCCTTTGAACCTCCTTCATTTTTTGAGGAGTAGCAAAATCCCCCAGCTTTTGATTCCCTTTGGATGAATGTAGCATAAAAGAAATTCGTCTGCAAAGCCATTTACAGATGGATATTACAGACTTTGAATATTGTAAACTTATGAATTCAAAGTGGAGAGATGCTGGCAGGTGGGGGATGGTAACAAAGTGGAGAAAGTGTGTTTTCTCCACTTGCAGAATGAATGACACACTCCCAATTTACAAACATTTGGTAAAGGGTTTTATTTATTTATTTATTTATTATGTTAATCACCATACATTACATCATTAGTTTTTGATGTAGTGTTCCATGATTCATTATTTGTGTATAACACCTAGTGCTCCATGCAGAACATGCCCTCTTTTTTTTTTTTAAGATTTTATTTATTTATTTGACAGAGAGAGACAAAGCATGAGAAGGAACACAAGCAGGGGGAGTGGGAGAGGGAGAAGCAGACTCCCCGCTGAGCAGGGAGCCTGATGCAGGGCTCAATCCCAGGACCCTGAGATCATGACCTGAGCCGGAGGCAGAAGCTTAACAACTGAGCCATCCAGGCGCCCCAAACATGCCCTCTTTAATACCCATTACCGGGCTAACCCATCCTCCCACCCCCCTCCCCTGCTAAAGGGTTTTTTGTTGTCGTTTTTCTCATATGTTTAATTAAGACTTAACCATCCCTCTTGTCCTCTCTCCAGGAAAGAAAAGGGGAGAATGAAACTCCATCTGTTCTGCCTTCTAATAAGTTGAGAATTCATATAGTGATTTACTTTGAAAATATTTCCCCAATTTTATTTATGAGTATGTCCTTTAAAACCAGGATTAAAATCTTTTTTTCCCCCCTTCTCATTCCATCAATAATGCCTGGACTGTCTGTCATGGACTGATACCACATAGGTCTGACGGATTTATCCTTCCCAAAGTCCCACTTACTATTCACTGGCACCTTGTGATCTTTTAGGATTTTACAATGAAATGATTGATGAGTTTGGTCTTTTCAGGTATCAAAGTTAAGGTGACCAGGCTATAATTTGTAGAGTTATTGGTTTATTTTCTTTAGAGGTAGACTTTACAGGTGTCCTTTCTCTGTTTTTAGGCTTCACAGTTGTCCATCATGTGTCAGAAAGATTGTTTCTGTGATAAATTGAGGACATGTCTTAAATATCCCTGGATCCATGCTACCAGGGCAAACAGATCTGAAAACAGCTACTATATTCAATCTCTGACTCAATTATTCTCTGTTCTGGTTGAACTTTGTATCCTATTGCAAAGGTAGTTGAAACTTTGTTTATTTGATCAAAGTTGAACTTTTTATAGGCTTCATACTCAGATTCAGCTTTGGAAAAAAAGAAAAAAACAATTTCTTACCTAGGAGCTCTGTAATTCACAGGTCACAATCTCCCTGTTCTGAGATTAGATAATAAAAGGAATTAGAGGTATTTGGGAAAACTTTGGGAAGATGCTGAATAGTATAATAAAAATTTTTATTTTTCTATGAACCTCTAATCTTCTGTTGCCATAGGTAGTTAGAAACTGTTCAAGCGAGCAGGAGAAACAAGGGAGTTTCACTTTACTTTTCATATCAAAGAATCCACAGCTGTGTCACCCTGTTCTCCCAGTAAATCTAATTCACAAGTTTTCCTAACTGTGGATTTCTTCCTACTTTGACAAGCTAAACTTACTTAATTGGTGTTTATTAAATGAGCTGAATAGAGTGAGGCAGAAAGCCCTTTAATTCTTTTTTTACTTGTTCTTTGGATTAGTTATTTCTAGCCCCTGGGATAGAACCTTAGTTGGGTCCCAAGGTTTTTCTGTCTCACTAAATAATTAAAAGTACATCACAGACAAGTATCAAAAGTCCAAAATCCCATTCATTTTAAAATCTCTTCTCCCACGGTTTAGGTCTGCCTCAGGCTTAGAGGATTGAAAGGGTGAGGGAGGGAGGAGTTTTGACCTGACTTTTGTCTATTCTTGCTTCACAGCATTCTACACTTAATAGTTGCTGTTTGGGGGCCCTTTAATGTTAGACTAGAGGGAGAAGTAAGGGTCAGAGGAGTTCTTCCGGTCTGGTAGACTTGCAAGGTAGCAGTGATGCCATCTGAGCAGAGTGGAATCTAAGGCCTAACTCGTTTTCACCTGTGGTGCTTCTTTCAGTTTAGTGATTGTGTCCCTACCAACCTTAATCTGCAGTTCCTGGCATGAGGGATGCTGCTTCCTTGTGGCCAGTGTCATCCCTCCACTCCACTTCTGCATCCATGGGTCACCTTCATCCTCTTGTTGAGACTGCCTTCTCTTGGCCAGAAATTTTGGTGGGAGTCATGGTCAGCTAATCAACTTGACTATCAGGCAGCTCCATTCTACAGGGTCTGTAGCTGATCATTGGAAAATAGACCCTTTAGCCCTGCTCTCAACAGGTATGTAGGTTACTACTGATACAAACTTATTCTACAGGCAGCTCTTAGCTATACTTACCTTTGCTTTTTTGTTCATCCATGGATCAGGTAACTTCCCCTATGTCTCTCAAATTCCAGAAAATGGGTTTTAGCTTTTCAGATGGTCCTTTTGAACCTTCAGTTGGCTTCTCCTATGGGGAGAAGGAAACGTATAACACTCTAACAAGTCTCCTCCTCCCCCACAAAAAAATCCTTATTAGCAACCTCTTCACCCTCCCAATGGATTTTTAGCCATCTCTTAGACAATCAAGGAGTGAGTGGTTGAAGAACTGGTTTCACAGTGTCTTGGGTGTCCACTGCAATGTAAGCAGCAATAAAGCAGGCATTTTTATCTGTTTTGTATATTGCTGTATTCATTAGGTTTTAAAAGAGTGCATGACACATAGTAAGCACTCAGTAGATGTATGTTGAACATACGAAAGAATGAATGAAAAAGTAGTTAAGCACATTGTTTAATGATGTATATATGACATTTGTGGTATAAAAAAAGAAGAAACCAAAAAACAAGAAATGTCAGATTTAATATCCTGTTAAAACGATTTTAAAATTGTGTTTACAAAGAAAATAAATGCAAAGTTCTTAGATTATCACCCAATTGTGGTGTCCAAAAATATATGTATTTTTCAGAGAGCAAAGGCTATAAATTCAAAAGTAAAAGTTTAATTGTAGGCAGTCCAGAATGAATAGGAAATTATTTTAGTAATTTATTCCATCCATTTGCAGATTATAAATTCCAGCTAAACCCTTAAGGGTCTGTGAAGAGTATACTCAAGTGGAACTTAAACTAGACTGTGGCTCACAGATGAAGAGATGCTGTAGGGTTAGCATCTAGTAATGTTCTTCTCTCAAATTTCTCTGTGTTTGTGCCTTTCAGTCAGAAGTTTTAAAATGTGTTCTGACTATGGATCATGTTGGAAGTAAAGACTATGTGTCAGTGTGGACTTTTGCAAGTCCAAACATCAGCAAAGATAATCTACCAGTGATGTCACTGGAAAAATCTCCCTAAAATTAACTGGACAAATGGTACTATTAGAGGTTACAAAGGAGGGATTTCACAAGTAAATTTTTTATTTATGCAGGATCACAAATGTAGACACAGAATGGCAAATGATTTTTTTTTTTTGATTTAAAAATTTTTTAAAAGTAATCTCTACACCCATTGTAGGGCTCAGACTCACAACCCTGAGATCAAGAGTTACATGCTCAGGGTACCCAGTTGGTTAAGCATCTGAATCTTGATTTCAGCTCAGGTCATGATCTCAGGGTCCTGGGATGGAGAGTCCCACATCAGGCTCCACGCTCAGTGGGGAGTCTGCTTGAGGATTCTCTCCCTCTCCCTCTGCCCTTCCCCCAACTTGTGCATTCTCTCTCTCTCTCTCTCAAATAAATAAATCTTTAAAAAGAAGACAAAAGAGTCGCATACTCTACCAGTTGAGCCAGCCAGGTGCCCCTGGCAAATGATTTTCTCATCATGTGCCAAATTTCATTAGTTGATAGTGGGCCCTGGAAAGCTAGACTTAGAAGGGTTTTTTTTTTTTTAAATTTTATTTATTTATTCATGAGAGACAGAGAGAGAGAGAGGCAGAGGGAGAAGCAGGCTCCCAAGGAGTAGGGAGCCTGATGCGGGACTCGATCCCAGGACCCTGGGATCATGACCCGAGCCGAAGGCAGACGCTTAACCATCTGAGCCACCCAGGTGCCCTAGACTTAGAAGGGTTTTGAGACTAAATCCAGTCCCAGTGCTATATCAGAGGAAGCACATGGCATTGGGGAGATACCACACTCACATTCTTCTTTTGCTCAACCGTGGTTAGAACTTTTGAAGTGTCCATGATGGTTCAAATGCTAATTATGAGGGAATTAGGGTTAAACAATGATAGAGTAAAGATAATTCTGCTCCATTCTTGTCTCTGAAATAATCAAAAGTAATGCAAAGGTTAAATAAAGAATAGCAAAACAGTTTTGATGGAAATAGCAATCACACTCTAAGATTAAAGAGTAACTGACAAAGGAGTAAAATCAAGCGAAAGGGAAAATGTGATAGGGATGTATATCTCTATATTTTGAGCAGTGTTCAGGGTTCCCTGACATAGATGGCTCAGACTTGAACAATACAAACAGCAATCTTTTAATTGGAATAGCAAAATCTTAGATGTAGATAGGCTTAGGAAAAACCCAGAACTTTGTTCTACACTGATAGAGTGGCAAGGGAGGCAGAATTAAGGAATTTGAAAGCAAAGCCACCATCTCATGGAGAAGAGTGTTGCTATGACCTGGTGAAGGAGTGAAAGTAGGTGACAGTCAACTTTGTATCAGCTCATCACTGAGCTGAATTAGTAAATGATGTTATCATACAGAAATCATCCTATTTATGTGGAATGAGGCACAGTGAGAGCATGGAGATGTGCTCTGGCGTACCCAGCAGCATGGACAAATATCTGAGAAAAACGTGTAGTTATTGAACTTGTCTGTTGTACCAACTTACTTCCCTGATTTTTTCTTCAGCAAATAACAGGCATAGAAAGAATGGCTTAAAAGTGAGCCAGCACTGGGCTTAAACTGAAGTACAATAGGGAAAGGAGGAAAGGAACCAAATGCACTCAAGGTAGATGGTGAATGAATACACGTCAGAAGAATCATGGATCACCACATCAAAAACTAAGGATGTATTGTATGGTGATTAACATAACATAATAATATAAAATTAAATAAAAAATAAGGGAAAAAAAGATGTTAAGCAATAGTTGAGTATTTCAAATAAACACCTGTCAGAGATATATCAAAGAGATTTTAAAAAAAATTTTAAGTAATCTCTGCACCCAGTGTGGGCTTGAACTTACGACTCTGAGATCAAGAGTTGCAGGCTCTACCGACTAAGCCAGCCAGGTGCCCCTTAAGAGATTTTTAGAGAGGTGTTTACAAAACAGCACAGGAAGAAATACCAACTTTAAAGAAATAATTACTAAGACAACATAAAGAGATGAAAAATGATCTGGAAGCCTGCAGGAAAGAAATGGAAAGGAAAAAGATGTATTCCAGGAATTAAAGTAGTTTTAAAAAGCAGAAAAAAACACAATTAAGTGTATGGAAGACAGGTTTGAGAAAATTTTGCAAAATTAGATATAAATAAAAAGTAAAATATAAAGAATAAAGAGTTAAGAATGTTCAAGAAAACTATGAATGGAGACAGAAACTAGATGGTAATTGCAACTGGAAAAGCATAATATAATGAATTATTAACCATAAAAGAGGTTGGAATAATGGGGAATTGATTAGTGTATAGTCAGCTAGGGCTGCCACATAAGTACCACAGACTGGGTGGCTTCACAACAGAAATTTATTTTCTCATAATTTCTGGAGAAATCAAAAGAGTTGATTTATTCCAAAGCCATTCTCCCTGGATTATAGATGGCTGTCTTCTCCCCCTGTCTTCACATGGTCTTCCTTCTGTGTCTGTGTCCAAATTTCCTCTTCTTTTTTTTTTGATTTTATTATGTTCACCATACATTACTTCATTAGTTTTTGATATAGTGTTCCATGATTCATTGTTTGCGTATAACACCCAGTGCTCCGTTCAATATGTGCCCTCCTTAATACCCATCACCAGGCTAACCCATCCCCCCACCTCCCTTCCCCTTGAACCCTGTTTGTTTCTCAGAGTCCATAGTCTCTCATGGTTCGTCTCCCCCTCCGATTTTCCCCCCTTCATTTTTCCCCTTCCTACTAGCTTCTTTTTTTAAAACATATAATGTATTATTTGTTTCAGAGGTACAAGTTTGTGATTCATCAGTCTTACACAATTCACAGCGCTCACCATAGCACATACCCTCCCCAATGTCTATCACCCATCCACCCCATCCCTCGCACCCCCCACCACTCCAGCAACCCTCAGTTTATTTCCTGAGATTAACAATTCCTCATATCAGTGAGATCATATGATACATGTCTTTCTCTGATTGACTTATTTCGCTTAGCATAATACCCTCTAGTTCTATCCACGTCATTGCAAATGGCAAGATTTCGGGTTTTTTGATGGCTGCATAATATTCCATTGTATATATACCACATCTTCTTTATCCATTCATCTGTTGGTGGACATCTTGGCTCTTTCCATAGTTTGGCTATTGTGGACATTGCTGTTATAAACAGCAATGGGTGTTTAAAAAAAGGGTGAATGTACCCCTTCGGATCACTACATTAGTGTCTTTGGGGTAAATACCCAGTAGTGCAGTTGTTGGGTTGTATGGTAGCTCTATTTTCAACTTTTTGAGGAACCTCCATACTGTTTTCCAGAGTGGCTTCACCAGCTTGCATTCCCACCAACAGTGTAGGAGGGTTCCCCTTTCTCCACATCCTCGCCAACATCTGTCGTTTCCTGACTTGTCAATTTTAGCCATTCTGATTGGTGTGAGGTGGTATCTCACTGAAAATTTGATTTGGATTTCCCTGATGCCGAGCGATGTTGAGCACTTTTTCATGTCTGTTGGCCATTTGGATGTCTTCCTTGGAAAAATGTCTGTTCATGTCTTCTGCCCATTTCTTGATTGGATTATTTGTTCTTTGGGTGTTGAGTTTCATAAGTTCTTTATAGATTTTGGATATTAGCCCTTTATCTGATATGTCATTTGCAAATATCTTCTCCCATTCTGTCAGTTGTCTTTTGGTTTTGTTGACTGTTTCCTTTCTGTGCAAAAGCTTTTTATCTTGATGAAGTCCCAATAGTTTATTTTTGCCCTTGCTTCCCTTGCCTTTAGCAATGTTTCTAGGAAGAAGTTGTTGTGGCTGAGGTCGAAGAGGTTGCTGCCTGTGTTCTCCTCTAGGATTTTGATGGACTCCTGTCTCACGTTTAGGTCTTTCAACCATTTGGAATCTATTTTTGTGTGTGGTGTAAGGAAACGGTCCAGTTTCATTCTTCTGCATGTGGCTGTCCAATTTTCCCAACACCATTTGTTGAAGAGATGGTCTTTTTTCCATTGGACATTCTTTCCTGCTTTGTCAAAGATGAGTTGACCATAGAGTTGAGGGTCCATTTCTGGGCTCTCTATTCTGTTCCATTGATCTACATGTCTGTTTTTGTGCCACTACCATACTGTCTTGATGATGACAGCTTTGTAATAGAGCTTGAAGTCTGGAATTGTGATGCTGCCAGCTTTGCTTTTCTTTTTCAAGATTCCTCTGGCTATTCGGGGTCTTTTCTGGTTCCATACAAATTTTAGGATTATTTGTTCCTTTTCTTTGAAAAAAAGTAGACGGTATTTTGATAGGGGTTGCATTAAATGTGTAGATTGCTCTACATAGCATTAACATCTTCACAATATTTGTTCTTCCAATACATGAGCACAGAACGTTTTTCCATTTCCTTGTGTCTTCCTCAATTTCTTTCATGAGTATTTTATAGTTTTCTGAGTACAGATTCTTTGCCTCTTTGGTTAGATTTATTCCTAGGTATCTTATGGTTTGGGGTGCAATTGTAAATGGGATTGACTCCTTAATTTCTCTTTCTTCTGTCTTGTTGTTGGTGTATAGAAATGCAACTGATTTCTGTGCACTGATTTTATATCCTGCCACTTTACCGAATTACTGTATGAGTCAAATTTCCTCCTCTTATAAGGACATTTGTCATATTTGATTAGGGCCCACCCTAATGACCTCATTTTAATTAATTACCTTTCTAAAGACCATATTTTCAAATATATTCATTCTGAGATATTGGGAGTTAAGACTTAACAGTATGAATTTTGGTAGAACACAATTCAGCCCATAACAGCTAGTAAGGAGTAAAAAGAACGCTAAATACGTAAGTAGTGGATATAGGTTAACAGCTACCACCCCTAGGAATCAGGTATATTGTTAGTCAAGGAAGATAGGTTATCCAAACTCTGGAAAACTTTTTTCCCTTTCACCCAGGTCTGAGATCCAGATCTTGTGGGGAGGATGTGCTGTGGTTCACTAAAATGGGAAGTTCACTGAGGCTGTGGAGTTGTGCACCAGGAGCCGCTGGGCTGGCAGAGAAGATTCTAGGGAAGTTTCCCATGGGGAGGTGCCATGGACTTCTGGTCTCTGAGAGCTCTTGATACCTGCTGCTCAGAAACTGTGTGTGCTCCTGGGTCAGGACGCTGCAGAAGCTTTCTGTGCTGTAGGGGTCTGCCTAGAAGAGCACACTGGAACCTGGAAGAGAAACCTCTTTCTTCCTCAGTGTCTTTCCAGTGCCTTCTACTAGCATTGTGCCAGCCAACGAAAGAAATATTTATGAGGCCATCTTCATTATCACAGAACAGGTGGTGATGGGTGAATCTGGAGAAGAGAGGCAAAGGAGGTCCAACTTATTTATCATTGGTGTCCCTGAGGAAGAAATGGCAACAAATGGGACAGAAGATGTAGTAAGAGGGGTGAACCCTGCAAGGACAGGCATTTAAAAAGTAATAGGAGTATATTATTTATATATGTATGGTGTTGAATTGAATTTTTCCTTTACATAATAATTTTATGTAATTGAACATGTTATTTAAGAAAAGCCTTTGTTGTACTTTACATGCAAGGAAGGGGAAAAGGTATTTGAGGAAGTCAGTAGGTAGATCCTTAGATTTTACAGGACTTGTCTTGGGCAAATTGCTGATGTTGAGTCCCACCAAGTAGTGTGTGTCTTTGTGGTATGTAGGAACCTGAAGATGTCAACACCAAGCTAAATCCAGTCATTGGACATCTTTTTTTTGCCCTATTTTAAAATTGTTTGAATTTATTTATTTTTATTTTTAAAGATTTTATTTATTTATTTGAGAGAGAATGAGAGAGAGAGAGCACATGAGAGGGGGAGGGTCAGAGGGGGAAGCAGACTCCCCACTGAGCAGGGAGCCTGATGTAGGACTCAATCCCGGGACTCCAGAATCATGACCTGAGCTGAAGGCAGTCACTTAACCAACTGAGCCACCTAGGCACCCTAAAATTGTTTGAATTTATAAAGTGATATATATGAAATGTGATTATTGGAGTGCTATGGGTAAATTTCCCATTAGATTTGGGTATTTAAACCACATTCTGTATTATATTACCTGCCTACAATAATATGGGGTAGATACTCAATAAATTTTTGTTGAGTAAGATAATTATCAGATCCTGAAAGATTAAAGGGGATACATGGAAAATTCCAGAGTTTTGCTTGGTTTACTTGACTCAATTATAATGTTAGGGTTTTGTAACCTCAGTAGATTTGTTGGGGGTTAGAGTCAATGTTAGCTTATAAATTATATGATTGGATATGCAACTTCATTGTATACAAGAATGGAAAAATCACGATTAGTGGAAATTAAAAGAACTATTATAGACTTCCTTGATCAAGTCTGAACAAATAAATTTGAAAATCTCTTCAAAATAGATGGTTTTCCAGGAAAACATAAATGACCAAAATTGATGACTGAGAAGATATAAAATGTAAACAGACTGCTTTTCTTGGAAGAAATAGAGGAAGTTGTCAAAGAGTTACATATGAAGTACCAAGGCCAGAGATCTTCACATGTGGTATCTTTCAAAGCTCCAGAGAATAAATAATCCCAATGTTATTTCACTTGTCCTAATGCACAGAGAAAGAAAGCTTTAGAATATTCTCTATGGTGCCAGAAAGCAATTATTCCAAACTTGATAAAGGTAGTACAGTAAGAAAAGAAAATTATTGACAAATTTAAGTTTTAGATATCAAAACTTAAAAAAAAAAAGTTCTAATAGCATCCACGAGTGAGTTAAAAGAATAATATATACTAAGCAACGTTCCTGCCAGGAATCCAGGAATGACCATTTGGTTGAATATTAAGAAACCTGCTGATTTAATTCATACATTAATAGGTTAAAGGGTTAAAAATATAGTGCTATCTTTTTTTTTTTTAAGTAGGCTCCACACCCATCATGGAGCCCAATGCAGAACTTGAACTCAACCATGAGATCAAGACCTGAGCTGAGATTGAGTTGGATGCTCAACCAGCCACCCGTGTGCCCCCACAGAGTGCTATCTTTTAGATGCTGAGAGGCATTTGGTAAAATTCAACATCCATTTCTAAGAAAACAAGAACAGATAGATAATAAAAGCAAGTTGTTTTAATTCTATTTTAAAGAAGGTAAATTGATAATTCACCTAAGGTCACATAACCAGTAAAGATGGAGCCGGGGTTTGAGCCTTTTGTGCAGAGGTCACTTAATCTTATACTCCAGCAAACACTGCTGCTTCCCAGACTTCTTCATGTTTTGGTACACATAGGAATTGAAAATATTTTCATGGCACACTGGGAAATCAAAACAAGGCTGCATGCAGAACCACCAGTTTAGGACTTGGGCTGCCTCAGTCCTGAACTGACTAAGCTGCCTCATGGACCAAGGGTGGGAGGGTCAATATTTTGGCACATCTGTAACCTGTAGAGGTCTGCCTATCCTATACTGACTCTAGAAGAGAGCACAGTCTACATATAGACTTAAAATAGTATTTTGTGTGGTAAAGGTGATATTTCAAATCAGTGAGAAAAAAGAGATTATTAATTTGGTATTGGAACTTTCCATTTGGGGAAAAACATAGCTGAATCTGTCAACTTATAAGTTGTCAGAAATAAGTGGGAAAAAATAAAGAAAAATGTATAATATATATATACATATATATATTTAAAGATTTTACTTATTTATTTGAGAGAGAAAGTGTGAGAGAGCACGAGCAGTGGGGGGGGGGGGGGGCAGAGGGAGAGGGAGAAGCAGACTCCGCACTGAGTGGGGAGCCCAATGTGGGACTTGATCCCAGGACCCCGGGATCACGTCCTGAGCCAAAGGTAGGCACTTAACTGACTGAACCACCTAGGCACCCAGGAAAATGTATATGTTTAAAAAATTAATAATTTTGGTGTAAGGAAGAATTTTCTAATGAAGATATAAAAACACAAAGGTAAAAAAATACTTATAAATGTCTATATAGCAAAGAAAAAGCAGCTTTCTGGGGTGCCTGGGTGACTCAGTCAGTTGGTTAAGCACCTGACTCTTATTTTCTTTTTTAAGAGAGAGAGAGTGTGAGAGTGAGTGGGTAGGGTGGGGAGCTCAGAGGGAGGGAGAGAATACTAAGCAGGCTCCGTGCCCAGTGAGTGCCTGACACAGGGCTCTATCTTAGGACCCTGAGATCATGACTTGAGCCAAAATCAAGAGCTGGACGTTTAACCAACTGAGTCACCCAGGTGCCGCATAAGCGCCGGGCTCTCGATCTCAGCCCAGGTCTTGATCTCAGGGTTGTCAGTTCAAGAAAGAAGATTTCTCTATAGCAGTAACTGCTCTAAACAATCAAAAGACAATTGGCAAATTCCAAAAATGTATGTGACATTTCAGGCAAAATACTAGCTTTCTTAATACAGAAGTATTCTTATAAATTAATAGGAAAAATGCAAGTTACACAAAGAAAAAATAATTAGCAAATAATGTAAATAGGCACTTTACAGAAAAATATATGCAAATAGATTATAAACACATTAAAGTGCTCTACCTCATTTATAAACAAAGAAATGAATATTGAAACAAAGAAAAGAATACAAAAGAGGGGTTATTTTTTTACTTATCAGATTATTGAAAAAGATTAAAAATTGGGTAATATAACATTAATGAGGCTATGCGCAAAGAAGTATTTTCTCTCTTTTTTAAAAGTTTTTATTTAAGTTCCAGTTAATGCAGTGTGATATTAGTTTCAGGTGTACAATATAGTGATTTAACCCTTCCATACATCACCCCATGCTCATCACAAGTGCTCTCCTTCATCCCCATCATCTTTTTCCACCATTCCCCCCATTGCCGCCTCCGTAACCATCAGTTCTCTATAGTTAAGAGTCTGTTTCTTGGTTTGCCTCTATTTCCCTTTCTTTTTTCCCCCCTTTGCTCATTTTTTTTTGTTTCTTAAATTCCACATATGCGTGAAATCATATGATATTTGTCTTTCTCTGACTGACTTATTTCGCTTAGCATAATATTCTCTAGCTCCATCCTTGTCATTGCAAATGGCAAGATTTCTTTATTTTTATGGCTGAGTAATATTCCATTGTATATCTATAGCACATTTTCTTTATCCATTCATCAGTTGATGGACACTTGGGCTGTTTTCATAGTTTGGCTATTGTAGATAATGGTGCTATAAAAATTGGGGTGCATATATCCCTTTGAATTAGTATTTTTGTATTCTTTGGGTAAATACCTAGTAGTGTAATTGCTGGATTGTAGGGTAATTCTATTTTTAACTTTTTGAAGAACCTCTATACTGTTTTTCAGAGTGGTGCACCAGTTTGCATTCCTACCAACAGTGCAAGAATGTTCCCTTTTCTTCACATCCTCACCAACACCAGTTTCTTGTGTTGATTTTAGCCATTCTGACAGGTGTGAGGTGATATTGCCTTATAGTTTTGATTTGCATGGGAAGGAAGTACTTTGATCCACTGTTATTGTGTGGACAAATTGGTGCAAATAACCCTGTGAAGGACAATTTAGCAATATCTATTAAAATTAACCATACAGAAAATTTCTCACACAGATGTTCCACTTTCGGGAATTTATCTAGATGGACATATATCCTCAAGTTGGAAAAGATGTGTATGCAAGTTGTTGTAGCATTTTTATAATGATAAAAAATTTGGGAACAACCTAAATATACAATAGGGAAATATAATGCAGCTCTTAAAAAAAATGGGATAGATACATTGTTAAAAAATACAGAATAAACCACATTCCTCCATTTGTGTCAAACAACAGAATTAGATTATTGTTAAAGCACATATACATACATAAATGCATGGGAATTCTGGAAAGTAAGAGACTCCTAATGGAGGTAATTTTGAGAAATAACTGCCCAAGGGCTGTAGTAGGCCGGAACTCCCTGTTCTGTTTAAAGTTTTTCCTCCTGCGTATGTGCTATTTTATTACAAAAAAGAAAGAACAGTAAATTGCTCCTAACAGTACTGATCATCTTAGGAATTCTAGTGTCCTGTGGGGAGAAGCCATCCTGCTGACCTTTTCCAGAATGGCCACTCTCCAAATAAAGCACACCATAAAATATCTTAGTGACTCATTTATACCTTTTGTGGTTGTGACCATGTTTTTCTGGTTCACTTTCTACTTGACCAAATATACATTAGGGTTTGCCAGAAATGGACTTTGGAGTCTAAGACCAGACTTTTTACCCTAATCCTGTTTCCTCTCAGACTTGTAGAATAAGCTCACTTTTGGTGTGGTTCTGCAGAAGAGAAAATCATCTAGATAGGATGATTAGAAGGTCGGGTGAAAGTGCTAATGGTAGAAAGAGAGGTGAAGAAAGTCTGTACGTTGTGTCTTTTTCTGACCCTTTGCTATCAGCCTGTGGGAGATCATTTCAAGACCCAAGTGGGGATTAGCCATTGGACTGCAAACATTGCTCCACTGTTAGGGAGACTTGAAATGAAGTTTGAAATAGAGATGATGGAAGGGGGAAATATGTGTGCTTTAGGGATATGTGTATATGGTGACATAGCCATCTCTTTTAGTGTGAGGAATATGAACTCAAACGGGAGAGAAAAATTGGCATTTGACTGAATTCAGTATCTAAAAGATGGAACTTATCTTAAGTTTGTTCTGGTAGGCAAGTCCTTTTGCCATTGAAGCCTTTTTATTTTTAACATGGGCATATGAAACAAAAAAGGCAGTCATTCCGTCAAAATAGTTCACAATTTTAGATTTTGTATTTTTTTGCTTCTTTCTGTTCCCTAATCTTCCTCCAAGTGCAAACAGTACAGGCATACCTTTTATTTTTTTAAACTGAAGTATAATGGACACATATTTTAGGAACGTAACATGATGATTCTACAAATCTATACATTATGCTACGCTCACAAGTGTAGCTGCCATCTAACACCATACGATGCTCTTACAATATATTCCTTCTATATTCATTATGCTGTGTCTTTTATCCCCATGACTTACTCATTCCATTACTGAAAGTCTGTACTCCCACTCCCCTTACCCATTTTGTCCATCCTCCTTGTTCTTCTCCCCTCTATTAGCCTTCAGTTTGTTCTCTATATTTATGGGTCTGTTTCTGGTTTTCATTTGTTTGTTTATTCATTTGTTTTTTACATTCCATATGTAACTGAAATCATATGGTATTTGTCTTTCTCTCTCTGACTTATTTCACTTAACATCATACCCTTTAGGTCCATCCATGTTGTTGCAAATGGCAAAATCTCATTTTTTTATGGCTGAGTAATATTCTATTGTATATATATACCACCTCTTCTTCATCCGTTCATCTATTGATAGACCCTTGGGTTGCTTCTGTATTTTGACTGTTTTGAATAATGCTGCAATAAACATAGGGGTGCATATATCTTTTTGAATTAGTGTTTTTGTTTTCTTTGGCTAAATACCTAATAGTGGAATTACTGGATCATATGGTATTTCTGTTTTTAATTTCTTGAGGAATCTCCATGCTGTTTTCTGTGGTGGCTGCACCAGTTTACATTCCTACCAACAGTGCACATGGGTTCCTTTTTTTCCACACCCTCACCAACACTTGCTATTTCTTGTCTTTTTGATTCTAGCCATTCTGACATGTATAAGGTGATATCTCATGGTGGTTTTAACTTTCATTTCCCTGGTGATGAGTGATGTTGAGCATCTTTCCATGTATCTGTTGGCCATCTGCATGTCTTCTTTGGAAAAATGTCTATTGAGATTGCCCATTTTTAAATTGGGATTATTTGTTTTTTGGGGGGGTGTTGAATTGTATAAGGTCTTTATATATTTTGGATAGTAACTGCTTATTGGATACATCATTTGCAACTATTTTCTCCCATTCAGTAGGTTGTCTTTTTGTTTTGTTGATGGTTTCCTTTGCTGTGCAAAAGCTTTTTATCTCAGTAGTTGGAAAAGTTTGTCAGACATACCTTAATGAATGTCTTCCTGGTTAAATTTTCTTCTGGTAGAATGCCTGTTGTTGTTTTTTTTTTAACATCAAAAGATGATTTATTATCCTGTTTCCTAACCATCTGTTTATTTTTCATTTACCCAAGGTTATTTGGAGTGGGGTCACAGCCTGGGATTTGGAGTCTAAAATCTGAGGTACCCCCTCCCTTCACTTTAGGTGGGGCATGAGCCAGTTAGAACCAGTATCTTCTTTTGGGTACTGCAGAAAGTGACCTGAAGGTAGCTAAACCTAGAAAGGTAGGGTTGGTTAGCAGACCACAAGCATAGTAATCCCGATCAAGTCACTGTTAGCTCAGTAACAGGTTGGCAGTTGGCATGGAGCATTGTTGGCACTGCAAGGAGTTATTCGGAAGGAGGAGTTGCAGGCTACACAGAAGTGAGGGGCATTAGCCTGTTCATCATCTGCAGAGTCAGTGGAGGCCACTGTATGATTTTTTTTTACCATAAGAGAAAAATAGAGTAGGCATCATGACCAAAGAGGCCCTTGGTGATTAGGTACCCTGGTGACAATTTTGGAGGGGTTCCCTTGTTTAATGGGGACAACAATGGACATGATGAGATAGTGGGTGGTTCTCAACTATGAGGATTCAGAAGAAAACACTTCAGGGCTAGTTGATAAACTGAATTTTGGTGGGCATGTCACGTCTGTAGATGACAAAGAAGAAAGCAAGGACCATCTCAACCACTGACAGAGAGGAGTGCCCTTGGGGCTGTGTCAAGGCACTGATGCAGATGAGAATCACCAGGCCCAATATAATATCAGCGAGAAGGAAAGCTCCTTTCTGGGTGCACAAGAAGTTGGTGCAGAGAGGTTCTTGGAATTCACCTTAGAGCTTGTGGCAGTGCCAGGCATCTGCTGGATTGCTCCAAGGTTCAAGGACTTACCAGTCCAGCAGCAGTGCCCACCATCTGCCCAGGATGTCTCTGTCTCTATCTCTGCCTCTGTCTCTACCTTTGTCTCTTCCTCTGTGTCTCCATCTGTATGTCTGTGTCCCTTTCTCTGTCCCTATCTGTGTCTCTATCTCTGTCTGCCCTTCCACTCATCCATCTCTGTGTCTTTATCTCTAACTCTGTCTCTGTGTCCCTCTCTCTATCTTCATCTATGTTGAGTGTTAAGACCAGACTGCACAACATATCTATCGATCGATCGATCGATCTATCTATCATCTATCATCTATCATTTATCTATCATCTATCTATCTTCTTGTAACCTATTTTGGGCCATTGTTTACATACACAAAACAAACTATCATATTAAGATGTAAAGTGCTTACAACATCTTCCCAATCATGAAATAACTAATGTGGTTGTTAACACTTGATCTTAGCCAAAAGGCCGAGAAGCAATAATCTGGTTGTTAACAAGCAATTGCTTTGACTGTAGTAACATATAAAGTTTACGTACTATACCATAAACTTTACATTCACAACAAACAGCAATAAACACAGCCATAAGTAAATTTGTTATAAAATGCAGACAACATTTTACAATTAAAAAAAAAAGACTGTTTTTGATAATGAACTGTTACTTTTCAAATAGGGTGGAGATTTGAGGCTTAAAAATGGTTGAGAAGGAGAAATGGAAGGAGAGTTTGAGCAGTCATTATTGGTTCCTGGTAACCAAAGGCAATGATGTGAGTGTGCTTCACAAAAAAAGAGACAATTGCAGGCAAATTACCGTGATTCAGTAAAGTCAGTCTATTCTTGGAAGCATTATTTTTTCTCCACCTTCTAGATGAGCACATAGGATCATATGTGTTTCCAAAATAATCCCATCTCATCTTTAGTGAATAGCTTCCCTAATCCACAATTTTGTGGATCAGATGGGTGAGTCAACAGATTCAAGGCTGTAGAATATCAGATAACAGGGGGACCAGCACAACAATCCCAAACCCACAATTCCTTTCATATAATGTAACAAATACATTTTATTGTGCTATCTAGGACTTTCAATACAATGTTGAATAGAAGTGATGAGAGCAGATATTGTTGTCTTATTCTTAATCTTCCAAGGAAAGCATTCAGTGTATCCCTGTTGGATTTTAGCTGTTGTCCTTTATCAGATCAAGAAGATTATTTTTCATTCCTAGTTTCTGTGATTTTTAGCAGGAATAAATATTGAGTTTTTCCAAATGCTTTTTCTGTGTTCTATTGGGATGATTATGTTTTTTCCCCTCTCTTAATCTGTAAATGTGGTGAATTACATTGATTGATTTTCTCATGTTGACCCAACTTTACATTCCTAAGACAAACTCTGCTTGGTTATGGTATGTTATCCTTGTTCTGTGTTGTTGGATTCCATTAGCTAATACTTACTGAGGATTTTAAAATCTGTGTTCATGAAAAATGTTGGTCTGTAGTTTTTTATTAAAAAAATGTACTTTTAGGCTTTTTATCAGAGTTATGCTAGCCTCATAAAACAAACTGATATGTTTTTTCTCTATTTTATGGAAGATTGGAGTTTATGTAAGATTGGTATTATTTCTTCCTGGACTATTTGGTAGAATTCAGCAGTGGAGTCATCTGAATCTGGAGTGTTTATTTTGTGAGATGGTTTTAAATGACATATTTGGTTCTTTTTTTTTTAAGATTTTATTTATTTATTTGACAGAGAGAGACACAGAGAGAGAGGGAACACAAGCAGAGGGAGTAGCAGTTTTCCTGTGGAGCAGGGAGCCCGATGCGGGGCTCGATCCCAGGACCGGGATCATGACCTGAGCTGAAGGCAGATGCTTAATGACTGAGCCACCCAGGCGCCCCGACATATTTTTTTCTTTAATAGAATTGTTCCTCCACTTACTCTCTATAATGTATTAATGTTTTTTTAATGATCATGTCCTTTATTTTTTTAATTTTTTATTAACATAACTGTATTATTAGTTTCAGAGGTAGAATTCAGGGCATCATCAGTTGCATGCAACACCCAGTGCTCATTACTTCAAGTGCCCTCCTTAATGCCCATCACCCAGTTACCTCATTCCCCCACCTACCTCCCCTCCAGCAACCCTCAGTTTTTTCCTTATAGTTAGGAGTCTCTTATGGTTTGCCTTCCTATCTGTTTTTGTCTTATTTTATTTTTCCTTCCCTTCCCCTATGTTCATCTGTTTTGTTTCTTAAATTCTATGTGTGAGTGAAATCATATGGTATTTGTCTTTCTCTGACTTATTTTACTTAACATAATACCCTCTAGTTCCATCCATGTTGTTGCAAATGGCAAGATTTCATTCTTTTTGATGGCTGTAATAATCCATTGTATATATAGACCACATCTTCTTTATCCATTCTTCTATCATTGGTCGTCTTGGCTCTTTCCATAGCTTGGCTATTGTGGACATTGCTGCTGTAAACATTGGGGTGCATGCACCCTTTCAAATCACTATGTTAGTATCCTTTGGATAAATGCCTAGTAGTGCAGTTACTGGGTTACCGTAGGGTAGCTCTATTTTTAACTTTTTGAGAACCTCCATACTGTTTTCCAGAGTGGCTGTACCAGTTTGCATCTCCATCAACAGTGTAAGAGGGTTCCCCTTTCTCTACATCCTCGCCAACATCTGTTGTTTCCTGAATTGTTAATTTTAGCCATTTGGGGTGGTATTTCATTGTGGTTTTGATTTGTATTTCCCTGATGCCAACCAAGTGCTGTGGGGCATTTTTTCATGTATCTGTTGGCCATTTGTATGTTTTCTTTGGAGTAATGTCTGTTCATGTCTTCTGCCCATTTCTTGACTGGATTTTTTTGTTTTTTGGGTGTTGAGTTTGAAAGTTCTTTATAGATCTTGGATACTAACCCTTTATCTGATAAGACATTTACAAATATGTTCTCCCATTCCATAGGTTGCCTTTTAGTTTTGTTGACTGCAAAAGCTTTTTATCTTGATGATGTCCCAATAGTTCACTTCTGTTTTTCTTTCTCTTGGCTTTGGAGAAGTGTCTAGCAAGAAGTTGCTGTGGCCAAGGTCAAAGAGGTTGCTGCCCGTGTTGTCCTCTAGGATTTTGGTGGATTTCTGGCTTACATTTAGGTCTTTCATCTATTTTGAGTTTATTTTTATGTATGGTATAAGAAAGTGGTCCAGGTTCATTCTTCTGCATGAGGTTGTCCAATTTTCCCAAAACCATTTGTTGAAAAGTCTGTCTTTTTTCCACTGGATATTCTTTCCTTCTTTGTTGAAGATTAGTTGACCAGAGTTGAGGGTCCATTTCTGGGTTCTCTATTCTGTTCCATTGACCTATGTGTCTGTTTTTGTGCCAGTATTGTATTGTCTTGATGATTACAGCTTTGTAATACAGCTTGAAGTCTGGAATTGTGCTGCCTCCAGCTCGGTTTTTTTTTTTTTTTTTTTTTTTTTTTTCAACCTTTGGCTATTTGGGGTCTTTTCTGGTTTGTAAAAATTTTAGGATTATTTGTTCCAGCTCTGTGAAAAATGTTGATGGTATTTTGATAGGGATTGCATTGAATGTGTAGATTGCTCTGTGTAGCATAGACACCTTAACAATATTTGCTCTTCCAATCCACAGGATATAAAATCAATGCATAGAAGTCAGTTACATTTCTATACACTAATAATGAGGCAGAAGAAAGAGAAATCAAGGAATTGATCCCATTTACAATTGCACCAAAAACCATAGGATACCTAGAAATAAACCTAACCAGAGAGGTAAAGGATCTGTACTCTGAAAACTATAGAACACTTGCAGAAGAAATTGAGGAAGACACAAAGAAAATACTGCATTAATCTTACTTGTTTACCCAGCATCTAACTTTTTTGGGGAAACCATTTTTTTTTCTATTCTGTGGGGTCCT
Organism: Zalophus californianus; assembly: GCF_009762305.2. Lineage (NCBI taxonomy): Eukaryota > Metazoa > Chordata > Mammalia > Carnivora > Otariidae > Zalophus > Zalophus californianus. The sequence goes on along the minus strand of NC_045604.1, from coordinate 50,983,843 downwards.
GTAAGAGCTTTCAGCCACTATGTTTTATACCCCAACTTCCTTTAGAGGGTTTGGTATGTTAGCCAAACTCATAAACCAAATTGGAACTTTTGTGCTAGGAGAAGTTCAGGAAGACTATCTCTTTCCTTTGCTGTAATGGTACTAGGATATTGTGAGTTTGATGCTGCTAGGGTCCATTTTTCCCCAATCACAGGGAGAAAGATTGTGGTTAGAAGGGAAGACCAATTTGTAAAGGGAAGCAGAATCAAAAGACAAATAGGAAAGATGCCTGATTACATCTTTTGGACTTTCAGATCAAATCATGCCTAAAACTACTTCTATTTCTAGACTTTTCTGGTATACAACCCAATATTTTTTTTTTTAATTTTTGTTTTGGGATGCCTGGCTAGCTCAGTCAGTAAAGCATATGACTGTTGATCTCAAGGTTGTGAGTTCAATCCCCCATGTTAGACGTGAGACCTACTTATTTAAAAAAAATTAAAAAGTTTTTGTTTTAATTTAGGTTAATTTGAGTTGGGTGTCTACCTTTTGTAATGAGAAGAAACTTGGCTAATATGCTCTTTCTCAAGAATCTGTACTCAGGCTTTCAACCTTAATCTCTGGAATCATGAGCTGTGGTTTGACATTGAGGGACTTCTTTCTCTCTTTGCTCATTAGGTAGGAGGTGAAGAAAAGAGGTGTAGGTGTACAGATGATCAAGAAATATTTCTTGAAGTAAAATGCATTGAAAGAGTAACTGCAATCTTACGTCACAGGTACACTGGGGAAACATGTGACCTTGACATCCTAAATGATCACTCTGAATGTATCTTACCTTTAAAACATTATTGTATATAGCAGCTAGGATTTATTAGAATCATTTAGTCTTGGCTTTAGGAATGTTATCTATTTCTTAGATGGCATTTGTGGGCTGACCTGGCATCTCCAGTTATGGATCACATTCTCATGTAAAAGAGCATCTCAAGTTCCAAAATACTGTCTTAGCCATGACTGTTTTTTTTAAGGCTATTGGAAAGTCTGGGAGTTGTTTTACTTTTCTATCTTAGTGATTGTTTCCTACAATATAATGAAGTGTGGCATAATAAGAGATGTCAAAGATAGGCTTTGGTCTAAGAATAAATGAGCTGTACACTTGTCTATAATGGTGAATAAAGGAGTCAGTAGCATCATACCTAAATCTCTAAACACTGAATGATTTTTAAAAATAAATAAATATACAAAGGCATTGTATTTAGTTAACCTTCAAAAACTTCTGCTTGAAATCCCTTTATAACTTAAGGGTTACAGAAATTCAGTGAATTTAGAAGAAGAGTAGGTTTTAAAATATCAGGGAGATTATTATACAATTATTCAAATCATCTGAATAGATTTTTTAAAAATTTTACAGTATGTTGTAAATACATTTGGTATTTTATTTTTAGGAAAGAAAATTTATGTGAATCTACTTTGGACCCTTGTGTTTGAAATAACAAAAAGAAATTCATGTGTAATAAACTCAGTGTTAAGATGGCTCCATCACATGGATCTGAATCAAATTGCAGCATTACTCATCCTTGCACATCAATAAAGGTTCTGTTTCCAGACATACTGGGATTTACAGGTTTGGAAACTATTTACACCTTAATATTAAACAATATTACTTTTATTAAAAATCTCTTGGAGGTCCCATGACATTTGCTGATTGAATTAGAAAAGTCAAGTAAAATGGGATGTTCCTTCTCAGGCACAATATATGTAGGTTTTAAAGTTAGACTGACCTGTACCTGGTTTCTTTCACTTAGCATAATGTTTTCAAGGTTCATGCATGTTGTAGCATGCTCTAGGAATCCATTCTGTTTTACTGCCTGAATAATATTCCATTATATGGATTTACCGTATTTTATTTCTCCAGTCATCCATTGATAGACATTTGGGTTGTTTCCACTTCTTAGTTACCATGAATAGTGCTGCTGTGAACATTAGTGTACAAGCTTTTTTGTGTAGATATCTGTTTTCATTTCTTTTGTGTATATATCTAGAAGTGGAGTTGCTGGTATGGTACAATTTCATATGTAATATTTTGAGGAACTGCCAAACTGTTTTCCAAAGCAGCTGAACCATTTAACATTCCCATCAGCAATATATGAAGGTTCTATTTTCTCCACATTCTCACCAATACAGGTTATGGTCCATTCTTTTGATGATAGCCACCCTAGTGGGCGTGAAGTGGTATCTCAATGTGGTTTTGATTTGCATTTCTCTAATAACTAATGATGTTGAACATATTTTCATGGACTTATTGGCCATTTATGTCTTTGTTGGGGAAATGTCTATTCAGATCCTTTGCCTATTTTTAAATTGGGTTGTCTTTTTTTTTTAAGTTGTAAGAGTAGTGGGGCACTTGTGTGGCTCAGTAGGTTAAGCATCTGACTGATTGACTTTGGCACAGGTCTTGATCTCAGGGTTGTGAGATCAAGCCTTGCCTCAGGCTTTGTGTAAGCTGTAAGCATAGTAACTATTTAAGTAATTACTTAGATAGCAACTTTTTCTAAAACATTATATAGTTTAAACCAAGTAGGGTATTTATAAATTGTTATTTTGATGCTTTCAGGTCTGTTGTAAGAGGTATAGGCATTATATATTTATTAATACGAAGGTATAACAATTAGCATTAGTATTTTATTATAAATGTGTTTGTTCCTAAATCTCTTATTAAATCTCAACTGTTAATATTCTCAGTTTAACCAACCTTGGATAACATAGAATCAAATTGACTAGATTTTTTTCTGGACTTGTAGAGGGTCACTTGGCTATCACAGTCAATGCCCCCAAATATTAAATACTTATGTTTTCTGCTTTAACATTAATTAATGGAACAACCTTATAAGGGCCCATAGTCTTTGACTCCCAAGAAAAAAGGATATGACCTTCACCTTCCCTGAGAGTCTGAAATCACTAAAGTAGGGGCGCCTGGGTGGCTCAGTTGGTTGTGTCCAACTCTTGATTTTGGCTCAGGTCATGATCTGAAGGTTGTGAGATCGAGCTCCATGTTGGGCTCCATGCTGGGTGTGGAGCCTGCTTAAGATTCTCTGTCTCTGTCTCCCTCTGCTCTCCTCCCACCTTAAGAAAAAAGAAAAAAGAAAAAAGAAATCACTAGAATAAAATACTAATTCCAAATACCCAAAGTTGTTCATTAACTATTTCTCATAGCAGTGCTACAGGTTTAAGCCTCTGTTCTCTAGAGGTGATCCAGGTCAGGGATGATTTTTTTCTCCTGAAATAGAGTGATGACAGTGAAGATGAAGGGACATGGACAGATTTGAGAAACATGTAAGAGGTAGTTGTTGCAAGATTTGGCGATTGATCAGAAAAGGGAAGGGGAAGGTGAGAGTAGAGTAAATGGTGATATTTTATGAAATCTGTGATTGGCTGGATCATGGTGCCTTCGTTAGCACAAGGAACTGGAGAATATAGGCTAGGTCTGCAGCAAGTGCCAAGTTCCTGCTTGGACATGATCCATTTGAAGTGTCTCTGGGAAATTTATATGGTGATGTTGAGTAGATAGTTGTATACCTGGATCTGGACCTTGAGAGACAACTGTTTGCCATAGTGCCATAGCATGGGAAAGGACGAGAGCAATAAGAAAGAATGAGGAGTGAAAAGAGTGCCTAGTTCAGAACTCTGAGAGACATCAATATTTGGAAGAAAAAGAAAAGGGAGAGTCTGTAAAGGTGACTGATAAGGAGCAGCCAAAAATGTAGAAAGAAAACAAAATTTCTTGAAAAAAAGGAGTTGTCATCTGCACCAAATGATTCAGTGGTCCAATAACATAAGAACTGGAATATGCACCCCAGTGTTCATAGCAGCAATGTCCACAATAGCCAAATTGTGGAAGGAGCCAAGATGCCCTTCAACAGATTAAGAAGATGTGGTTCATATATACAATGGAATATTACTCAGCCATCAGAAAGGATGAATACCCACCATTTGCATCAACATGGATGGAACTGGAGGGTATTATGCTAAGTGAAGTAAGTCAAACAGAGAAAGACAGTTATCATATGGTTTCACTCATATGTGGAACATAAGCAATAGCACGGAGGACCATAGAGGAAGGGAGGGAAATCTGAAGGAGGAGAAATCAGAGAGGGAGATGAACCATGAGAGACTATGGACCCCGGGAAACAAACTGAGGGTTTCAGAGGAGAGGAGGGTGAGTGGATGGGTTAACGGGGTGATGGGTATTAAGGAAGGCATGTGTTGTGATGAGCACTGGGTGTTATATACAACTAATGAATCATTGAACCCTACATCAAAAACTAATGATGTACTGTACAGTGACTAAGTGAACATAATTAAAAAAAAAACACTGGAATATGTCTATTAGATTTTTGGTGGGTTTTGGTGCTTTAAATGAGAGTAGTTTCAGGGGTATGCTCACATAGGTAGTTAGTTGAAGACCTGAGATTTGAAGCCAGGTCTGTCTAACTTTAAAAACTACATATATAGTGCCTAAGAGGGAACATCCCATTTTACTCGACTTTCAGATTCAATCAGCAAATGTCATCAGACCTCCAAGAAATTTCTAACAAAAGTAATTTAATATTAAGGTGCAAATAGTTTCCAAATCAGTAAATGTCATTATGTCTGGAAACTGAATCTTTATTGATGTGCGAGGATGAATAATGCTATGATTTATTTCAGGATCCATGTCATGGAGCCATCTTAACACTGAATCTATTACACATGAATTTCTTTTTCTTATTTCAGTCACAAGGACCCAAAGCAGATTCACATAGTAGTCTATTGAAGCGGGGAAAAGGATGCAGAGTGATGGAGGAGTGTACTGCCAGAGGAGATGCTGTTTGTGCAGAGACATGAATGCAGTGAGGAACAAAGCCATGGGCATATTCAGTGTAAGGCATTTTTGGCAGAAGGAATGCAAGTGCGAAGACTTTAAAGTGGAAAAGGATTTATCGAGTGGAAGGCAGAGTAAAAAGACTTAGAGACTTAAGGCTTAATTCTGCAGTGGGACCCTTCAAAAGTCTCAAAGGATGCAATTTCTAGCCTTCTTTCGATATTAAAAAAATCTATTTTGAGGGTGAAAAAGAAATCTTAGAAAAGGTTCAAGAACAGTACAGCAATTTTTTTCCTTTGAAATATTTGGGAGTAATTAAGTTGTTAATGTGGTCCCCAATTTTTTAATGTGTATTTTCCTCAAATAAATATTGGTCTCAGGGACAACATTTTGAGAAAACTATGTGAGATTTTCTCAAAAGTTTTATCACTGAGTTCACAAATGTATCTAAGAACAGTATTTATTGAACTTATAATAGACTTTTTGAATAAGAAATAAATTAATATATTAATATGTTTACTGTTTTATAGGTACTTAATAATATTAGTTGAATGAATGAACAAATGAACAAATGAAATGCTTTTATTTCCTCAGTTTTTATTACATAATGTTTTTAGCTCAGGCAGTTTAATCTGAATGCAATATCCCAGATGTCCTAATTGTAATATCACATAATTCAGCATTATTATTACTTTTTAATTACTTTTATAAAGAAATAAATACCAGAATGATGGTGTATTGTCTTAGTGGATTCTAATAATAAAATATTGTTTTATATTTTTATTAGTTTGTATAATCACTGGCACGAGTAAGGTAGTAAATGCTAGAAGACTGTGATGCTGAAGCTTTAAGTATGTAGATTTGTTAGAAAGAAGAAGACTTAAATGTAATAATTTTCACTAGCAAGTCGTGCCATTATCAAAGGTGTTATTTGAAGATATAGTTACATGTTCTGCTTATCTTCAAGTGTCTTAATATTGCTTCTAGATGATTATATATGTTTATCACATTTACTTTCCATTTGTAGGTTTAATTTTTAATTTTGTATTTTCCTTTACAAAAAGAAATATTAGTGAAATATTTTTAGATCTTATATACAAAATAGGATATTTATTTACTTATTTTAATTTAATTTTTATTTTTTTAAAGATTTTATTTATTTATTATTTATTTGACAGAGCGCGAACACAAGCAGGGGGAGAGGAGAGGGACAAGTAGGCTCCCCACTGAGTAAGGAGCCTGATGTGGGACTCAATCCCAGGATCCTGAGATCATGACCTGAGCTGAAGGCAGATGCTCAACTGACTGAGCCACCCAGGTGTCCCTGCCATGAGGTTTCTATGACTAATGTGTTAAAGGACTTTAAGCAGTTCCTGGCACATAATAGGTATTAAACAAATACTAAGTAATAAGTTCTAAATATTAAGTAAATCAGTATTAATGTTATTTGTTTTGCCCTCACTGGTACCAAAAAAAAAAATACTTTCCAGCTCTGTGCACCTGCAGTTGGGATTGAGACTGTGTGATTAACCTTTCCTTACTGCTTGCTCTTGTTTCTGATTTATGCTCCAATTTGTATAGGGTGTTTTAAATCATGTTTAAAGATAGTCTTGTGACCAAGCCATATTCATGTCTGACTCTCACCAGCATCAGTGGGCTGGATTAGTGTCCGTGAACGTGCATCTCTCTATTTTGACCTATGGGGTAACTCGTACTGTTTTCTCATGTTGGCAAGCCAATCCGGAAGTAATGGTTGGTGTACTTCCTAACAGTTGTCGGAACCTTCCTGTGTAACCTTCCCACACATCAGGTTTCTAATTTTAAGGGCTTAAAGAAGCTTGAATATTTTAAAATTCAAAGAGTTTGCAAGCAGCAAATATGAATTTTTTCTTTTTAAAGATTTTATTTGTTTATTTTTGCAAGAGAGAGAGAGGGAGAGCGGGCTAACATGAGCTAGGGGGAGGGTGGGGGAGAGGCAGAGGGAGAGGCAGACTCCCCCCTGAGCATGGAACCTAACACAGGACTCGATCCCAGGACTCTGTGATCATGACCTGAGCCGAAGGTAGATGCTTAACTGACTGAGCCACCCAGGTGCCCAAATATGAATAAATTTATTATCATCACAAAATATCTAAACTTTAGGGCGCCTGCGTGACTCAGTCGGTTAAGCACCCAACTCTTGGTTTCAGCTCAGGTCATGATCTCCAGGTCATGGGATTGAGCCCCACATAGGGCTCTACACTCAGTGTGGGAGCCTATATCAGATTCTAGCTCCCTCTCCCTTTGCCCCTCCCCACTCATGTGCTCTCTCTCTCAAATAAATAAATAAATAAAATCTTAAAAACAAAAAAACCCAAAACAAACCAACAAACAGAAAACCCCATCTAAACTTTGTGCTAGGTAACTGGATAGTATTCATGAAATGGACTAGGTCTGTTTCTGAAAACAATAGTTCCCAGTCTGTTTGGAGACACAGCAACTTTTGCTATGTTTTGTGTCAAGGAATGCTATTGTCCAGTATTTATTTCAGAAAATTAAAGGTAAGTCCAAATTAATTTAGTTTTAAGAATTTTATTCTCAACCTAAGTATGAAAAAATCAACCTTGGAAATCACTGGTCAATTTGTAGCCCACCATTCACACTGGTCAAAAAAACAAAATAAATATACTATCATCCTCAGATTTCATTCACTTCTAGATCCAGCAAGAGATATTAAAGAGCAAATTGCAATAAAAAGGACATAATTTTGTGTTACAAGATGAAGAAGGAACATAGAGGTAATACAGAGAAAAAAAGCATGAGACTAAACACTGATACTTTTTATGGTCAGGGGACTCAGTGTCATCACATGTCATGAGAATTCTTGTTTAGAGTGTAGTGGAAAGAATTTATTACTGAACAGGCTGGTCAAGACTGAGTGCCTGCAGGGAGAGAGACGAGAAAGGGGAATTTGGGGGTTGAAAACATGAGTATGTGACTGACTTGGTACGAACACCAATCAGTTCAGGGGATGAACAAAAGCACTGCTCCTTCTGCCTTCATAAATCTCAACTAACCCGCTCAGGCCAGATCCCCCCACCAGGGCAGCAGAGAGGTCAGCCTGACATAAACCCAGGGACAGGAGGCCCTTTCAGATTTATGTAGGTTTGAGGAAGTTCTGTTTTATCTTGTTTCCCTCTCTTTTTCCCAACTCCTATCAGAATGCCATAGGGAGTCCTGGCTGTGTCCCAGGAGCCAGGCAAGGGAAAGATGATCTTAATATGACAAAATTAAATCCAAGTCTATTAACTAATGATGGCAATTTGCATCAGAGTTTTGCCATTCTGACTGTTTCTATGTGGATTGAACACCAGGAATTGATATATTTCTCTTGCCATTCCACAACACTAACCAAATGATAGGTCTACTTTTCCAGTTAAATTTCTAGCTAAGGTGAAATCACATTTAGAACTTGAATGGTACCTCAGTCCCATTCATTAATGTAATAAATGCTGAGTGATACTGTGCACGTGTGTGTGTGTGCATGCACTCTTGTGTTGTCTCTGTATGTGACAAGAAAATATCGAAGGCTGATCCCATAACTCTCTTCCATTCCATGGAGGGTCTGAAGTGTGCACACTGGCAACTCTAACATGGGCCTAGATGCTATAAAATTTCAGTTGGACCATGAAGATGTATAGGAGAGTACAGGCCTTCTAGATGGAGGAAACTTTGTATGCCAAGGAACAAATATACAGTGAAGCTTGGCTGTTTATGGGAAATATTTTACTAATTAGTTAATTCATTCATTTCTTTAATATTTTTTCAAAGGTTTTATTTATTTAAGAGAGAGTGAGTGAGCACAAGCAGGGGAGAAGGGTGGAGGGAGAGGGAGAAGCAGATTCCCCACTGAGCGGGGAGCCTCACGGAGGGCTCCATCCCAGGATCCTGAGATCATGACCTGAGCCGAGGGCAGACACTTAACCGACTGACCACCCAGGTGCCCCTCATTCCTTTAATATTTACAGAGTACTTCCTTTGTGACAAATACTGCCCTAGACCCTAGAGATACAGCACTAGACAAGGAAAAGTCTTTGCTCTCATGAGGCTTTCATTCTAAGAGGCAAGGGGATAGATAGTAAAAAAAAAAATCAATTAGATAATTTGAGTAGTGATAGGTATTATGAAGAAAACAAAGGGTGATATAAAGCCATGAGTGGGATGGAAAACATTAGTGTGGTCAAGGAGGAGTTTGGTTTGACTTGAGAATAGAGTCTATGATTGGACTGTGGGATAGAAAACTGGAAAAGTCTTATATTGGGGATGCCATGAAACACTTTAAATGTCAGGCCTGCTAAGTCTTTTTTGGGCATTTCTAGAAAACAATAAGTACTTTAATTCTCAAAGAAGTGAGAGTTGGTGCTCCTTTCCTGACCAAGGGTCTTTTCCAGAACCATGTATAGAAACACACTTGTACCCACGCTTGACAGCTAAGTGGAAAATGTCATTTTATATTTGGACACTGTTGCATCTTGAGTCATTATTTAACTTTATTCAATTTCTAAATGTCCAAGAGGCTAATTTTGATGTGCTCATCCAGGAAGTCTTTAAGAATTTGTCTTAGTTGCTTATAAAGTAGTTTTAAATCACATTTAACTTCAGTTTATTATTTTTCCTGTTTTACTAATGTTATCTCTCATTGAAGTCTGTGCACACAGGACTCTATGATTCAACCACTCTTTAGTTGTTTTTGTCAAAATGACCAAGTATAGTTTTGAAAAAATAAACGTGTCATTTCTTTACTTCTATTCCTAAAAAAGAGTCAAAATGGATTTATCTCATATATTCTCAGCTATATGATTTTTCATTCAATGCAAATTCAGAATATTTTGGCTCACAGGGAGAATTTTTAAGGAAAGTTTTAAGCATGTGAGCTGTAGTGGAAATTCTTTTTTTTTTTTTTAAGATTTATTTATTTATTTTAGAGAACGAGAACCTGAGCAGGGGGAGGGGCAGAAGGAGAGAGAAAAATCTCAAGCAGACTCCCTGCTGAGCATGGAGCCCAACATGGGGCTCAATTCCACAACCCTGATATGACCTGAGCTGAAATCAAGACTAACCGACTGAACCATCCAGGTGCCCAGAAACTCTTGTTATCTTAATCAGTGATTTTTTTTTCTTGATACAAAAACTATTCTTTGAAAAATACTAGCTTTTTTTATAGCTCTAAACATCTGTACTTCTAGAAGTTCTTGCAGTTTGGAAGTCTGTTAAGATAGTGATCTGGAGTATGTCTTATGAGAAGAAAAGAGTTTGCATAAACAAAGCTGAATGACAACAAAGAAATAGGCAATACTGAACTCACTTGCTGACAGTGTGGTAGGAGGGATGGGCCTGAGAATGGAGGAGTTAGGGCTGGATTGTGGATGATATTACAGGTTAGAAACAAGAGAAAAACATGAAAACAAAGCAAATGGGGTAGAAGTGTTTTTTTTTTTTTTCAGTGTTGGATAAGGACACACTGTCCTGTGAAATCAAGCCATAGCCCCACACTTGTCAATTTTGACAGTTTTATAGAAAAATCACTTATAAAATGGGACATTAAGTATAAGAAGGAAAAAAGTTGTCTTTGCTTTTTTTTAAATATTCAGGCTCTTTATATTTCAATAATTTTATAGCTTTTCTTATGGATCCTGCATATTTTGGTTAGGGTTATTTCTACAGATTTCATGGCATATATGTTGGTATAATTCAGAGAATTTTTTCTACTGTGTCTTCTATTTCTTATTGGCATACTGACATTTTCTGATATTTTGCTTATATTTCACAGCCTTGCAGATTTCTGTTTAGAAAGATTTTACATGGCATTTTTGGATTCTCTTTTTCTTTCTTTTCTTTTTTTTTTAATAATCTTTGACAAAGCAGGAAAAATATGCAATGGAAAAAAGTCATTGCTTTTTTTTTTAAGGATTTTATTTAGTTGAGAGAGAGAGTTCAGAAGGGAGAGGGAGAGAGAATCTGAAGCAGACTCTGCGCTGAGCATGGAGCCCGACTTGGGGCTCAATCTCATGATTGCGAGATCGTGACCTGAGCCGAAACCAAGCGTTGGGTGCTTAACTGATGGAGCCACCCAGGCGCCCCACTTTTTATGCAATTAGAGAGGATACTCTTTAAAAGGCGATTAGACGAGGTTGAATATAAGGTTGCAAGTATAGGTTGAGTGTAGCCCCAAATTATTGTGCTGAGTTATTACCTGTCTTAATTTCATTAAGTTTATGAAATATTTTTTCAGAGTTTTTGAGACTGGTGGATGGCTGATGGGAGATGTCATACAGCAGAGTTTACAGCAACCAGATCTTAGGGACTCATTGCCAGGTAAGCAGTAAAGAGTCAGATAAAGAAAGAATCCTTTGTGCTGGGATTGCCATAACAAAATGTTGTAGATTGGATGGCTTAAACAACAGGAATTTATTTTCTCAGAGTTCTGGAGGCTAGAGCTCTGAGATCTAGGTTCTAGCTTGTTTGGTTTCTGGTGAGAGCTCTCTTTTTGGCTGCCTTCTTGCTCTGTCCTCACGTGGCCTTTCCTTAGTGTATGTGCAGGGAGGGAGGCAGGAGGGAGGGTGGAAAGAAAAAGAGAGCACACTAGCGCTCTGGTAACTCTACCTGTAAGGACACTAATCCTGTTAGATCAGGGTCCCACCCTAATGACCCTAACTTGACTTGAATTACTTCCTCAGAGGCCCCCATCTCCAAATACAACCACACTGGGGGGTTAGAGCTTCAACATATGAATTTGAGGGGGGGGGGGCACAAACATGTAGTCCATAAAATAGAGTAGAAGGAATGACATATCTAACTGAAACAGAGAGTAGAGCTGTTTTATTACAACTGGATAAGAAATTGGGTTCTGAGCTTCCTGGCACAGAAGGCCAAAGGGAAACACACTAGGCAGTGTGGATTTAAGTCAGTGGGTAATCTCTTCAATATCTTAAGTCTTATTCTGTCTTAATTTGTAGTTTCTGTTTGTTAAAGCAGTGTCAGACATTGACTAGTAAGGGCAGGGGGTGGGGAGGGATGGGGTCTGGGGGCTAGAAAGTCTGTTGTACTTCTTATTACACTCTAGATTTTTTTTTTCCTACATAGAAGACTGATTTTAAACACTGATTTTATCCTTTGGAGCCTGGGTAGAAGATGTCACAAAGTGTAAGTTCTGGACTGGAGCTGGGTTTAATGACACCAGAACTAAAGATTGGGTTCTTCAAACTGTCAGCACATATGTAGGAATAAAAGAAAACAAGTGGAAAAGTCACAAATCCTGCAAGAAGATTGTTTTATATATGAGAAGGATTTGTAAACCCTATTACTCGTTCAAATTAATAACATACTTTTCCCCCAAAATTGCTAAAGAATTTTACATTAATTCTTTTTGTATTCAAGTGAATTTAAAATGATTTTATCCTAAAAATTACCAATATCTATGGGATAAATGGAGGCAGCTTATTGGTCACAAACTAAGGTTGGCATTTTTATTTTAGATGTTCTGTGTTGGTCAATGTACAAAGTGCAAAGGGTCACAAAATCACTTGAATGATGACTACATAAATCATTAATACTTAGTTCTTAAATGGTTTGTGCCATTCTTCAGTTCTTTCTTTTTAATCATGCCATACTATCTTTTAAAAAAAATCGAAATATAGTTGATACACAATGTTACATTTGTTTCAGGTATGTAACATAGTGATTCAACAACTGTAATGCTATGCTCACAGCAAGTATACCTATCATCGGTCACACAGACACTAATACCATTGACTATATTCTCTATGCTGTGCCTTTCATCCCCATGACTTATTCCATAATCGGAAGCCTATATCTCTCCCCCATTTTGCCCACTCCCCCACACAACTCCTCTTTGGCAACCATCAGTTAGTTCTCTGTATTTATGGGTCTATTTGTGCCATATTATCTTTAATTAAGTACAAAGACCTTGCAGTTCACATCACTTAGAGATCATTTCACCTACTGTTGTGTTTGGCTGCCAGTCTCTTGTCTCTCCTTCACCAATAGGAAGTGGATCCCTTTTCCTCAGGGAAGAGATCCTTGGTTTGTTACCTTTGCCAAAAATAAAAATGTTGGAGAGCTGAGAGGCAAAGCTGTCACCTATGGCATGTTTCACATGAACCACATCAAAAGAACCAGGATTGGGGGCGCCTGGGTGGCTCAGTCGGTTAAGTGGCCAACTCTTGATTTCAGCTCAGGTCATGATCTCAGGGTTCTGAGATCAAGCCCCGCATCAGGCTCTGTGTCCAGTGGGTAGTCTGCTTGAGATTCTGTCCCTCTCCTCCTTCAGAGGAGAATCTCCTTCACACATGCTGTCTCTCTAAAATAAATAAATAAATGTTTGTTTTTGTTGTTTTAAGAACCAGGCTATCTCTCTCTGTTGATTATTGCTTAGCACCTCTGGTCACTATATATAGGTCACCAGTGTCAAACTTGATGAAATTAGTAATCTTGCCAGTCTCCAAATCAACCTGATGGTTTCATTTATCTTGATGAGGGATCAGGGTGATGGCTGGTGTGACTATCTGGGGTCACCAGATGAGAGATTCCTTTTGTGCCCTAAGAGACCTTTCTCACTTTGCACAATTTGTACTTGGCTTCCTAGGGTATATAGGGTATTATTATAAATAATGAACAGCAAAGGACCTTTGGTGTCATAGATGAGATAGAAATTCTCTTCAGTGTTGTCAATGCCATCTACTAAACCAGTAGGATAAGTTATATCAGTTTGGACCTTGCCATCAATCTTATTAGACTGCTGAATGCAGATCTTCTTCATTTCAACTTTCAGAGCATACTTAAGCGTGTTCCTTGGAAAATGATGAGGGGAAGACATTCTCTCAGCTTGTGGGAACTGGTAGATGGATGAGGAGCAAACACACTGGTCAGATTATTAGCATCCGCTGCTTTAGAGCTGCAACACACTTCAGATTCTTCTTGGGACCATGAGCCATGGCTGTGCTAGTCATGAAAAGAGCGGTCTTCAATTCTTAGCTTGTGTTCAACCTGGTTCTTAAATCTACTTTGTTTTCTCAGAATGGTAGAAAGGGAAAAAATAATTCCTGATCATTAAGATCCTTTCAAAATGGAATAATCAAGAATTTTCAGTGCCTAAAAGTATAACCAGAAAAACAAATATAATATAAATGCAAATTGTTATTCCTTCATTCATCCTTTTGTTCATTCATAATATCAATTTTTATTGAGTACCTTCTACATACTGGGATATTTATTAGGCTCTGGATGAAATGTGGTCTCTTGGAACCCCTGTGTTCTACTTCCATGTGGTACTGTGACAAGCTGCCATCCTAGAGATATGTGCAAGTGCTACTGGAACACTTGTGGAGGTCACCTTTACTAGATAAGAAAATTTCGGTTGGTTTCTAGAGAAAATGGCCCATGGGATGAAAGATGAATAGAAGCAAGCCATGGAAAGGCAAGGAGTTCAGAGATGACATTCTATGCATGGGAGCTGCTGGTTCAAAATAGAGAGGCACAACTGAGTGATTCCTGAGCAAGTGACAAGTGGTCCAGAGGAGAGTCATGTGAAGTGAGAGAAAAGGTTAGGATAGAATATTGCATGACATGTTAATTTGTCACTTTCTCCTAAAAGCTCTCCTAAATTGTTTGAAGGGTTTTAACCATTGGATTGAGGTGGTCAGATCTGTCTTTTTTTTTTTTTTTTTTTTTGAATGACAGTGCCGGTAAGACTGTGGCAAATGGATTGAGGGTGGGGTATGAGAATCATGGTCTGGGATCATGTTAGAAACTATTGCTGTAATCCCGGCAAGAAGCGAAGAGGTCCTGTGCTAGACTGTTAAATATTTCCCAAAGACATAAAAACAAATCTCTTACACAATCCTGGGTCAGATGCTTTAAACGGTTATTTAGAGGAAAGCAGATAATATCTGCTTGCAGGCGGGTCTAGTTACTTTTTTTTCGTTCTTATTAGAAAAAAATAATAACCATCAATGCAATTTCGAAGCCATATGATATTTTCAAACTCCTGAAGAAAAAACAACAATAAGCAGACATTAAATCATCCATGCTTACCAGTAGTCTACTCCCTTTGCAGGCAACCCTATGCAGATTAATCAGAACCAAACCCATAAATTTTAATTGTAACGTATGTTCTGTCATCTGCCAATGTATTTTCAAGTCTGTGCAGGTATGATCATATGCCATGATGAACAAATGAACTGGAAGGATCACAGTTATTGGATCTGGTCCCATGATTTATAATTTCCAAATCAACATGAAGAGAAAACAGCAGCATCAAACATCCATCTATGCTTGTACCAGGTCATACACTGTAATTCTATCCAAGTACAAGTTTCCATGGTAAACAGGGCAAGACTTGCCAACACTTCACAGGTTTCCAAAAAGCAGCTATGTCCCTCTTGGGAGAACTTTGTAACTGGAAAAGAAAATCTTCACGGATGAAATCTCAGCAAAATAAAGTCACAGACTATTTCTGCAGCAGGCCTTTTGCCAAATGTCTCATCAACAAGTATGGTGCTGGCAGTGGCCCGTCCTATGGTAGAGGTGGCAAAATGCTCCCGCCAAGCCTTGTTTTCATTTGCTCACAGCTTCTTAGGGGGAAAAAAAAACTTACTTTGAGTTGGAATTTTCCATGTTTCATCCCAGTCCAAAGGTGACTTAAAAAAATTAAAAAGAAATTTTTTTTTTTTTTTAGAAAGTTGAATTAAAGTCAAGTGAAATTTGTAAAGTTTAGTCATTTGGGGAGCTATGTGTACACAAAGATCTCACTGGGTAACACCAAAAAATTGCATTTTCCTTTTCTTGTGACTTTTGGAAGACTAACTCCTTTTGGCTGTTTCTTTTGAAAGGATTTAACCCTAAGTTACAGGGGCAGGAAACCAACCATTTTTGCAATGAACTCATACGGATTTTTGCCCATGAAGAACTAATAAAATAAGACTTTACATATTAAATCCACTAGTAGTTTAACAAAAATTTAGAATGTCCCCACATAGGGGTGCCTAGGTATCTCAGCCAGTTAAATGTCTGCCTATAGCTCAGGTCATGATCTTCGGGTCCTGGGATCAAGCCCTGCGTCGGGCTCTCTGCTCAGCTGGGAGTCTGCTTCTCCCTCTCACTATCCCTTTGTGCCCTCTCTCTCTCTCTCAAATGAATAAATAAAGTCTTTAAAAAAAAGGAATGTCCCCACATATATTTGATAGAAAAACTGTTTAAAAATAATGAGTTTAATTAAATTCAACAAATCTACAAAGCACCAAGAACTAAGTGACTGCTCAGTGTTAGAGGTCTATAAAGATGAATAAGGCAATTCCTGTCCTCAAGGAATGTATGATTTGGTAGTAGAGATAAGAGTAATAAAAATAGCACTAATTAAAGGCAGAATACAACAAGTGTTAAAGTAGAGGTATAAGCAAAGTGATGTGGGACCACAGAAGTAGAAGAAGTTAATGCTGATTGGACAGTAGGAATAGTTTATTCTGGGTTTTGAAGGATTGAGGGTGGTAAAGATCAGTGAACTGGGAAGGATATTTCAGACTAGAGACTTGGGTGAGCACAGCCATTGAGGTCAGGAGCGGGACTAGCCCAGGGGGTTGGAGTGTTGGATATGACTGAGGAAGGAGTAGAAAATAAATAGGAAAACTTAAAAAGGTAAGCTCTGAATTTTTCAGTGGGTATACCATTAGTATTTTGGGGTGCATGGCTCTTTGTCACCTCAGGGAGTGTGTATCCCTAGAACCAGCTTCCTCAAAGCCAGTCATGTCAGTTCAATCACTGGAAAGAACCTATCCCCCAACATTTTCAAACACCGCCCCTGGGAAAGGCAGTACCACTTCTGTAGAGAATGACTCCAGAGGGTTTGGGGGTTACCAACCTTGGGGCAGTCTTTAGTTCTGTAGGTGATAAGGGTCTCCTGAATGGCTCTGACCAGAGCAAGGGCATGCTCAAACTTGTGATTCAGGACTGTGATTTCTGGAGATTGAGTCAGAGGAGGGAAAAATTGGGAAGGAGGATAATCAGTTCAGTCTCTTGCCATAGTTTAGGCAAGAGTCAATGTGGACTCAAATTAGACAATTTCATCACTTTCATGCCTGAAAACATTAATAGACATTATTATTTTTTTGGCTTTTCCTCTTGACTCTGAAACTCCGTAGCTCTGCATTGCGAACTCTTTGTGCCGTGGCTACTCTCCTGTGTTTTTCTTTCCCCAAATTAATATCATATGGTAAATTCAGTGTCACAAAAACAAGATTTTTCAAGGGTGATCATAACACCCTTCCAACAACATACTTTCTAATTATAGAATAAACACATGGGGGATGGAAAGCTCTATTTAAAAAACAAGACCAAAAGAATGCTGTTTCTCTGTTTCATTTTAGAGAGTGTTTGGATTCCTTTACTTCTTGACTTTTTTTTTTTTACCCCCCCCTTTTTTTTAAAGAAGACTCTGTTGACAGTGGATTGAATAGTTTTGAATCCCAGATGTCAGTGCAGTGGAAACTCAAAGTGGATAGGCAGATGGCGTCTGTCAGAAGCTCACTAGTTGCCAAAACAGAAGACGGTGCCCAAGGCAAGGGAGGCAAGGAGGTGGTGCCGCCGCCCTGAAGTGGGCAGGGAATCCTTGAGACTGGGAGGGCAGGGCGGATGGAGAGCGCTAGTCTGCACGCCTCCCAAGGATGTCCTGACAACACAGCAGCTGTGGTCCCGTCTCATAATGCTCCCTTCTCTCCCAACTGCTGAAATATTGCTGCCTTCTGGTTTTCTCAAGGAACTTTGGAAGGGACTGCACTGACAGAAGTTCAACCACAGACACGTTATGCTTGAATTCTCCCTAAAAAACCCTCTTCAGGAAACGTTCAGGTGGTTTTTCATTTGACACAAAATGGGATTTCAAGCACATTAAAACAGCTGAAAACTTGTACCACGTCTGTGCAGAGGCCCAAAAATGAGATCACAAATTTCATTCTGATTCAATTCGTCAGTGAGTCTCTCATTCTCCAAACCTCAGTTTTGCAACTAGGATTCCTGTTGGGGGGCTCCAGAACTGGCTTGGGCCCCTACTCAGATGTTCTGGGGCTATCTCCCCTTCAGGTTCCCTTGTGCAGAATTGTTAATCTTACTATTCATTGAGGAATATACTGAAAAAATAATGGCAACAGTGTTTTTGATTTTCCTGGTGCTTTATATGTTATAAAGCATTTTTCTTGTTATAAAGCATTTACATATATACATAATGGCTTATTAAATTCTCTGAAGCTCAGACGATTAAGGGACTTACCCAAGATCACAGAATGGAAAATCCAGAACTCGAGTCCAGGTCTTTTGACACCAAGGCCATGCTTTTCCCTCTACAGTTTGCTGTACAGTGACCAGCACTTTGATTCCCCTGCTGTGATGGTGAGGAGAGCCAGAACTTCTGAGCTATGAGATCTTCCAGTTCTCACCTAGGGTCGGCTGCTTTGAGTCATGAACATCATTCCCATTGGCAGTTTCCAGCACTGTCATTTCGAAATTGCTATTGACGGCACCTGCTTTTGTGTCTCATGACCCTCAGCGACAGGGAGTGCCGGGGGCCCCAGCCCCGGTTGCATGCAGTGATTCCGTGCTGGCCATGGTAACTCCCAGCCGCTGCTGTCAACAGCTTCTGAGAGGTCCTCCGGGTCATTCCCAAGTCGCTCGCTTCCTGGAGTCACTCCTTGGCAAGAAGACAGCACAACATCACAATCTCAGCACCACCTCTAAGGGCACAGCTCTGCTGCTCCACAGTTCTTACTCTTGAAGCTCTTAGCTTTGTCAAACTCGCCCCTAAAGTGACTTACGGGAGCAAGACTATGTAAGGGCCCATGACTTGATACTGCTAGCTTCTTGGGTTTTGCTGGACCGTGAGACAGATCGGGGTCCACTGAATATCTGTTGGTTCAGAGTGATGCCTTGACGTCCTTCTCCCAGAAGTCACCTCTATGGCCCATGGCATCTCCCTGCACCTGCCCATTCTTTCCTTGTGCATTTTTGTGAAATGAGTCCCAGAAGCTGCCCTAGGTATCTCCAAATTCTCAAGCTCTCATGATTTTCTAACCCTGGATTATGTAGAAACTCAAACATTGTCCCCATAACCACTTAGCAATAATAATATGGTAAGATTTATTTAGGGCTTGCCATATGCCAAGACCCATTCTAAGGGCTTGCCATGAACTTCTAAAATCCTCAGAACACACCCCTGAGGAAAGTTCTATTACAAACCTGTTTTACAAACAAGGAAAAGGAGGCTTGTGAAGTTAAAAACCCTGCTCAGGAGGTCATGAATGGGAGATCCATCTTCTGGTCCTTTCTGAATTCCAGAAGTTTCTAGTGGATTAGAAATCTGTATAATATTGGGGTGCCTGGGGGGCTCAGTCGGTTGAGCATCTGCCTTTGGCTCCGGTTATGATCTCCGGGTCCTGGAATCAAGCCCTGTGTCAAGCTCTCTGCTCAGCAGGGAGCTTGCTTCTCTCTCTGCCCCTCCCCCTGCTTGTGCTTTCTTTCTCTCTCTCTCTCTCTCTCTCTCAAAAAATAAAATCTTTTTTTAAACAAAGAAGTGTGTATAATATTACAAAATTTGAGTGTGTATCCTTTATCGTCCTTGCAGAATGCCACATTTTCCCTGAGGGTAGGCTTTTTTAAGCCTCATGTGGTCTGGGAAGAGCTAAGACTTCTGTGGCAGACTCTCCCTTTCTTGCCTAACATCCATCCATGCCTTGTGTTTTCTTGTTGAAGCCTCTGGTTTTGTACAGGCGGCTGTCGAACCCAAGGCATTGGATCTCCGTTGGCCTCATTCAGCCATAGCCCATCCCATTCTCCTTTGTGTATTCGGTATAGAGACAGTTTTGGATGAGCCAGGGAATCTTTGAGGGAGCTTCTAGACAAGATACTCCTCTCTGAGTGAAGACAGAGCCACGTGAGGAGAAAATCCATTTGCCTCATTCTTCCCTCCCTGCTTTGGAGAATGTTGAGTGAGGAGGTGATATCTGAGGCTCTGGAAGCTTGTGGCCATGAGATTACAAGCTTGAGGATAGAAAACAATTTCTGGTGGATGGCAAAATGGGGTAATAAAAAAAATCTGGGTCTTTTTTTTTTTTATTAATTTTTTTATTGTTATGTTAATCACCATATATTACATCATTAGTTTTTGGTGCAGTGTTCCATGATTCATTGTTTGTTCATAACACCCAGCGCTCCATGCAGAACGTGCCCTCCTCAATACCCATCACCAGGCTAACCCATCCCCCCACCCCCCTCCCCTCTAGAACCCTCAGTTTGTTTCTCAGAGTCCATCACCTCTTGGGTCTTTTTTTAATGACATGGAGCCTTGAAGTTAACCCTGGGACCACTTATGAATTTCTCATGAAGTTGATAATAAATGTCCTTATATTTATGTAATACTATGCATAATGTGAGAAATATGTGCCAGTCCACACACTCCTACCTCTCTGTGAAGAGATAAGAACAGAAATTGAGAATAAGGGTTTAGATACCTCTACAGGAGTTTGATATTGTTTTAAACCAATGCCAGTAGATTTGTCTCATTGAATAAGTTATCGACTAATCCAAGATAGATTGGAAATTGAAACAACACCACCACCACCATAGATAATTTAGTTGCTAATTTAGTTGATTTTTTTTTTTTTTTTTGCTTACTATCAGCAGTGAGTATTCCTAACTTACAGACCTCATAAGGAAAGAAGGTTGTGTCCACATAACTGATAGCTCTCCATTTTAAACAGGTTGATTATGTCACATGGAATAGACCTAGATGCTGCAGGTCTTCTGCTTAGAGGCTGTCTTAATAAGTGACCTAAAATGTGTCTTTCTATTTGATCTGGTTCTTCTGCTGTTGTCACACTTGGAGGGAAAGCCAAACCACTTGAGGTAAGCAGGATGGCACAGACTAGTCACTCACTAAATATAATAAAAGTGTGAAGTTGGCAACATTCAGCTCAGTGCTATCTTCCATGGCCCTTCAGAGAGCCCCTCCCACTCAGCTAGCCTGTGATTCCTACTCTTGTGTTTGCTCTCAGCCTGACACCAATTAACCTTTAATAAGGTTTTAATAAATTAATTCCCATAAGGCCGCTTAAGACATTGTAGCTTGAGGAAAATCACTAACTTTTCTGTGTCTCTGTATCCTTGTTTATAAAATGAGGATAATGTGACACTCCATTATATAAATAATAATCATACCTAACATATATTGAGTCCTTACTGTGTGCTTGGTACAGTTTTACATTCTTTGTAGGTATTACTACATTTAGTTCTCTTAACAACTTTACGATGTATGTGCTACAATTTTATCTCCATTATGTGAATGAGGAGACTGTGACAAGGTTGCAGAGCTAGTAAAAGAGGCATGATTTGAGCTGCAGTGTGACTCCCCCTAGAGTCCTCCTGCTTGACCACTATGCACCTCATTGTAAATATAAGAAATTATCAATATTATGTGATGAAAAACCTTTGCATCAAAAACTAGCTTATTTAGGAATTTGACTATGTGAACCACCCATTCATATAATTGTGCACTGACATGCTTAAATGTGTAGCAATGAACCATTTCAGGGCACCAAAAAAAAAAAAAAAAAGTGAATCAGCTGCAACATCTGGTTTCTGGTTGTTTTCCTGTTCAGGAGTTTCCTAAAAGTAAACTTAATTATAGTGTTAATATTAGTAGATTAGAACATGTGAATCGCTTGGAGTATATTGCCAGTTAGACCAGCCCTTTTCAGGTTGATCACTCAGCAGCCAGAGGCCATGGAAAGATCTACTTCATTCTTTGATGATCAGCTTGTTTGCTGGAAGGCAGGGCTAAGTCCAGGAAACATACAAGACCAGGGTTGAAGGAGTTGGCCTCCAAGGTTGGGTATCTTAACCAACTGGCTAAGTGACACTGTGCAAGTCACTTAACCCTTCCAACTGTCCGCTTTCTTTGTGCTGAGGCTCAAATGAAAGAAGAAATAAATTGTCGTTGAGTCACTATATTGCACACCCGAAACTAATTTAACACTGTATGTTAATGAACTGGAGTTAAAATTAAAAAAAAAAAAAGGTGTAAGTTGCTTGTAAGCAAGAAGTATAAAGCCTTATGAATATAATTTTTGTATTTTATGTTTATATGAGTGCCTAACCCCTGATATTGCCACTGTGGTATGTTTAGAAGAAGTAGCAGGTTTTAGTGAAAATTCCACTGTCTCCCGGACAAGCAGACCCGGTGCCCGTTCCAGTCCTACTCCATTTCCAGCCTCCTGTAGCAGTGTTTTCTTACATGGAAAATGAAGAATGTGTGTGGTGAGAGGGTTTCTAAGCCATCTCTGGCACCCTGTGCCATTTGATCATCAAAACACTGAGATATTTTCTTCAACTATTTTTTTTTCCCCTAGAGAAAGGGGAGTGGGGGCAGAGAAAAAGAATCTTTTTTAAAAAAGATTTATTTGTTTGAGAGAGAGAAAGAGAGAGAATGCAAGCATGAGTAGGGGTAGGGGCAGAGGGAGAAAAATCTCAGGCATACTCCCTGCTGAGCATGGAAGTTGATATGGGGCTCAACCCCACAACCCTGAGATCATGACCTGAGCCAAAATCAAGAGTCAGTTGCTTAACCAACTGAGCCACTCAGGTGCCCTAAGAGAGAGAATATATATATATATATATATATATATATATATATATATATATATATATATATTTAAGATTTTGTCAGAGAGAGAGAGAATGAGTGGGGAGGAGGGTCAGAGGGAGAGGGAGAAGCAGGCTCCCCGCCGAGCAGGGAGCCTGATGCGGGACTTGAGCCCAGGACCCTGGGATCATGACCTGAGGCAAAGGCAGACGCTTAATGACTGAGCCACCCAGGCATCCCGAGAGAGAATCTTAAGCAGGCTCCACACCCAGCGTGGAGCCCAATGCAGGGCTCCATCTCACAACATTGAGATCATGACCTGAGCTGAAATCAAGAGTCAGATGCTTAACCAGCTGAGCCACCCACGTGCCCCTTCTTCAAGTATTTTTTTTTAAACAGATTTTTACTGTTGCACTTCCACATAGGTGAAGCACATCTTCAGTAGACACCAGACACTGCTCTTGATACACCAAAGCAGACCGCACAGCCAAGCATCAAAAGGGTCTCACACGGACACAGCTCACATGCTGTCTGCCAAGGGTAGGACCTGGTGTGCATGTTTGGAGAGCACCCAAGTACTTCACTGGAGTGGACACTGCCCGAGCACAGTATTGTGAGGGTATTTTCAAATCCCAGGATGCAACCAGGGTTAGCAATATCAGCCCCACTTAGAGTACTCAAGCGCCAAAGTTCAGGGTGGAGAGTAAGGAAGCTGAGGCTCAGGAAAGACACCTACATTGCTGGAGGTTGCACAGATAACCAGGAGCAAGCAGGGCTGGAACCTAACTCAGCCACTTCCCAGGCCAGCACGCTTTCTCTTTTCCTGTGCAGCCTTGTTTACAAAGATGACTGTATTAAAATGATCCTGAGGAATTGTTCAAAGAAATCATCACAAAATACCCAAAGAACACAAAACCTCTGAAAGGATCAGGTGATTTATTTTTATTTCACTTATCTCCTATAAGACAGATAGTCTAGCAATACCTTCTCTAACCAACCTATAGCATGCATACATAATTCAGTAGCATTCCCATCATTCCTGAGAGTTCTATATAATTGCAAAGATAACATTGCCATACCCTGCCGAAGAGACTTTATATTTGAGAGATTTCTCTTTCTGATGTCCTGTTTCATAGGCATCTGAGGCAGTTCTCAGAAGTCTTTTGTGTGGTGCATAATGTAAGCACTTGCCCCACATCAACCAGAAGGAAATAATACATGGCACTAAGAAAACAAGAGCAAGACCTGAGGGTCACAGTGCACTATTAGCCAAATACGAGTCTACAATAGTTTATTGTGAAAAAGCAAATATTATCCTTGGATATTGCAAATGGAGTAAGCTGCATTATGGCCAGAATTATAGTAATTTTCCTATTATCCTCTGTGTTTGTCAGTCTGCTAATTTAGCACTGAGTCTATTTTTGTTCTGCTCTTTAAGTTGGATAAATGGCAAAGGGACAGTAGAAAAGAAGCAGCTCAGTGATTAAAACATAAAGAAGAAAACCTTTCAATCATGTGATAGATTATTATAGAGGACACTATTAACTGCTAGAAGAGGGGGGAAGGTCAGCTCAGATATCCGAAAAAATATCTAATTAGAAAATTTATTGAGAATTAGATGGCACATTAATAGCTAATGTTTTTTGGGTACTTATTTTGTGTCAGGCACTGTGCTAAGTGGCTGTTCATGAACAATCCTATTTAATCCTCATAAAAAACTGGATGGTAGGTACTATTATTATTTGTACTTAGTAGATAAGGAATTTGAGACTGAGAAATGTTTAGTAACCTCTCCAAGATAACTCGGCTAGAAAGAAGGCAGGAAGATGCTATTTGTCACCCACCCATTAGCTCTTCTCTCCCTTATTTTGCAAAGAAAACCCCAATATTTTTCACCAGTGGGGAGCAGTGTCCCTCTTCAGCCACAGGGGTGATATTTAGTTAGTCTAATTCAGTCCTGGTGATGTTCTTCCTTTTGCCAATGAATTGGTTCAGGCATGAGAATGAAAGACAATTTTGGCCAATGAAACGAGAGGATATGCACTCTGGGGCTTCTGGAAAGCTTATTCTTGTTTTTAAAAGGACACTTTGCACTTTCCCTGCCTCTGGTGTGAGGCTGTGATGCGTAGGGCCCTTGATGTCATCAAGCAAACATGAAGGGAGAAAGCAAAGAACAGAGGTGACGTAATGAAATGGCAGAATGGAGGGATGGGAAGACCCTGCTGAATCAGCCAGTCCCAACACCATCCTTCTTAGGATTATGACACATAATAAATATTCTTATCCCTTAAGCCACTTTTGGTTGGTTTTTAGCTACTTATTGCTAAATGCATCCTCACTGATTAAGTGAAAACACAAGGATTTAAAGCCATGTCTACATATACACATTTTTTCAATTAATACAGTCCAGTAGTCTAAATGTATTTTCTCTTTCTTATGATATTCTTTTTTTTTTTTAAAGATTGTATTTATTTATTTGACAGAGAGAAACACAGTGAGAGGGAACACAAGCAGAGGGAGTGGGAGAGGGAGAAGCAGCCTTCCCTCTGAGCAGGGAGACCGATGCAGGGCTCAATCCCAGGACCCTGGAATCACGACCAGAGCTGAAGGCCGACCTCAATGACTGAGCCACTCAGGCACCCCTCTTATGTTATTCTTAATAGCATTTTTTTCCTCCAGCTTACTTTGTAAGAATACAGTATATAATACACATAACATGCAAAATATGTGTTAATCGACTCTTTATGTTATTGGTAAGGCTTCCAGTCCACGGTAGGCTATTAGTAGTTAAGTTTTTGGGGAATCAAAAGCTATATGTGGATATTCAACTGCACTAGGGGTCAGTGCTCCTAACCCCTCTGTTGTTCAAGGGTCAGCTGTATGAATACTGTTGAAACTCTTATTTCGTGGTGATCTTCCTGGGGTTAGATTAGATTGGGGTATAGTGTCTCCAGGGCTGGGCTGGGTGGGATTTACCATGGGTCAGAGGTACTCATTAAAGTATGGTCTATGAACTTCTTCTTTTTTTTTTTTTTAAAGATTTTATTTATTTATTTGACAGAGAGAGAGATAGCGAGAGCAGGAACACAAGCACAGGGAGTTGCGGGGGGGGGCGGTAGCAGGCTTCCCACTGAGCAGGGAGCCCGATGTGGGGCTCAACGTGGGGCTCGATCCCAGGACCCTGGGATCATGACCTGAGCTGAAGGCAGACACTTAATGACTGAGCCACCCAGACGCCCCTGGTCTATGAACTTCTATGGGTCCTTGAGTCCCTTTCAGAATCTCCATAAAGACAAGACCATTCTCATAATATTAGTATTTTCCTTTTTTCTATTCTCAATATTTTGTGAGTGAATGGTGTAAATTTTCACCATTACGTGAAATGTGGTATCACAGAAGCTTCAAAGTGGAAGAAGATAGGAGAATCTACCTGTCTTCTGTTAAGCCAGATATTAAAAATTTTGCAAATATAGGGACACCTGGGTGGCTCAGTTCGTTAAGCATCTGACTCTTGATTTCAACTCAGGTCGTGATCTCAGTGTTGTGAGATCGAGCCCCACTCTGACCTGGGTGTGGAGCCTGCTTAAGATGCTTTCTCTCCTAACCTCTTCCCCTCCCCCCACCTCTGCACATGTGCTCTCTCTTTCTTTCTTTCTCCCTCTCTCCCTCAAAAAAAAAAAAAAAAATTGAATGAAGAAGACAAGTGCAGTTAGCAGTGGTGAGCCGATGTGCTGCTGTTTCCTCTTGCTTCTGGACGTCTAGTACCATCCATAGGGTTAGGGGTAGGGCCTGAGTGAGGGGTGAGGGAAGGAGACACATTGCTGTTGCTGCACGTTTATTATGTGTACACATAACACATTTTCCCGTGGGAGCAGTCTTGCAAATAGTAATTAGGTTCCCATGCGGGCCCTTCAGAGCCTAGTGAACTCAAGTGCTACTGACACATAGGGCTGTCTGATGAAGGGAATACTTGAGTCCAGGAAGCATTAAGCAAAGAGACTCCTAGATCCAGCAAGTCCTGCAGTGGCGGCAGTAGCCGTCCATGGGGACAGGAGCAGTGAATGCATGAACATCAGATTCCTAAAGGAAATTCTTAGATTCTTCCTCGGAGGAAACATACAATCTTTCCTTGGACTCTAATCAGATCTTCCTTTTTCCTTAGTGGTTACTGACAATAAAAATGAACAAACAAGAACCTTGGAAAAAATATGACTGAAGGGGCTATGATTGCCAGTAAGCCTTGGAATTTCAAAGAAAGTGTTCTTTTAGGCAAATGCTTCTTTAGCCTAAGGCTTCAGCTGAGTTGCCTGAAACACACTTTAGTGTCCAATATTTTTTTGGAAATAAACCCACTGGTAGGCTGATGATTAGATGATTATGCAGATGTGCAAACCGCAGGAACCCTCTGGATGGAAGGAATGCCTGAGCCCAGCAGGGTGTGGGCACTGAAGACCCGGAGAAAGGCGAGGAAACAACAGGTGTTTGTGGTTGGCGCCCATGGTCTGCTGCAGACAGTCCCATAAACATTTACAAGGTTGGCCTACGCTGGGGTCGAGTCCAGAGTCAGGGCAGGTGCAGTGTAAAGGAAATCCCAGGGCAGCTGAAAATGGAGAGATTCTAGGAAAGAGACAGCCAAATGGGGAAAATTAGAGTTACCCTGCACACACGTCCACACCCAAATAGAGGTGAAATACAGGCTCAGGAGTCTGACGGGAAAATGCAAGTCTGAGAGCATCAAGCTGTTTTGTGAGAAAGAAGCAGAAATTACCAAAAGCAACACAGAACCAATAGCTATTGTGTTAGCAGAGCTTTAATAGAAGCTTTTAACCAATGTGCAGTTGCTTGACTGCAGTAAAATTAACCTTAAACTTTTGATCAGAAGAAACCCATTGTTTAGTATGATACAGTCAAATGAAATGAGAGATCAAGAAGTCATTAGAATATACTGCTTTGCCATAAAGGATTTTGACTTAATGAAGTCTAGCTTTTTAAAGAATAAAATAGTTAATATTCTAGAAAGGTGCTGACAAGCTTAATTAGTCTCTAACTGGGGAATAGGATGTCATAATTAAAGGAATCTGGCAGAATGAACGCTGAGGAGTTGGCTTGAAGGGTATGTTAATGTGGAAAAATAATGTATGCTACATGATAATCTTACCTATTGAGATCCTTATTTTTTGTTTCTTTTTTGACTCGGAAAATACGGACAACGCATTGCTCTTCCTTTTCCTTTTTCCTCCTTCCCATCATTATTGTCATGACTACATCATGAAGATGTTTTCCCCTCTGGGCCCTTTATGAGTGTTTGTATGAAAATCTGGGAAGCTATAATTTACCAGATGATTTGTAGAATGCCTGCTGTGTCAAGTGAGGTACGAGGGACTGCAGCTGTGAATATGGGGTGTGGGAGGACACAAAGACGGGGGCGGGGAGGCAGGTAAAATGTCAGTTCAATCTTAGATGCTGGATGATGAAGGTGGCTGATAGGAGTGCTGTGTGCAGCCTGGGCTTTCTTACTAAAGGGTTAGGTTACTAAACTTACTGAAGTAGTTAGGATAGGAGTTCTTAAAACTAGCTGCATGTTAGAATCACCCAAGAATATTAAAAAAAATATATGTTCCCCAGTTGTTACCTCCTGGATTCTGGATTAATTATCTGGCTTAGGTCCAGTCCTTTTTTTTTTTTTTTTTTTAAGATTTTATTTATTTATTCGTGAGTGACAGAGAGAGGCAGAGGGAGAAGCAGGCTTCCTTCGGAACAGGGAACCTGATGCAGGACCCGATCCCAGGACCCTGGGATCATGACCTGAGCCGAAGGCATTCACTTAACCGACTGAGCCACCCAGGTGCCCGGGTCCAATCCTTTTCAAAACTTATCTTAACAGCCATTGGTTGGACAATGGGCAATCTTATCCCTAAGCCTGGTTTCAAACTCAACCATCCAGGGTCTCAATTTTCTCATTGCCAGAGAGGGATAATGTTAGTGTTTATCTGTAGTGGGCATTTGCCTAGCAGCTTGCTATGCACCAGGAACTGCGCTCCTATCCCTTATGATGCCAGCAGATCTGTCAGTCCCATTACCTGTGGTGGAAAGGGATGGCTATAGGTCTCAAGCCTGGCCCTTGGAGCATTTGGTCTGAGTGTTGTGTGTGCACATGATGCAGTAGGGCCATCCAGAGCCTTCCGCACATGATGCAGTAGGGCCATCCAGAGCCTTCCGCACATGATGCAGTAGGGCCATCCAGAGCCTTCCGCACATGATGCAGTAGGGCCATCCAGAGCCTTCCGCACATGATGCAGTAGGGCCATCCAGAGCCTTCCGCACATGATGCAGTAGGGCCATCCAGAGCCTTCCGCACATGATGCAGTAGGGCCATCCAGAGCCTTCCGCACATGATGCAGTAGGGCCATCCAGAGCCTTCCGCACATGATGCAGTAGGGCCATCCAGAGCCTTCCGCACATGATGCAGTAGGGCCATCCAGAGCCTTCCGCACATGATGCAGTAGGGCCATCCAGAGCCTTCCGCACATGATGCAGTAGGGCCATCCAGAGCCTTCCGCACATGATGCAGTAGGGCCATCCAGAGCCTTCCGCACATGATGCAGTAGGGCCATCCAGAGCCTTCCGCACATGATGCAGTAGGGCCATCCAGAGCCTTCCGCACATGATGCAGTAGGGCCATCCAGAGCCTTCCATGATGGAGTAAAGGAGAGGGAGAGAGCAAGGAAAGCAAGAGGGAGGCAGTGAACAAGAGAGAAAGTTTCTTTTCCTTTCGGCCTCTAAGTGTAAATTGTAGGCTTGGAGCTTCCAGCTGTCAATTTCCCCAGGTATGCCAAGCGTGTCTGGCTGCAAATGAAGCCAGCAGTCAGTAAAATGAGCTGAGAAATGAAAACACTGACAGAATCCTGATAATATCATTTGGTTCTTTGGATTCAGCCATTTCTGAAGCCTGGAATATCTACCCCTCGACTTTCTAGTTCGGCCAGATGGGTAATCCCCTTTGATGCTAAGTGATTTCAAGTCAATTTTACATTATTTGTTACCAGACGTCCTGCCTAATAATAAATGTCATGAAGTTTCTGTGGGGATAAAATGAAGTAATATAAGTAAAGCACAATTCCCAGGTGTCAAAAACCCTCCGTGTGCACTGCTGTTGCCACCATCATCACTGTTATCACAACATTGTCCTCTTTGCTGCCATGGCCCATTTTTTTTCCCTTGGGGCTCTCTCCTTGGAAGTGGACTGTAGAATTGGATGCCGTTACCATGTTTCCTTCCTTTTGTGTTGTTTATTAGGAAGAGCTCCAAACTTTTTGACACGTTCTGTAGTTTGTTTATGTTTTGCTAGTCACTGCTCACAAGTCCATGAAAGAACCAGGATGCTTCAAGCTTTGGGGCCATTGTATACACAAGCCTTCAGATTTTCATGCTGTAACAGGCAGAGGAATAGGCACTCCTTAGAAGACATCTGTTCTTTATATTTACACCGTCAGTTGAAAAATCAGCCTCAGTGTCCACTCTGTGGCTTAACTTCCTGTTACCCATGTACCTGCTGCATGCTTTCACTTCTACACTTCTGCTCCAGTTTGCCTCAGGGTACTCCCCTTCCTCTTCTTTGTCTAAGTCCACTTGCCCTTCCAGAGCCAGATAAAATCTCATGTTGCACCTTAGATTCAAGAGCATACTCGTGAGCACCTGGGTGGCTCAGTAGGTTAGGTATCGGACTCTTGATTTTGGCTCAGGTCACAGTCTTGTGGTCGTGAGATCGAGCCTTGCACTGGCCATTGATAGATGAATGGATAAAGGAGCTGTGGAATATATATATATATATATATATATGTATATATGTATATGTACACACTGGAATATTACTCAGCCATAAAAAAAGAATGAGATCTTGCCGTTTACAACAACATGAATGGACCTAGAGGGCATTATGCTAAGGAAAATAAGTCAGAGAAAGACATATACTGTATTATTTCACTTAAATGTAGAATCTAAAAAACAAAACAAATGAACAACAACAACAAAAAAAAACCAGAAACAGACTCATAAATACAGAGAAGAGTACAGTAGTTGTCAGAGGGGAGAGGGGTGGGAGGTTGGGCAAAATAGGGGAAGGGGATTAAAAGGTACAAATTTTTAGTTATAAGTAAGACATGGGGATACAATGTACATAGGGAATAGAGTTAATATATAACAACTTTGTATGGTTATAGATGGTGGCTAGGTTTATCCGGTCATCACTTTAATGTAAATGCTGAATCACTAGGTCATATACCTGAAACTAATGTAATATTGTATGTCAACTAAACTTCAATAAAAAAGTCCACCAGAAGGCACAATGCACTTAAAAGCCCTTTGAAAACTGTAAAGCACTGTGAAAATGAGGGTTACTGTCGTAATTAGAAGGTTCATGATTCATCTGCATAAGAGGTATTTTTTACTTTAGTTCACATGCTTATTTTCTTCAGGAATTTGGTAACAGCTTCCCAGCATGCCAACATGAAAATGATTTTATTATACATTCAGGTCCAACTTCTTTCCTGATTCCATAAAACAAGCAAGAAAAAACCCAAAACACACACACAGACACACACACACACACACACACACACACACACACAAACTCACACCCTTTTATATGCTCCCCTATCCCCTGTTCACGTGCACTCGCACTCGCTTTAAAATAAATAAATAAAAAACAAACAAACAAACAGAAAACAAACTTAATATCACTCCTGTTATACAAGAACAATTTTGAAGTGCACTGTATGAAGAAAAACCAAGAACAAAAATATGTTTATAGACAGTGGTGGGCTGGAGGTGACGAGTTGGTTTGTACCAGCTCACAGGAGACAATTATATGCATCTCCTCCCAAATCCTTGTTCAGGGACATTGAGATTGTATTTTGAAATTGATCATGGAAGGAATATTTACACCCCAGAAATTGGCCAATGCTACAAATCAGTGTTCCTACCTCCCCAAAAATAGCTGTTAAACATTTTCTAGCATGCCACTGAGATCCAAATGTGATTGTCAACAGGTCACAACTTTCTGATGGTACCTTATAATTGCTGGCATTCTACAGAGTTGCAGAAATCTCTGCCAGGTACTTTGGAAATTTTACAGATAGCTTAATATTCAAGCAAATTTCTCATCCAGAAGTTACATCCAGAGGTGCAAAAGCCAATATTGTTTGGATGCATACAAATAATCTCAGTAAATGTGGTGTGCCACAAACTTGGAAAATGGGTATATTAGAGGGACCTGCAAGGATTCCACAATACTGTGGTCTCAAAGTTGTGGAGTAGCTGAGGGCCTGACATCATATGGAGTATGCATTTCTGTATGCTGTAATTTGACTACAACATACTCCTTATTGTCTATATGTCCTTGAAATGTCTCATAGTTTGTGTAATCCTCAAGGATGACTCCACATTCCTTTTGGTAAGAAGATAAAAGCAACTTTGTGTGGTAACCAAGTTCCTATCATCGATAAGTCATAGTTTTATTTTTTTTAAAGATTTTATTTATTCATTTATTAGAGAGAGAGAGAGAGGGAGGGAGGGAGGGAGCATGAGTAGGGGGGAGGGGCAGAGGGAGAAGCAGACTCCCCACTGAGCAGGGAGCCCAATGCGGGACTCCATCCCAGGCCTGGGATCATGACCTGAGCTGAATATAGCTGCTCAACCTACTGAGCCACCCAGGCGCCCCAGGCATGGTTTTAACTATTCATGAAATTTTGACTTCACCTCTGTTCATTAATGTTCCTTTGCTTTCAGTGATGGGATGTACTTACGTCCTTGTTGTCTTCTTTTTTTCTAAGATTCAAACAAATTTCTAAGTAATCCCTATACCTAACGTGGGCCTTGAACTCACAGCCCCAAGATCAAGAGTCACATGCTGTACTGACTGAGCCAGCCTGGTGCCCCATGTCCTTGTTTTTTGAGGTGGCTGAGAGACTCACTGGTTTGGTCACTAACTCCACTTTCAGTTTTCTGTTTGTTCTTTTTCATTTTTACCCTTTTTTCTTTTCTTTTCTCTTTTTTCAGACCAGATGTCTTCTGTCCTGGGGAAGCTCCTCTCATCATCCTCTCTGCATATAGTTCTTTTTTTTTTTTTAAAGATTTATTTATCAATTTGAGAGGGGGGAGGGGCAGAAGGGGAGAATCTGCAAGCAGACTGCCCACTGAGTATGAAGCCTAATGCAGGGCTTGATCCCATGACCCATGAGATCATGATCTGAGCCGAAACCAAGAGTCAGACCCCCAACTGATTGAGCCACCCAGGTGCCCCCTGCATATTGTTCTTGCTTGGCTTTAGAAGTTCTCTGTCTGAAGATTGGTCTCCATGTTTTTGAAAACTCTGCTTTCTGAAACACATTTATCCTTTTTTATTTTAGCTGCTCCAATATATAAAGATTCTCAGTTGTTGTCATCTTTGATGATCTTTCCATAAAGAAGGACCCATGAAAGTATAGTGGCTGCTCACTCTCCTGGAATTTAGACTTCAGGGCCTGCTTAGTGCTATTCATCCATGATTTGCCACTTCCTCCTTCTCCCACCATGATTCCCAAATTTGATATTTATTTCAGGATCTTGCTTATGAAGCATACATATATGAGTTCATTTGTTCATGCAACAAATATTTATTGGGGACACACTGTACACCAGGCATTAAATTAGGTGCTGGGGATACTCTTGCACTCTAGTAAGGGTAAGCCCTTTGCAAAGAATTAAAATATGGTGATGTGTGTGAGGTTAGAACACAAGAGGATGGCAGGCAGGTACAAGGGGAGGTTGGGGCCGTGGCCGGAGTGGAGCCATACATTGGCAGTGTCAGGAGGTAAGCTACAAAACAAGAGTTGGAGAGAATGTATTTCTTGTTGTCAGAGATGAAAAAAACAAGCATGGAAAGGGACAAAGCTAGAATGAAATGGACCATGTGTTAGAGTTGAAGGTATTGATATGAAATTATGGGTATATAAAAAAAGTGTAAATGTGTGTATATGTATTTTATATGTGTGTATATATGTATAAGTGTGTGTGCATGTGTGTATGCATACATACACACTCAGGTATATGTTTGTATGTATATATATATGTATGTGTACATGTATTCGTATTTTCTAGTTCTGTCCACTGAAAGAGACTGGGAACAGCAATACCCCAGTAGTGTTGAGCCCATCTGGAGCCCAGATCTTGGATTCCACATGCCACTCTTTGCTTGAAAAAAAAAAATGGTGGATAATAGGTCTGGGGCATAGCCCAAGATGAGCCTAGAATATCTTGTGTCATAAGGAAAAAAAAGGCTCAAAGAATGATGGAAGCTTGGCAAGGACAGAGAAACCAGCTTGAGGGGCTCTCACAGGCCAAATCTAGAACAAGCTGAGCATCAAAATAAACTATGATAGTTATAGATTATAACCTACTGAATGAAAAAGGAACTCATGAATCCACATCAATATACCTGAATGAGTGAATAAATAAATGGGGAGAAGAGAAGAGAAAGTTCTTCCTTATAGTAGAAAGTCAACTAATGTAGAAGGAATGACGGTATTAGATAATCACCATTGGCAACCATCAGAGGAATAATTAATGTAAATAAGATACATTACCAAATGCTAAAGCTATGGGTAAAAGTGGGGTGAGAAATGGGATTTTACATAGTCTCAATTTATCTCCTCCAGTTTCAAGGATAAGAAATAACTTTGCTGGAAGACACCGCCTTAATCAAGTGACCAGAATTCACACCATCTCTGTTACAGCCTTTTAACCAGCCTCCTTAAATCCACTCTAGGTGCTACGTGGAAAGCTGATGGAAAAGGAGAAAGAGTGGACTGAAGGAGGTCCATTAGAAGTCTAACAGAGAGGGTGGAAGCTTAGAAGAAGGCCATTGTAGTGGAGTGAGAGTGACAGGATTTGGCACTTTTGGAGGTAGGATTGATAGAGTTTGGTGATGGATTAAGAAGTGAGGGAAAGAGAGAATTAAGGATAATTTGTTGAGTGTTGCCTTGAATGCCTGGGTGGATTCTGGGGCCAGGTACTGAAATGCGAAAGTCAGAGACAAGGTGGGAATAAGGAATTGGAAATCAAGAGTTCTGTTTGACCATGTTGAGTTT
This sequence comes from Zalophus californianus, assembly GCF_009762305.2. NCBI lineage: Eukaryota > Metazoa > Chordata > Mammalia > Carnivora > Otariidae > Zalophus > Zalophus californianus. The sequence goes on along the minus strand of NC_045604.1, from coordinate 50,949,201 downwards.
AAAATCCACAGGTGATGTGAATTTACCAAAGCTGTCTAATAGGTAGTTGAAAGTCTAGAGTGGCTCAGAAAGGTAAAAGCTAGAGACACAGGCTAGTCTAAGTCATCAATGTTTAGGAAGCATTTTAATCCATGAGACTGGGAGAGCCCCCCCCGCCGCCCCCCGCCGCCGCCGCCCCGGGGACAGCATAAACCCAGGGAAGAATGGGGGCTCAAGTCAGAGCCCTGGACACTCCAGCATGTAGAATTCCAGCAGAGGAACCAGGGCTGGGAGAAACCCAGGGGGTTTGGTGTCATGAAAGCCAAGGAAAGAAAGTGGAATAGTCAAGCCAGCCAGTGCTGTTCTAATCTAATCAAGTAAGATTAGAACAAAAAAGTGACCTTTGAATTTGGTAACAGAGAAGCCATCTTCTGTTCACCAAACTATACTGAGTGCCAGTTGAATGCCAAATATTTTGCTGAGCAATAGGGGAAGAGAGACAAGTAAAAGACAATTACAATACGGTGTGATGAGTGCGCTGATAATGGCAACCACAGGGGGTCCAAAGGGGGAGATCTACCTTAACCCAACTTTGGAGGTGAGGAGTGAATGGAGGCTTCTAGGAGTTCATCCTGGTGTTGAGTGTTGGAGGATGAGTGAGGATTACCCCGAAGTATGGTGAATTTGCTTTAGGCAGAAGAAAACCACGTGCCAAGTCATGGAGACATAATAAAGTACTGTGTTTGGAGAATTTAAGTAGATTGGTTTGGGTGGGCTGCAGTGTATATGTGAAAGAGCAAAGTAGAATGAGGTGGTAGAAGTAGCCAAGGGCAAAGGATTAAAATCCTGTGTCCCCTACCAGGGATTACCTGATAGCCTGCAGAAAAGGAGAGGACACAAAGCCAATCGTATTAAGGATACTGGGTGGAAGAATGTGGAGGAACATCAGGCTTCCTCTGGCCCTGCTGTGCAAGTCTGCTTGTTCATGCCCTCTTTGGCTCTTGCAGATCCATACTCAAGCTTATGGGAAGTTGTCCTTGGTTCCAAAGCTGGGAAGTGACTCGATGAACACAGCTGTTGGGATTAATAGAGAGCAGTTGGCAAGGTGGCTTGGAAGGGAAACTGGAGGCAGCAGTACCAGGCTGTAGTAGCACTGAGTCACAAAGTAACAAGGGCACTAGGTAAAGGTAAAAAGCAGGCATCCAGATGGAAAACACTGGTGTAAGAGATTTATAAGGGTTACATACACTAAGCATCCATCAGGATAAGGATATAATATTAAGAACTTTCTATTGGATCTGAGATATGTATATATCTGATAAACCATAATGGTATCTTTTATTTTAATGTACTTTTCTGAGTAGCAGGCATTTTCATTTGATCCTGACGTTGGCATTCTTTTCCTACTTTTAATAAAGGAGGTGGGATGGAGGACAGTGACTAGGCCAAAGTTACACGCTAGGAGTAATAGAGTAGGCCCTGAGCCAAGATCTTGTAATTTTGATTTTGAGGGGTAGTTATGCTACCAAAAGAGATCCTGCAATACGCTTCCATCTGGAAGGATTTAAGGTTGAGCCCAGTTAGGAGACAGCATACCTCCAGAGATGGAGCAGTTAGGCCACAAATCACACTTTTACCCACCAGAGGGTGCTCTCACCCAAGGGAAAGTTGGCAGTCCCCACAGTTAAGGACTCTGCTACTGTGCTTTCCTGAGGTTCTTTCTTTAAAACTGTGGGGTGAAGAACGCTGTGGGAGTAGCCCAAGCACGTGGAGAGATGACCTGTAGCTTTCCATAGCCTGTGTTATGGAGGCGAGATTTATAGGGAAATGCTTAATTCTCTCTGGAATAATCCCAGATGATGCTTGTGTGGAAGGAGGAACAGACAGTTCAGAAATAGAGATATTCTGGGCATGTCTGAAGATGGACAGGGTACTTCCTGCTTTTCTACGGCAGGATTTATTTCCAAGAGCTGTAAGGTTCTCTGGAGGGATGATTCTTAGTTGATTCATGTGTGCTTACTGTACATTCTCTCAGCGGATCATATTTAAGAATTTTGATTTCACCTTCCTAGGACAACATTTTGCAAAGTTATAAAGGCAGTCATCTGAGCCTTCCCTTTTGTGCACAAGCTCACTCATGACCACTCTGTTTCTCTTCTTTTTCTTCTTCCTCTCTTTCCTTCCTGGCTTTCTTACTCATCAAAATTACTTTAGTAAAGAATAGGAACTCATTCACCTTATAAAGTAGCTGATACTGACTTAAAATGTTATCTCCCTGGGAGGACATGTATTATAATAGAAATTAAGGTCTTAAATCAAGGAATTGAAGTTTTTAGAGATACATGGAGCAGCATCCAGTGGGCCTGGGTTGGGGCGGGGGCGGGAGTTGTAAGCATGGTTTCTCCCTGGAGTTTTAAGAAGTCACTGTCTCATGAGCAGTCCCGCATTTGGCCTGTACGATATAGCTATACCCCTTGGAACTTCTGAGTGGTGTCATTTGTGGTCCGTTCAGAAGGAAAGTGTGAAAACTGTGTAGTAATCTGGTCTAAATAATTTGAAGAAACATCTCCCTTCTTCTATTTTCTTTTCCCATTTTCAATTGCCACCCTCTCTCAAGCCCTGGGATGGTAGCAGGAGTAATCCAGGGCCTGAATAATGGAGCAGATTTTCTCTGCTTCCACTGACTTCTCTTTTAGGCATGGCCTCTCGGTTTGTTGGGACAAAAGTGGACTCTGTCCAGTGAGAGCTCACTTTCTAGATGCCCTGTCAGGGTTCTGTCAGGGCCGGGTGAGCAGGTAGGGTGGGGGACATCAGATTTATTACATATATCCTTTTCAGAGGTTCTTCTCTTAATATTCTTCTATATTTCTCTTGGGGGAAATTTGGCCTAAAATAAAGACATTCCAGTTTATACCCTCAGAAAAAAAGACATTGTCCATCAGAAGCTAGAGACCTATGACAGTCTCCCAGTGGACACTGGTCTAGGTCTTACTCCTGTTTGGTAAGACTTGAGAGACATAGTTTAGCCTGTTTTCTTCATTGGGTCCCTCCATCTTTTTCTTGTAACAGATGCTTTCCTTTGGGGCTTGGGGTGACAGTGTCAATGCCATGGACTCAGCCACTTATCCAACCAGTGGGTTTTAGGCAAGTTCTTTTTTATGGTCTAGTTCTTTTTTTTTTTTTTATTTTTAAGATTTTATTTATTTAAGAGAAAGAAAGAGAGCATGAGCAGGGGGGAGGGGCAGGGGAAGAGGGAGAAGCAGACTCCCCGCCAAGCAGGGAGCCCGACGTGGGGCTCCATCCCAGAGCCCGAGATCATGGCCTGAGCCGGAGGCAGCCGCTTAACCAACTGAGCCACCCCGGTGCCCTGTGGTCTAGTTCTGATGATTTAAGCTGGGAGTGGGGTAGTGCACATATTGAATAGACTTGGTCAGATTCCATCTTCTGCAGCTGGTCCTGTCCTAGATCTTTCTAGATCTTTCCAGTAGCAGTTTCTATAGCAAATGCCAAAGAAGATGAGAGGTGTGAGGTCACTGGGCTGGGCACGCCTATCACATGTTTCTCTCTGTAGCTTAGCATTCTACCTTTGTAGCCTTGCCTCTTACCCTCTCAGGTTTCTGAGGCTTTAGGAATCATCTATTAAAATGCAGTGATTCCAGGGAAAACTCACAGCTTAGCTCTTAACAGGCACTGCCTTAGTTTTTAATGAATAATTGAGCAGATATTAGAGTCACAGTAGGTTTTCTCTTGGAGGATCTTCAGATATTGGTCACTTTACAAATGAGGCTGGAGAGAGAAAATCATCTAAGGTTACAAAGCAGGGCTAGGGCTCTAATTTAATTCTTTCAATTTCTAGACTGGTGCTTTTTCCCCTCTATTACCATGTGAATGAGATGATGCTGGGGTGAATGTGAGAGGGACAAACGGATGCGGGGGGGGGGGTGGAAATGAACACCTGTAAAGAGGTGGTTAGTTACCCAAAATTCATTCAAAAACTGTGTATTGGACACTGGCATTCTAGGCATTGAGTTAGGAATTGCAGACATGAAAGAATAAGACATAGTCACTTTTCCCCCCAAGCTCCCAGTCCAGTGTCTGGGTAGGCAAACAAACTGACACCTGGAATGAGTGTGATGGTAGAAATGAGAGTCATGGATGTGCTTTGGACTGTTGTCAGGATTCTTTTGGTAGCAAGTGACAGAAAGCTTAAACCAGCTTGAATAAAAGAGAATTCACTGATTAACATAACTAGGAAGTCCAGGAGGCATTTCTGGTTTCAAACACAGCTATATTCAGGGTCTCAGAAACTCTGTCAGGAAAGTCTTTCCAGTCTTTTATGTCTTTTGTGTTGACATCATTCTTCCTAAGTGTTGCAAGGATGGATCAGGCAGCTGTGGTCTTGCATATTATCCACTTAAGAAAGAAGGAAAAGAAGGTGCTTTTCTGTGAAGATGATCTCATTGTACTGACTTGGATCATGTCCCATTCTAAGCAACCAGGGGAAATGGAATCCTCATATTGGCCAGGTCTGGGTCATATGCTTAATCTGTAGCTAAAGAAATGGGATTCTCCCCACTCAAACAATATAGACTGATTGTGGAGGAGGATTCCTTGGGGCCATGCAAAAATAATACAGACTTGAAAACCAGCTGGAGAAAGGTGAAGAGGAGTAATAGGGGGTTGTTCTATTTCAAAACCCAACTGGGTGTACTACAGTACAGCTCTGATGCTAACCACTTGGAGTTTATGTTAGACTTCGAAAATTAAAGTATTGATCTTCCACAAGACTGCCCTTACTTCTGATGCAATCTTCACTTTGGGGGTCCCCAAGTTTCCTTCTTTTCTAACCAACTGGCTATAAATTTGGGAGTTTTCATTAACCTGCTCAGTTTTGACAATTTGCTAGAACAACTCAGAGAAGTCTTGAAAGTGCTGTGCTTATGATTCCAGTTTTGTTATAAAGGATGCACATTGAGTGAGTTCTGGGAGGGAGCATAGACCTTCCACACTCTGTCCTGGTAGAGTCAGGGTGTATCACTCTCCCAGCACGTCAATGTATTCACTAGTCAAAAAGCTCCATGAGCTTGGGTGTCCAGAGTTTTTATTGGAATTTGATTACAGAGGCATGATTGATTAAATCATTGGCCATATGACTGAATCCAATCTCCACTCATACTCTCCTCCCTGGAGGTCTAGCTACTGAAAGTCCCAACCCTTTTCTGGTCAGGAGTCCCTGTCCTGAAGTTACCTAGGGGCCTACCATGAGTGACATCATTAGCATAACAAAGACACTTCTATCACTCAGAAAATTCCAAGGGTTTTTGAAAATCTACATCGAAGGACAAAGATCAAATTCTTCACCTACAGATGTTCAGGAAGGCTTCTAGAGAGGTAGAGTTGAGTCTTCATAGTGCCAAAGAACACATCTGTGTGAAATCACCAAGACATGAAGAAGAAGGATAATTTTAAGGGTCTATAAGGACAATGAGTGAGGCAAAAGAGAGGGCTATAAAGATGGACAGTGTCCACATCTGGCAATGCTTTGTAGGTCTTCTAACTTATGTAAGCTGTGGGAAGCCATGGAGGATCTGAATTTTAGTATTATGTCCCTAGCACAGGTATGGAGGGTAGAGAGAAGGTGAGCAAGACGGAATGAAGTGAATACAGTAAATCAGGCAGGAATTTCAGTTTCCAGAGGTACCTACTTCACTATTTTGCCAAGGACAGACCCTTGACCTCTGTATTAGTGTCCTAGGGTTGTGTAACAAATTGCTACAAACTGGGTGGCTTAATATGACAGAAATTTTTCTCTCACAGTTTTGGAGGCCAAAATTCCAGAATCAAGGTGTCAGAGAGGTTCTGTCTGAGGGAGAGTCTGTTCCATGCCTTTCTCTTAGCTTTTGTTAGTTGCCAATAATTCTTGGTGTTCCTTGGCTTGCAGATGCTTCACTCCAATCTCTGTATTTATCATCACATGTTGTTGTCATGTGTCTTTGTGTCCAAATTTCCTTTTCTTATAAGGATAGCAGTCATTACATTAGGGCCTACCCTAATTCAGTGTGGCCTCTTCCTAACTTGGTTATATCTGAAAAGACCTAATTTCCACATTCACAGGTACCAGGTGTTTGGGCTTCAACATACCTTTCTGTGGGGGACACAGTATAACACATAAAATGCCCAAAGCCTTCCTGGGCACATAAAGGAAAGTGATAGATCATCTGGGTAGCCTCATAGTATCATACCTGTCTCCTCATCCTTATTCATACAAAGCCCATAAGCTCTGACAGCATTTTGGGTGGAGTATCTTTTTCTTTACTGATTGAGTTGAGCCAAGGTGGGTGGATAGTGTTGCTCTTGCTACTATCCTGGAGAAGACTCTGCTCCTTCCTTCTGCCAAGTGTGTTCTAAATTGGGGAGAGGGAGGCTTTGAGTACACACTTCCCCTGTACCAACCTCTACATAACACTCTTATTTCTCTAGAGAAGATGAATAATGGATGATCCTAAGCCCAATGACTACTCTTCTCTTACTGGAAGAGGGGTGGTGATTTGAAATCACCATAAGATGACTTTACTGTCTGTTCTCCCTACCATCTCTCACCTTTTCAACCAATTCATTAAATGGAGCACTTCAGTCTAGTATCTTTCTGTGCTGTGTTTAAGTTGTAACTCTTTGTAATCAAAGTATTTTACTGATCATGTCTCATCCTAAACATGCAGCTGTGTGTTGGGAGTTTTAAGATTTGTTGTTCAAAATTGGTTGAACCAGATTCTTCCAGTATGTAAGTGACATCCTGGGAATCACTTAGACACCTTCAGGGAGTCAATTTGTTAAATGGTACTCCAATGCCTTGAAGAGATCACATGCCCCATAAGGAGAAGCTAAACTTTTGAGGTCATGGATGTTGAGGTGTTTCACCAAGGGGACCCAGTTCTCTGTTTCTCTGGAGCTAATGCTCTAGGATCAGGCATGACTGGCATCTCCATGCTCCTTTGTAAAGATTTCATGCATTTTTTTTCTTCTGTTGAACATGGATTACTGTAAATTAAGGCAAAAAGGTTAAAATTTTAAATTCATTTTTAGGGTTGGGAGAAATGAGGTCTATGTATTTTCCAGACTCACTTCATAGAGGGGCTGACTTGTCTTAGTTTGCCTTGGACTTCATAAAACTAAAAAACTCGTTATAAAACTAAAAGTTCCACACCTCAGGATCCCCTTCAGTCACCCTATCCCTTAAACAAGACCACAAATTCCTTAATAGCAGAGATAGTTTTATATGTTTTCCATATCCACCATTTTACCCCATACTCTCTCCCATCACAATATCCAGCATACATTTTAGCAAGCATCTGTAGTCCAAAGGAATGTCACCTAAGAAGCCAGACTGAAAAACAGCAATGGAAGATAACCCAATTTCTAGTATTTGACTTTCTTCTTTTAATGTTCTGCATACTGAAGGGACTGAGATGATTGGGAGAGGGAGAGTAATGGAAATGGAGGATGCAAATTCAGAATACTATTTATGGTCTAGGAAGAGTCTTTGGTTGAGTTACTGGATTTTCTCCAAGGGTTAAACAGATCCAAAGTTCCAGAGGAAGCCTCTGGAAAGGAATTTTTCAGGAAAAATCACTATGTAAATTTCCCCAATGAGATCAAAGCAAGTGTCCATCTGGTGATGTCCTGTTCCATCTCCCTTCACGCTTGGAGATCATCCCTCTGATGAATTTACGGACTGTGATCAACCAAATACTTGTCACAGTATCATAGCTAAAGTATATTCACATGCTTGTTGTTATGGCAACCATCAATAATATTAATAAAACTCTGTCTGGTTGAACCAGATGAATGGGACATGTAAACACAGCCGAGAATAGACATATCAGATGTCAACACAGAACAACATAAGCACAACAATCTGTATGCTGGTTATCATTTTCCACCCCCCTCCCCCCCAGCAACCACGTCTGACTTGTTATGCCTGAAAACACCCATTGGTTTCTGTTTGGGGGCTATGTACGTGGGTATACAGCAGGAAGGGGCCCTCCTTGACCTCTAAAATGAGAAAAAGAGAAATAATTTGCCGAGTTCAGTATTTTATGAAACTAGGTGTTCCCTCTGTGATATTTGTACATTGTTCACCAATCATGGTCATCATAAAACACATTGTCTAGAAAGTTTGTTTTTATTAAGTATTCACTTTGCACATGTTAGTGACTTAAATAGTGGTTTATTTTAGCTGGAGAGTCAACGGACAATAGCCTGGTGATCAGTGCATTTACCTAGATTCATAGAATGGGATAGTCAGCCCTACCTTATAGGCTGTTGTGATAATCTAATGAGATAATAGGAGAGCTCTTAGTGTGGTGATGTAAGTGCTCTATAAATGAAATGGAAGATGATCTAACATAGTGGCCATGGACTTTGAAGTTAGGTTAAATTTTAGTTTTTAATTTTCCAGCTGTGCCTCCTTGGGCAAATTTTGTAAGTGTCAGCTTAAGATGAGTTTCTTCATTTACTGAATGGAGAGCTTAATAGTACCCACATTCTAGGATTCTTGTGAGAATTAAGTTATTTACCAAAGGTGATTAATTCCATGCCTAAGACTTGGTCAAGGCTCAATAAACAGTAGCTGTTGCTAATATTACTAGTAATGGTACTATTATCACTGTGAATTGCCCAGTAATGTGACAGAACAGGGTTGTAGCAAAGACTTGGAGGAAAAAAGTTTTGGTAGTGGTGAGGGAGATGGGGTGGGGTTATGCGGCTAATGATTATAATTGTTCTCTGTAAACTTCGGTAAGTTCTGATGCCACAAAGCCAAGGAGGTTTCAACAGATTCTACCTTGGTGACAGATTGGAAGCACTACTCTTTGAACTTCTATCTCTAATTTTTAAATTTCACTTTCAAAATCCTAGGTATAAATTAATGCTATAAATCATCAGATTATATTCTCTATTGTTCCTAGACTTAAAGCCCATTTCTGATCTACTCCTAGGTTTTCTCCTCCTACCTTTTTGTACATCAGTCCTTACCTTTGCTATTTCCCTTATCTTTTTGCTCTCCGGGACCAGCATTTTGGTAATTTGCACCCTTCAGCAGGCAGAAAACTTTACTACAAGGGAGAGGAATGAGAAGCTCTTTTCCTGACACCATCCAACCATTATGTTCCTGGTTTCAGAAAGATCTTTAGTCCTTAATAATCCCCCTCCTTCCAACATTCTTTTTTTTGCTCCATCATAACAAGATATCTGTTTTAAGATGATTCACTGGAGCAGCCATGCCCTGCAGAGGAGTAACATTTTAGAGATTTTCTTTCCCTTCTATCAGAGAGGAGCATTTGTTTGCTCTTGTGATACCTGCTTGCTTCCTTTTTCTTATTGTGTCAACAAATGAATCCAGTCAATTGATTTTTTCTCAGCACTTTGCTCAACAACTAGCTTAATGGATTAAAAAAAAAAAAAAGAACAACTAGCAAACAGTAATTCTAGAAACAGAACATCCTTGTTACCTTTGAGTCATACTAAGCAGAGCCCTAGACTTTGTTTTGGAGGAGATAAAAACAGGGGGCCCATATAGTTAATCAGTTATAGTCTTTGTTTAGTCCAGGGTTTCATCTTCCTAACAGATGAGGATCTCCTTTTAAGAGAGACATTTTTCCAGCTTACTTCCTTTTCTCTAAGCACTGATCTCTACTCACAGGACCAGAATCTTGTGGCTGTAATTGTGGTAAACAGTTTTGTTCCTTGCATGGCCATAGTTGTTTGTACAAGTAGGAGACACCCAAGCCAATCTGGGCCAATCAGAATATTCCTCTTGGGCATTTGGAAATCAGACACTGGGACACCTATCAGTTGGTGATGCCACAGTAATAGGTACAGGGCTGCAGGGCTGGGCCAGTGTATTATTTATTTATTTTTATTTTTTTTTAAGATTTTATTTATTTATTTGACAGAGAGAGATAGCGAGAGCAGGAACACAAGAAGGGGGAGTGGGAGAGGGAGAAGCAGGCTTCCCATTGAGCAAGGAGCCTGATGCGGGGCTCGATCCCAGGACCCTGGGATCATGACCTGAGCCGAAGGCAGACGCTTAACAACTGAGCCACTCAGGTGCCCCTAGTTATTTATTGCTGTATAATGAACTGCTTAAAAGTTAATAGTTTAATTTTTTAAGTTTTTTTAATAATTCTTTCTCCTTCCTTCCTTCCTTCCTTCCTTCCTTCCTTCCTTCCTTCCTTCCTTCCTTCCTTCCTTCCTTCCTTCCTTCCTTCCTTTCTTTCTTTCTTTCTTTCTTTCTTTCTTTCTTTCTTTCTTTCTTTCTTTCTTTCTTTCTTTCTTTCTTTCTTTCTTTCTTCTTCTTTCTTTCTTTCTCTCTCTCTCTCTCTTTTTCTTTTCTTTTCTTTTCTCTTTTCTTTTCTTTTTTCTTTCTTCTTCCTTTCCTTCCCTCCCTCCCTCCTCTCTCCTCCCTTCCTCCTTCCTTCCTACCTATCTTCCTTCCTCCCTCCCTCCTCCTCATTCTTCCTTCCTTCTTCCCTTCCTTCTTTCCTTCCTTCCTCTCTCCCTTCCTTTCTTTCTGTAGGCCCCACAACCACCATGGAGCCCAGTGTGGGGCTTGAATTCATGACTTTGAGATCAAGACCTGAGCTGAGATCAAGAGTCAGATGCTCAACTGACTGAGCCACCCAGGTGCCCCAAAAGTTAACAGCTTTAAACAAGAAATATTGATTATCTCATAGTTTCTGTGGATTGGAAATCTAGGAATGACTTAGATGTGTACCTCTACCTCATTAATCTCTCACAAGGCTCCAATCAAAGTGATTGGCCGGGGCTCTGGTCTCATCTGAAGGCATGACTGGAGTAGGATCTGCTTCCATTCTCACTCATGTGGTTGTTGGTAGGAGTCAGTTCCTCATGGGCTGTTGGACAGAGGCTCTCACTTCCTTGCTGGTTGTTGGTCAGAGGATTCCCTAAGTTCCTTGCTTTATAGGTCTCTCCATGGGGAAGTTGGCTTCCATCAGAGAACATGAGAGGGCAAGAGAAAGTGTGCACAAAATCGCTTTGTAACCTAATCTTGGAAGTGATATAGCATCACTTCTGTCATAGTCTATCCACCCGAAGGAAGTGATCAGGTCCATTCCACACTCAAGGTGATTACACAAGGATGTAAATATTAGGAGGCAAGTATTGCAGGTAATCTTAGAGGCTGCCTACCACAGTCTACTCTCTGACTCCCCAAGGTTCATGTCTCTCTTAAGTACAAAATACACTCACCCCCACCCCAGAGTATGACATTACAGCATCAGTTCAAAGTCTAGAATCTCGGGCGCCTGGGTGGCTCAGTTGGTTAAGTGACTGCCTTCGACTCAGGTCATGATCCTGGAGTCCTAGGAACGAGTCCCGTATCGGGCTCCCTGCTCGGCAGGGAGTCTGCTTCTCTCTCTGACCCTCCCCCCTCTCATGTGCTCTCTCTTTCTCTCTCATTCTCGCTCTCTCAAATGAATAAATAAATAAATAAAATCTTTAAAAAAACAACAACAAAGTCTAGAATCTCATTATCTGAATCAGATCCAGGTTTGAATGAGGCACATTAGGAATAGTTCCTTAAGTAGAGTTCCTTGAGCACAGTTCCTCTCAGTTGGTAAACATGTAAGACTAAAGAGACAAATTATTTGCCCCCAGTACACACAAACACAATATGTGTGGGACATACATGGCATCGCTGGTATAGACATTCTTGTTCAAAAAGGCATGGGGGAATGGAAGTCACAAGGAGTCACTAGTTTATAACAATTCTGAAATCTGGACAATAAAATGTTAGAAATTCCTTGACTGTGTCTCAAGTCTAGAGAATAATTCTCTATGGCCTTGTCTCTGCTCTCAGGTCACTTGGATGCACCCTGTGAATCGTTCTTTTTGTATTAAAGGTAAAATGTATTTTAGCTGAGTAGTTTTCTCAGCCTGCTTTCTGCTTTCTACCAGTATAACTTTGGGGATCAAACTGTCTTTTTTTTTTCCATGTTGTACTGTCTCTGTTCCTTTAGTATAAGCTGGTAGTGTTTTTGCTGTTATAATTCTCTCAAAAACATTGTGGGCTCCCTGTGAATGTCACTGGAGTTGATTTCATTAGACAAAGCCCATACTCATAAATCTCTTTGGGAAAAGCCTGTCTTCATACTGAACTTCTGCTATTATAGATGAGAAACAATGCATGTAAGCTTCTTAGAAGACCTGTTTTCTAAGAGACTCTGTGAGACACATCTTAGTCTCTTTAGAGGGACTTTTGTGTGACTGAATATTACTATCAATCACCACTGTTGTTTTATCTGAGGTCTTAACAAAAGGCTTTACAATTACACTCTCAGCTTTATCTTTCAACCATATTCTCCTGGCAGTGCTCTTGATTTGCTCCTTGCATGGAAGCCATTTCTTCATTTTGCAGTGTTTGCCATCTGAAGTGGCTGAGAATTTACACAACTGTCAATTCCTGGCCTCTTTTTGTTTGACAGTCCTCTTCATTTATCTCTCTCCTCCTGCATTTTACTTTAAGCAGCGAGAAGACACCATTTGACACCTCTAGTATTCTACTTGGAAATCTCCTTAACCAGATTATCTACTTTATTAGGAACATTTTCTGCTTTCCACGTAATTGCAGATGACAGTGTTGCTAAACTTTCTGCCCATATGTGACAAGGGTCCTCCTTCTTCTAGTTTCCAACTCCTAACTTCTTTTTTTCAGCCTTCACTAGCAGCATCTCAAAAGTCCAGATTTCTACTAAAAATATGTTCAAGACAATTTAGGCTTTCTTTGAACAGGTTCCTTAAAGCCTTTTTGGTCGCCATACCACTGCTCGGTTCTAAAGCCATTCTATATTATTAGGTATGTTTTCATGCTAAAATCTGTATTAGTTATCTACATATAATTTGTTTCCCCTAAATTCAAGGACTTTGAACAGTCAACATTAATTATCTAATTTTTTGTGGGTCAGGAATCCAGACATGGGTCAGCTAGATGCCTTTGCCTTGAGATCGCTCTCAAGGCTTCCATTAGGGTTTTGGCTGGGACTACAATCTTATCTGGAAGCTCACCTGAGATAGAATCCATTTTTAAGATCACTGTCACTTACATGGTTGTTGATAAGATTTAGTTCCTCATGGACTAGAGGGTCTTAGTTTCTCACTGGCTATTTGGAGGACTCCCTCAGTTTCTTTCCATGGAGGTCTCTTCATAGATCAGATAATAACATAGCAGCATGTTCAATCATAATGAGCAAAGAGTGAAAGTCTGCAGGATGGAAGCTACCTTCTCTTTAATCTAATCTTAGAAGTGATGTACCATCATTTTTGTTGTATTCTATATTAGAAGTGAGTTATAGGGTCCAGCCCACATTTGTCTGGGGGATCACACAAGGGTACACATACAAAGACGAGGATCATTGATGGTCATTTGGAGACTGCCTACCACAGGTAGCCATCTTATGCTATAAGTAGGGAGAGAGAAGAAACAAGATGTATGAGGAAAATAGAGATGAGGATCATATTCTGCCTTGACTCCTAATAACTTTCCAGTTCCTATCACAGCCCTCATGAGGACCAACTGCATTACTTACTCTTGGCTTCCATGAAATGTGCCTATAATCTATGCAATAGATTCTAATTTTCCCTTAAGATAGTTTGAGTGAGTCCTGTTACTTGCCACCAAAAAAGCCTTGACTAAGACAGGATTGTGCTGATAAGGTACTTGCTGAGCTAATTAAGCAAAATATTGATCTTTTCTAGAATGTTCCCTGTGGGTCTATGGTGTCATTTTAAACAAACCATCACTAGCAAGAATATCTCTTATTTCAGTGTCTGGTGTCAACCATAACTTCCAAGGGATAAGATTTCACACAGACTAAGGGGTTAGACCAGAGCCTGGTGGCGTGAGTTGTTTATTATATCTATTTTTACTCATTTTTACAATATTTGTGTGAGGAGTAGACTCACTGCCGTAGGCCCTACATTCCATGCATAGACAATAGTGCTGAGGGAAGATGCTGAGACTATAATAACTGGGGAAGGGAACTGAAAGTTGCCCACAATGCATTTCTTACTCCAAATAGTTTGAGGCAGGGGCCTTTATCATTAGTCTCAGCCTAGTCTAATGTGTTTTAGAGTTTTAGTCCTTCAGCTTTTCCCACTAACCCCTTGCAAAGGGCTTGGCTCTGTGGTAATGTGGACTGACTGTGAAGTGTTCAAAATCTCAAGTTTTGGCAAAATGTAGAAATTCCTTTGAGTACGACTGTGGCTCATCGTCAGAGATAATCCTTTTAGGAATTCCATGTCTGGCATTGTGGCCTTCAATTTGTGGACTCTTGTGGTAAGTTGGTATTGTTCAGGCTTTCCAATCTTGAGATTTTTATTGTAGTTATCCTCCTAATGATATAGTCTCTGCTACTTTTTCTTCCAGATAAACATATTGGTGCCAATATTCTCCTGTGGTCTGGTTGTGGAGGCTTGGGATATCATGAATTTCATATATATATATCTCCAGTCTTGAAAGGTGCATAGTGGGTTTACACATATACATTATACACCTTTCAAGTAAGATTGGACATTTTCTGATGAAGGCCTATTTACTAATGAAAATGAACTGAAAAGTAGGCTGCTGGTGGCATTACTGGAACCATTACAGAATTTGAAAACTTCAAGAGACCATGGAAATTATCCAGTTCACTACGCTCACTTCAGAATCAACCCTAACTGATTCAGGGCTTGAACCCAGGCCTCTTGACTCTTTCCTTTTACCATGCTATTTTTAACTTGATCAAAACTCTTTCTGTTAAAAATGTTTTATGCAGCCAAGAGAAATGGAGCTTAACTTTTCAATGAACATTTTATGTAATGACCTTATTTATACTAGTCTCATAGAAAACTTTCAAAGATGGTAAACTCATATTTACCTAGAAGCCAAAAGTAAGTAAATGTTCCCAAGTTTTCTTAGACTCTCCAACCTTTGGATTTCTTTGACATTGAATGGCAATAATTAGATACCTTAAGTTATGTGGCTGTAGGAATTCCAATTCTCTCTCTAAGTATTCTGAGAATGCTTGGTTTATAAGAGGAATGATGGAATATCACATAGTCACTCATTTGCTTTATCCCACAATACACACACAAGAGTCTCAGAATAATAATACCAGCCCTTCCACCAACAATATGATTTGGAGTCTATTTTTGAAGTTACTTTGGTCTTCTTCTCTATGTGGTTAGTGACCATATGGATACACGTTTAGGTTCTTTAGTTTCATTTTATTTTAACTTTTTTTGGAATGATTTTTTAAATTTAATTTTTTACAGCCATGTAAAATATGTACATGGGTCCAAAATTAAATCTATAAAATAAGAGAAGTTCTGAGAAGTTCTAAATTTCTCTGGCCATGCCAGGTATTCTTTATTTATAGGTAATTACTTAATAAATTATGACTTATCTTTCCATTTTCTGTTTGTTATACAAATCTTTCATATGCATAGTTTTCACTATTTTTAAAAAATCTCTCTTATAGTATATGTATTTGGTATTTAGAAATGTTTGCATTTTATTGTAGTTGTCTATGAATAAATGCATTTGGCTTTTTTTCTTTCCATTATGGGTATGTTTTATTTCCCTTTCTTGATGAATTGTAGTGGCCAGAACTTCCAGTATGTTGAGTAGAAATGGGAATGTACAACTGATGAACCACTAACTTTTACCCCTGAAACTATTAATATACTATATATTAACTAACTTGATAAAAAAAAAAAGAAGGTACCTTGGGACAACAACAACAGGAATGTACATCCTTGTTCCTAATCTTAAGGAGGACCATTTAGCTTTTCACTCTTCAGTATTTTGGTTTTTCATAGCTGCCTTTTATCAGGTTGAGGAAATTTCTTTCTATTCTCAGTTTGTTGAGAGTTTTTATCAGGAATGGCTTTTGGTTTTTTGTTAAATACTGTATCTGCTTCTATCAAGATAAGGTGTGGTTTTTCTACTTTAGAGTGTTAACATGGTAAGTTATATTAATTGATTTCAAATGTTAAATAAAGCTTACTTTGTGGGTCATGATGTAATATCCTTTTTATATATTGTAAAATTAAACTTGCTAACACTTTACTTAGAATTTGTGCATCTATGTCCATGATAGATATTTGTCTATAATTCGTTTTTCTTGTAATGCCTTTGTTTAGGTTTGGAATCAGTATAATCTGGACCTTATTGAATAAGTTCTCTCCTCTTCAAATTTCTGGAAGAGTTTTTATAAAATCGGTAGTATTTTTTCCCATAGAATTCACCAGCATAGCCATGTGGGCTGGAGTACTTATTATGGAAAGGTTTTAAAAAACTTTAATTTCAGTGTAGTTAACATATAGTGTTATATTAGTTTCAGGTGTACAATGTAGTGATTTAACACTTTCATATATTACTCAGTGCTCATTAAGATAAGTGTACTCTTAATCCCCTTCACGTATCTCACCCATTCCGCCACCCACCTCCCCTCTGGCAACCATCTGTTTGTTCTCTATAGTTAAGAATCTGTTTAAAAAAAAAAAAAGAATCTGTTTTTTGGTTTCTCTCTCTCTCTCTCTTTTTTTTTTTTTTTTTGCCTTTACTCATTTGTTTTGTTTCTTAAATTCCACATATGAATGTCTTTTTCTGACTGATTTATTTCACTTATTATACTCTCTAGCTCCATCCATGTTGTTGCAAATGGCAAGATTTCATTTTTTTATGGCTGAATAGCATTCCGTGTGTCTGTATGTGTGTGTGTATAGTGAATATATCACATCTTTATCCATGCATCTGTCCTTGGACACTTGGGCTGCTTCCATAGTTTGGCTATTATAAATAATGCTGCGGTAAGCAGAGGGTAAATTCAATCTTATAATAGCTATAGGACTGTTCAGTTTATTTACTTCTTCTTGAGTGAGCTTTGAGTATGTGTCTTTCAAGAGATTAAATCATTTCACCTAAATTGTCAAATTTATTGGCACAAAGTTGTATTATTTCCTTTTTATTATTTTAACATCTATAGATGTAGTGGTGATGTCACATTTCTCATTCCTGATATTGACAATTTTTTTCCTCTCCTTTTTTTCATCAGTCTGGCTAGAAGTTTATTATTAACTCCCTTTTGATTTCTTCTTTTACTCATAGGTTATTTAGATAGTTTCCATTATACAGGGTCCATGTTTTATTTCTAATTTAGTTCCATTGTTGTTTGAGAAGATACCTTGAATCCTTTAGGTTTATTAAGACTAGTTTAACAGCTCAGGATATGTTTTATACAAGGAAGTGTTCCATGTGCACAACAGAATGTGTATTCTGTTGTTGGTTGGAATATTTTAGTTTAGGTCAGCTTGGATTAAATGTCATTTAAGTTTCCTATATATTCATTGATTTTCTACTTGTTCAATTAATTATTAATAGAATGGTGTTGAAATCTCCATGTATAATTAATGATTTGACTGTTTTTCCTTATAGTTCTACTGGTTTCACTGTTTATTTTGAAACTCTGTTATTAGGCATATAAATTTTTAGCATTGTTATGTTCTTTTGATAAGTTTATCTATTTAATATTTGCCCCTCGTAATATTCATTGCTCTGATGTCAACTTTGTCTGATACTGATATAACCATTCCAGCTTTCTTTTGATTAATATTAGCATGGTATTAGCATGGTATGTTGTATTTTCATTTCATTTGTTTACTTCTAACTTGATGTCTTTGTATTTAAAATGGATATTTCCCCCCTCTCTTTCTCTCAAAAAAATAAAAATAAAAAAAATAAAAAGTGGCACCTGGTTAGTTCAGTCAGTTAAGCCTCGGACTCTTGATTTTGGCTCAGGTCATGATCTCAGGGTTCTGAGATTGAGCCCTGCATTGGCTCCATGATGGGTGTGGAACCTGCTTAAGATTCTCTCTCTCTCTCCCCCTCACCCCTCCCCTCTCTATAAATAAATAAACAAAGAAGTAGAATGATTTCTTGTAGGTAGCAAATATTTGGGTCTTGCTTTTTTATCCAATTTGATAATATCTGCCTTTACATTGGGGTGTTTATACCATTTACAATTATTGGGATAGTTGAGGTGACTGGGTTTGAATTATACCATCTTGTTATTTATTTTCTATTTGTCCAATATGGTTTTTGTTCTCTTTTTCTGTTATCTTTTGGATTATTTTTAAAAATTCTGTTTAATCTTTGTTGGTTTCTTATCCATAATTCTTTGTTTTCTTTTCTTTCTGTTTATTTTGGAGATTGATTTAGAGTTTGTATTATGCATCTTTAAATTATAACTGTTTGCCTCCAAGTGATTTCTACACTTTAAGTATACTGTCAAAACCTTACCACAGTTCACAGATCTCCATTTCTTTAGAGTCAGTCTTTGGAATTCCATTAGTTCTTTGGTGGTGAAATGTTTCCCTGATAAAAATCATGATCCTTATGGCCTTGCATTGGTGTTCATGCATTTCAGGAAGTAGGTACCTCTTTCAGTTTTTACAGACTAGCTTTGACAAGCAAAGTCCTTCACTTGTCAGCCCCTCCAGAGATTCTGGGTGGGTCACCTGGTGCTGTCTACAAACTTTTGGAGTCCTTGGCCTTGCAAGTCTGGTTCCTGGGTCAGAAAGTGAGCAAGCCTGGTGCTTGGGTCCACAGAGACCAACCTGGTACCTGGTTTGCAGGGTTGGACCTGGAGCCTGGGTTCACTGGAGTGGGCCTGGTTCTTGAGTCTGTGATCTGGATCTGTGTGAGTACAACTGGATCTTGGTCCACAGGGACTAACCACGTACCAGGGAACCCAGGGGTGGGCCCAGTGTCTTGGTCCACAGGAGTCTGTCTGGTCATGGGAAAGGCTGGGAGCCTGGTTTTAATGGAGCTGACCTGGGGGCTGGCCTGGCACTAGGGCAAGCCTGGAGCCTGAGGCCTTTGGAGTGAGCCTATAACCTGGGGCCGAGGGGTGGGGTGTGTCAGCCTGGAGGTTGGGTTTGTGGGAACCTGTTTGGCACAAGATAGGTTGGGAGCTTGGGTCTATGGGAACCAGCCTGGTGCTGGGATGGACTGGGATCCAGAGTCTGTGGACTCTGTTTTGGAGCCTAGGTCTGTAGGGGTTGGCCTGGTGAAGTCTGGTGCTCACTTCACTCCCTTTCTCCCATAGGGAGAGTGTCTCTCTCTGCACTGGGATGCCTGGGCATAGGGGAGAATTGATGGGAGTAATGTGAATCTATCTTTCCTACCTTCCTCAGTGTATCTTTTCTTATTTCTGTGCTTCATTCAGGTGCTATAACCCTCCTGGAATCCTTAGCTCTTGTGAAGGTATTTTCACCTATGGATAGTTGTTCAAATTGGTGGTTTTTTTGGAGGGAAGGAGAATGCTAGAAATTCCTATGCCTCCATTTTACTGATGTTCCTCCCAGTCTCTCACCTTTTATTTGGAAAGATATTTGTACAGAGTATAAAATTCTAGTACAGAGAGGTTTCTTCTCTCTGTTCTTTAAAAATACTTCTCCATTGTCATCTGACTTGCATTATTGCCAATGGGACTGTTCCTCTGTATATAATGTGCCATTTTTCTTTGATCACTTTTTAAAAAGAATTATTTATTTTAGAGAGAGAGAGAGTGGGGACAGGGCAGAGGGAGAGAGAGAATCCCGAAGCAGACTCCCCGCTGAGTGCTGAGACTGACATGGGGCTTGATCCAACCACCCTGTGATCACCACCCGAGCCAAAATCAAGAGCCAGCTGCCCAACTGACTGAGCCACCCAGCACCCCTCTTTGATCACTTTTAAGATTTTGTCCTTATCACTGGATTTAAGCAATTTATTATGATGTCCCTTGCTGTCATTTTCTTAATGTTTCATGTACTTGGGGGTCTTTGAAGTCCTCTGACCTATGAGTTTCAGTTTTTATCAAATGTGGATAATTTTTCAGCCACAATTTTTATTTTTATTTAATATTTTAAAAAATATTTTATTTATTTATT
Source organism: Zalophus californianus (assembly GCF_009762305.2). Classification (NCBI taxonomy): domain Eukaryota; kingdom Metazoa; phylum Chordata; class Mammalia; order Carnivora; family Otariidae; genus Zalophus; species Zalophus californianus. Next base: position 50,929,227 of record NC_045604.1, on the reverse strand, counting down.
TGACAGAGAGAGATAGGAAACACAAGCAGGGGGAGTGGAGAGGGAGAAGCAGGCTCCCCACTGAGCAGGGAGCCCGATTTGGGGCTCGATCCCAGCACCCTGAGATCATGACCTAAGCTGAAGGTGGACACTTAACAACTGAGCCACCCAGGTGCCCCTCAGCCAAAATTAAAAAAAAAAATTTTTTTGTTTCTTCACTTTATGTCATTTTGGGACTTGAATTATACCTATATTAGGCCACTTGAAATTTCTTAGAGCTCACCGATGATGTATTTATTTTAAAAAATTTCTTTCTTTTATTTTATAGTTTCTATTGCTTTGTTCTCCAGGTCACTAATCTTTTCCTTGTCAAAGTCTAATTTACTTTTATATTTATCCAGTATACTTTTCATCTTATGTATTTTCATCCCTAGAAGTTATATATATATGTATATATGTATATGTATATATATTTAAATATCCTCTGGGTCTCTACTTAACATGTTCCATATTTCTTCTAGCTTCTTAAACATAGGGAATACATTTATAATTTATGCCGTGCTGACAAACATTTAACAATGGTTCTCTGGGAAAAGAAAATAACACAGCCCTGATTTGTCACATTTGCCAATTTCTGTGCTTTCAGTGATCCCACTGTGGCTGATTTCAAGCTACCAACATGTCATTACTGAATGTAGAGTTGGGAAGAGATACTCAGTAGTAGCACACTGTATTATAATATCTTCACCGTACAAATACAATAACCTTAATCTCTGCATGTAGATTATACTAAAATATATTAAAATAATTAGCAGGTGATGAGTTTTAGCATTTGTTACATTTGCTTTAAATATAAATTGTTTAATTGTAAGTCATTTAATTTTAAATGATGGCCAGGTTTAACAACTAGCTTGTAAAATTCCAATTAATTGAGAATAATTGAAAAAATTGGCTCTCCTGAGCCAGTAGGATCTGACCCCAGGAAACCACTAGATAATACTTATTTAGGTCTTTATCTATTAATTTTGTGTCATTTCAGGGTCAGTTTGTTTGATTTTTTTCCCCCTCACTATGGGTCATATCTTCTTCATTCTTTTTTTTTTTTAGAGATTTTATTTATTTATTTGACACAGAGAGAGAGAGCACAAGCAGAGGAACAGCAGAGGGAGAGGGAGAGGCGGGCTCCCTGCCAGCCCAATGCAGGACTCTATCCCAGGACCCTGGGACCATGATCTGAGCCGAAGGCAGATGCCCAACTATCTAGCCACCCAGATGCTCCCCGTCTTTCTTTTGATGGCTGGTAATTTTGATTGGACAGCGGGCATTGTGAATTTTACCTTCTTGGGTGCTGGATATTTTTGTACTGTTGTAAATATGATTGACTCTTGTTCTGTGATACCAGTTTAATTTCTTGGAAACAGTTTCATCTTTTATGGTCCTGATTTTATTTTATTTTATTATTGTTATTTTTTGGTGGGTGAGACAGAGCAGCATTTATTATAGGGTTAGTTTTCCCCTGTTACCATGGCAAAAGGCAAAAGCCTTTTGAGTACTATACCCAATGCCATATGTTAAATTCTGCCTTCTGGCTGATAAGAGTAGGAACTAGTCTGGTGGCTTTTCCCCTGCTTGGGTAGTATTCTTACATGAATGGGTTGATCAGTTTTCAGCTGAAAACTCAACGGGGGACCCTCTGCAGATCTCCAAATCTCAATCTCTCTCTTTCTGTGTGTGTCTCTCTCTCATTCTCTTTTTCCCCTTCTCTTCTGTCTAGTACTGTGTCCTGTGAACTCTGGCTGCCTTGTTTCCAATTCTATCTACCCAACTCCATGAGAACTCTGGGATCTTCCTCAATTCTTCAACTTGCAGTGTGGCCTAGAGATGGTTGTTAGGCAGTACACTGGGGCAATAGTAGGGCTCATTCTGTTTGTTTCCTATTTTTCAGGGATCAGTACCCTTTATTACCTAACATTCTTGATAACTATTGTTTCATATATTTTGTCTTTTTTTTTTTTTTTTTTACTTTTTTATATGGGATGGCAAATTTGGCCTCTTACTCCATCTGGGCTGGTACTGAAGTTTCTAACTTCTTTATTTTTTAGTTTAAGAATTTCATTCTTTCACCTTCTATTTATCTTAATGTGTTATCTATTTTATTTATCCATCATTTTTCCTTCTAATTTAGCTATAATTATTGAAACTATATATTCTCTAATTTGTAATTCTGAGTTCCATATTCTTTATGATGTATGTTCTTTTGACACTTCCATGATTTTCTTAAATGATTTCTAGCTCATTTTGAAATATTAAGTTACAGTTTTCATCTGTGTGGTAGACATGACCTTTTGGAGTGCTTTCGTTGTCTGAAAGGACATTATTCTGCACTTTACTTTTTTAAAAAAGTTTTTATTTAAATTCATCAGTTAACATACAGTGTAATATTAGTTTCTGGTGTACCATATAGTGATTCAACAATTCCATACAATATCCAGTGCTCATCACAGCAAATCCATTATCTATTTAATGCATACCCTCCACCCCACTTCCCTCTGGTAACCATCAGTTCTCTGTAGTTAAGAATATGTTTCTTGGTTTGCTTCTCTCTCTCTTTTTTCCCCAGGCTTGTTTGTTTTGTTTCTTAAATTCTCCATATGAGTGAAATCATATGGTATTTGTCTTTCTCTGACTGACTGATTTTGCTTAGCATAATACTCTTTAGTTCTATCCATGTCATTGTGTATTAGCCATAAAAAAGAAAGTTATAATTTTCAAAAATTATAACTTCTTAAAGGCTTTGATCATGATCCTTCTTTGTACCTCATTTTAGGTGAAATGAGTTTTTCTTTTATTACCAGGATGATAGGATGGGCCAAGACAGCTTTTCAAATTTCTTGACTCAAGAGCTTCCTCTTTTGTTTTCACAAAGTGATTGATAAATGGCCTCACACTGTCTGAGATCATCTTCCCCTAGACCTCCACCCATTTTGTTCCTGTTTCTCTTTCCAGCTGTATTTGTATAAACTCTTAGGGATTTCTCCTTACTGTTGAACTTTATCCTAGATGAGTATTTTAGTTTGTTAATTTCAATATTTCATGTAGCCTAAACTGATCTAGTTCTTTCATACTTTATGGTGTACTCCTCATTCATTTTGAATATTGAAGCTCCTCATTTCAGCTACTGATCTCAAATTGGCCTACTGCTTCTTACAGTGAGTATCTGTTGGGGAATTTAGCGTTTTCATGTTCTCAGGTGCATGATACATCCTGCTATTTTCCTCTGCTTCCTCTGTGCAAATGTTGATGCCATGTGGACTGTGTCATTGTTGGTTCTTTCTCTGTCTCCATTTTTTATTTTGTGGTTTGCAGCAATTCTTTTCATTTAGTTTTGTGATACATTTATCCATGGGCATGTACTCAGCAATGTATAGTAGGCAGATTAATGTCTCCTGCCCAAGATGTCTCCATCCAATTCCCTGGAACCTGTGAATAAGTTACCTTACATGGTAAAATGTGCTTTGCAGATGTAATTAAGGACCCTGAGATAGGGAGGTTACACTGGATTATTGGGGTGGGCCCAATGTAATTATAAGTGTACTTGTGAAAGAGGGAGGTAGAAGAGTCAGAGAAGGAAATGTAATGATTGAAGCAGAATTAGAGTGATGTGATATAAGAAAGACTTGACTAAGCACAGATGGCTTTGAAGATGGAGGAAGGGGATTGTAGTGGATAGAAAAGAAAGTGAGACAAGTCTTTGAAACTTGCTGAATCCATATTATTCTACTAAACTGGTGCATAAACTGGTGTATGAGGCTTCATGGGGCTGGTGCAAGATATTATCACAAACTTGGTGGTTTAAAACAATTGAGATTTATTCTCTTATAGTTCTGGAGGCCAGAATTCTGAAATTCAGGTATTGGGAGGGTTGTGCTCCTTCTGAAGGCTCTGGGGAAAAATCCTTCCTTGCCTCTTTCAGCTACTGATGGCTCCAGGTGTTTCTTGGTTTGTGGCAATATAGCTCCAATCTCTGCTTCTGTCTTCTTTGCCTGGTCTTTTCCTCTGTGTCTGCAGCTTTTCCTCATCTATCTCTTGTTAAAGACACCTGTCATTGGATTTAAGGCCCACTTGGATAATCTAGGATTATCTCACCTCAAGATCCTTGCTTAATTATATCTTCAAAGATCCTTTTTTTTTCTTTCAAATAAATTATATTCACAAGTTCCATGGCTTAAGAATTGGAGATATACACATACATAGTTAACGTTGAGTTAATTAATTTTAAAAATAGATTTTATGTTTAAGTTCAGAGCAAAATTGAACAGATACAGAGATTTCCCATATATTCCCTATCCCCAACACATGCATTATCAACATCTCTTACCAGAGTGGCACATTTGTTATAACTAGTGAGTCTATATTGACATATCATTATCATCCAAAGTCCATGGTTTGCATGGGAGTTCACTCTTGGTGTTACACATTGTATGGATTTGGAAGAATTTATAATGATGTAGCCACCATTATAGTAATACAGAATAGTTTCATTGCCCTAAAAATCCTCTGTGCTCCACTGTTCATCCCTATCTTCCCCCTAGTTCCTGGCAACCACTAATCTTTTTACTGTCTCCATAGTTTTGCCTTTTCCAAAATGTCATATGGTTGGTATCATGTAAGTATATAGCCTTTTCAAGATTGGCTTCTTTCACTTACTAATATGCATTTAAGTTTCCTCCATGTCTTTTCATGGCTTGATAGCTCATTTCTTTTTAGTGCTGAATAACATCCCATTTCTGGATATACTGCAGTTTATCCACTCACTTACTACAGGACATCTTGGTTTCTTCCAAGTTTTGACAGTTATGATTAAAGCTGTTTTAACATCTATGTACAGGTTTTTGTGTGGACATAAGTTTTCAGTTCCTTTGGGTAAATACCAAGGAACACAATTTCTAGATTGTATAGTAAGAGTATTTTTAGTTTTATAAGAAACGCCAAACTGTCTTCCAAAGTGACTGTATTATTTTGCATCCACACCAGTATGAATGAGAGTTCCTGTTGCTTCACATCCTCCTCAGCATTTAGTGCCATCTTGCTATAATCATTTATTAGTTCCAGGAGTTTTTGTTGTTGTTAGTTGTTGATTCTTTTGGATTCTTGCACAGATGATCATGTCATCTGTGAACAAAGATAGTTTTCTTTGTTCCTTCCTACTTTGTGTGTTGTTTATTTCTTTTTCTTATTGCATTAACTGGGATCATGACCTAAGCTGAAGGCAGACGCTTAACTGACTGAGCCACCCAGGTGGCCCTGGTAGATAGTTTTTATCAAATTAAGGAAGTTCCCCTCTAGTCCTATGTCAGTGACATATCTTTTTTGGGACCACCACATAATGAAATACAAATGCCTAAAATAGTTGTCTGGAAGGAAGAAATCCCTTCTGTTGGTTAATAACACTTCTGCTCTATGAGAACATCATTGCTTGAATTCCAGCTCCTTCTAGACAAGTTTGAAATACTTTTTTATGATTATTGCTAAAGATGATGAACTTACAGTTGCTTGTATAACACAAGTTCTTTTGATTAACTAATTGACAAAGTCATTTATCCTACTTTGAGATCAATGTAAGAAAAATCAGTATAAAAATCAGTATAAGCTAGTTAGTCCTTAAGGTATTTCTCAAGCTGTCTTTAATACTGTTCCCGTTGGGTTGGGGGGAAAGATTTGAAATCTGGAGATTTTAAAATAAAGTATAGCTCTCTACTTCCTCTACAGCTACATGCTACAGAAAAATAATTTGAGGTCACTTTACAAGTTAAAAAATGTGGTATCATGCCGAAACTCTCCACAATTTCTGGCATCTGGGATTGGAATGGGAAAATATATCACCTAGAATTTCCCTTAGATGACTGCAACATGGTGCTTCAAGAAGAAAAAGAAAAAACAAATGAAAGCTTTTTAAGTTTTGATGTCTTCTGTTCATTTATTTCATTGTTACCTAATTTTTTGGTTACCAAATTTGAATCCTATAGCATATATTTAACTTTCTCTGTGACAGTGTCACAACTATAATAATTTACAGGGGGCTGGACTAACTTTTTAGGACAAGAACTTCTAGAAATTTTGCCCCCCCCCCTTTTTTTTGCACAGTTACAATAGAGCATTAACAGAGCTTGTTGAAAGTAGATTAGACTCACTGTGTAGTCCTTTTTTTAGATATGAGTAACAGAAAGTCAGGGATATAACACTAGATTGTTCAATCTTGTGGTTTTAATTTTATATTAAGGTATCTTTATTGGAAAACAATACATAATTTGATTAATTACTTTTTTGTTCTCATAAATAAAAAATCTCAGCGCAAAGATAAAATGAAACATTAAATTGGTTGTTTTTCAGAAGAAAGGGCTTAATTGCTTTTTAAATGCCTATTATTCTGTGAGCACTAAATGAATTTAATTTCTGGTAGCCACATTTCTTTATTGGTTTGCCCTCTGAAGCTCAAAGCCTCTGTGCTGTTTGGTCTCCTGAGTGCTTCTCTGAGGACTTGGAAATGGCCTTCTCAAACAGCTGCTTGATCTTAATTCACTAACTCAGAGTTCCTCCTTTTACCTAATGGCTTTTCTGCTTTTCAACTTGTCTTCTACAAAAGTCCAGCCTTTCTTCTTATGCACATTTTAAAGTCACCTTACAAGAAATCATCATATCATGAAGGACTGAAAAAAAAGGGTAAAATGAAGATTGAAAAAATGGAATTTGGGAGCAAGAAAGATACTTAAAGATTGTTTCATTATTTAAAGGTAGATGAGGCAATGTTAACAGTTGAAGATAATACAGACCTACCTAGCTCTTATCTTCTTCATTCTTGTCTATTTAAAAACAGGAATTAAAAAACTGAAAGAATAATGTATTAAGGACTGAGATGAGTAAGTAAAAGTAAAAGAGGGCATCCAACTGCTTTAAATATATTCAAGTCTTTAGACCAGGAGGAAGTAAACCATGAACTTAGAAATGTGTGTATGTAACTACTCCTAGTGATCTTTGAGAAGTAGTGGTAAAGCAGAGCAGTGCCAGAAACTTGAGGGAGGTAAACATCTCAACTTTTATAATGGAAAATATAAATTACAGAAATTACAGATGAGAGACTTTGATGTTGATTCACACCACTGTCAGGGCTGGATCTTTCCATGCCCATGTTCAAGTCTTGGCAGGTAAATGGTGCCCTAACCCCCATGCCAGCTCCCAGAATTCTGTACCTCAGTGCAAATTCTATACCTCAGTGCAGTTCTTGATTTCCATTTGCCTGTGAGGGGAGCAAGGACTGAAACATTTTAGAATGGATTATTAAACAAATAGCTTTAGGAATTTAGAAGAGTATCACTAGGAACCAGTAGAAGAAGTTCTTTAATAAAAAATCATGCCAAAACAACTTCTTTTACTCTCTGAGGGATTTACTAGTGGTGGAAGTATTGTATTTAATCAAGATGCTGGGGATTGTGGAATGGTAGAGCTGGTAGGGAATCTTAGCAATCACCTGGTTCAAATTCCTCATTTGCATGACATATCAGATAAAGGGCTAGTATCCAAAATCTATAAAGAACTTATCAAACTCAACACCCAAAGAACAAATAATCCAATCAAGAAATGGGCAGACGACATGAACAGACATTTTTCCAAAGAAGACATCCAAATGGCCAACAGACACATGAAAAAGTGCTCAACATCGCTCAGCATCAGGGAAATCCAAATCAAAACCTCAATGAGATACCACCTCACACCAGGCAGAATGGCTAAAATTAACAAGTCAGGAAACGAAAGATGTTGGCAGGGATGCGGAGAAAGGGGAACCCTCCTACACTGACCTAGACTCCTACACTGTTGGTGGGAATGCAAGCTGGTGCAACCACTCTGGAAAACAGTTGGAGGTTCCTCAAACAGTTGAAAATAGAGCTACCATACGATCCAGCAATTGCACTACTGGGTATTTACCCCAAAGATACACATGTAGGGATCCGAAGGGGTACGTGCACCCCAATGTTTATAGCAGCAATGTCCACAATAGCCAAACTGTGGAAAGAGCCAAGATGTCCATCGACAGATGAATGGATAAAGAAGAAGTGGTATATATACACAATGGAATATTATGCAGCCATCAAAAGGAATGGGATCTTGCCATTTGCAACGACGTGGATGAAACTGGAGGGTGTTATGCTGAGTGAAATAAGTCAATCAGAGAAAGACATGTATCATATGACCTCACTGATATGAGGAATTCTTAATCTCAGGAAACAAACTGAGTGTTGCTGGAGTGGTGGGGGGTGGGAGGGATGGGGTGGCTGGGTGATAGACATTGGGGAGGGTATGTGCTATGGTGAGCATTGTGAATTGTGCAAGACTGTTGAATCACGGATCTGTACTTCTGAAACAAATAATGCAACATATGTTAAGAAAAAAGAAAAAGAAGAAGATAGCAGGAGGGGAAGAATGAAGGGGAGTAAGTCGGAGGGGGAGACGAACCATGAGAGATGATGGACTCTGAAAAACAAACTGAGGGTTCTAGAGGGGAGGAGGGTGGGGGGATGGGTTAGCCTGGTGATGGGTCTTAAAGAGGGCACATTCTGCGTGGAGCACTGGGTGTTATGCACAAACAATGAATCATGGAACACTACATCAAGAACTAATGAGGTAATGTATGGTGATTAACATAACAATAAACAAATTAAAAAAAATTCCTCATTTGTAAGTGAAATGGAAGACCAAAAGATGGACTACATGTCACACAGTAAGTTTATGGAAGGTGTAGCATGGAATAAATTCAAGTCTCCAAGCCCAATCTCTTTCTAGAGCATCAGGATCTTCTCGTGACACCTTTGTTGACAAGAGGAAGTGAGGAATAAATGACGCACAGTTAGGTGGGTTTATAGTTAGTGCAATAGCTACACTCCACAAATGTTTGAGGTTTATGTCATTTGAAGAAAGATCTGTAATGGTATACTTCAAGTCTCTGGCTCTCTCCCTGTCATGTTTAATATTTTAATTATTGAATTGGAGATGAAGACACAGAAAATCACTTACAAAATGTTCACACAAACCTCTTACTAAATTTTCACACAAAGCTGGAAGGAATAGCTAATATGGATGATAGGATCAAGATTCAAGTCTTTTGATAGACTGAAACAATGAGCTGAAAATAATAAGATGAAACAATAGGGGTAGGAGGAAAGTGCTACAATTAAATAAAAAAAATCAACTGCTTCTATTCAAGACGGGGGTAGTTTGTAGAAGTTTTAGTTGAGTGTAAGTACAGTGTAGGCCAATAGTGTCATTTAGCTGTCAAAAGAAGTAATTGCAATCTTACTCTGTCTTCCAAGCATTCTTGTGTTCTGATCAAGGGAGGTAATTTTTCCCTGAACAAGCCTCATGTGGAAGATGGGTTAGACTTCAGACACCATATTTTAACAGGAATATTGACAACTGTAGTGTTTCAGAGGAGAGGGACACGATTATGAAGGGTCTGTAGGGAAAAGACTTATGGGTAATTTGTTAATGATAGCTATTTTTAAAACTTTATTCATTGTTTTTATGTTTAATTTTTTAATTTGTTCAGTGTTTTATTAAAAACCCTCTATGAAGTGTCAGGGATACAGAAATAAGTATGATAAGATCTCTACCCATAACAACCTTGTAGTCTAATGCTGTGTTTCTAAAAGCAGGATCTTTGGGTGAGGTCTAGAAAACTGCATTTTTTTTTTTTAGGACCATACCTATTAACAAAATTGGATAAATATTATCATGGAGATTTGTCCAACATGCTTAGGTAGCATATGGGATGGAGAGTCTGTCTGTTTGAGAGTCTTCCACATCATATAGGGAACACAGATATTCCTGAGTGTCCCAGATTTAGAACCAGTGAATAGACATGAAATGGGACCAGTTTTTGGCTCAGAATAATGAAGAATTTTTAACAACAGGGGGTTTTAAAACTGGAATAGGTTTCCTAGTGAGCAGTGTACCTCTCATCCTGAAGATGATAAAGAAGGGGCTTGACAAGCAACGGTCATGGATTTGGGGAGAAATGTTCATGCTTTCCATTCCATGACCCTCCTTTGTAAAAACAGGGACATTTCTATTAACACCCCCCCCACCTGCCCTTCTCTTGACCTGCTTACTTCTCCTTATGGGAGAGGCCAGTCTGCTTTGTTAGAGACTGGGACATTTTTGAGGCCATGTTTTCCTAGGGGCAAGTCAACATATAAAACTCTTTCTTTAATCAGGCTGGTGATTACTATATGAGTCAGACACGTAGGCTTTTCATCCAGTTGAGGGTGGGTCCCCAGGTTCTGCTCTGTAGGACCCCATGGCACAACTGAGTGTGAAAATTCTAAGGTATAGTTTGAAGATGGGAAATAGGGTCCCAAATTGCATCTGGTATAAGCTGTATTCTCCAGCATAATTACTGGGACTCCTGCTTTGAGGATCTTTGAATGCTTTCCAGGCCATTAAGAAGTTGATATTTTGATCTCTGTTTGGTTAGGAGTTCCATTATTGGATAGAATTCTGAGGTGGAGAAGAGATGATTCATAGGCCCACGAATCCATAACACATTTTTTTTTTTCATTGAGTGGTGTAAGCAAACTAGCATTCAGGCTCTCCTGGCACCCAGACAGCTAGTCTCTAGAGGTGGAAATTTGGACTAAAATGACTTTGTTAACCTTTCAGAGTCTTAATGGAGCCTGGATGCTCCAAGACCCCATTTGTTTATAGACTCTTTCTGATTATACTTGAACAGTTTGTCCTTAAATCTTCTGATCAATAATACCCATCTGTCAGATGGTTGGACTTCAACCTTACCCTATTCCCTATGGCTTTAGGAATCCTCTAAACAGTGGTGGGGTGTCACATATCATTTAAGCTGTACCTTTCATTTATGTAACAAATTGGGGTCCATGCTGTGCTCTGCTGTCCAGATCCTTCCTTGAGGACCAAAATACTTAATCCCCAAGTTTTTGGGAGCTGACAATGGATGGCTTGTAGGGAAGTCCCTCACCAGGAACTGCCCTCTGTTGAGTGTTCCCTCACTCAAGGTGTCTATTCCCACACAGTTGATACAGGGGTATAAAGGCCCACCCCTTTGCCCCAGTTTGGGACAACTCTGTAGGGCCATCCCAACTCCAGAGCTCCCATGGAATTGGCCGAGGATTTTGTTGTGATTTATCACAGATCAGTTTCTCTCTTTGCTCAGTATTGCTTTTATCTGTTCCCATAGGTACAAATCCCAGGAGGACCTGAACATGCCTCTCTGTCTCAAAAGTCTTCCTCCTAGGGGATTCAACCAGCAACATAAGTATTTGCTGCCTTATTGTAGGTATCAAGCAAGTGCTAAGTGTATGGAATATAGCAATGAAAAGAGCCTACAATTCTGTAGTTTATCTGTCCCAGCTCCTGTGCTTCTGCCCTGCTCTGTGCTGTGATTTGGTTAAAACATGTTGCTCTCTTCTCAGGTTTGCCTCACGGCTGATCTTGACAGGAAGATGCGGTGCTGCTGCTGTACTCCTTGTGACCCCTGTCTTGTTGGGTGTGTCTCATCACTGCCTGTGCCAGTGCCACTGGTCACCTTGAGGTGATTGACACAGCTCTGCCATGCTGGCTATGTGAGACTCTGGATGCCTTGGCAGAGTCGATGGTGTGTTCTCAACCTCTGCTTCCCTTGATGTGTTGGTTCTTTCTACTGTTGTCCAATTGAAGCTTCTCTCCATATCTGCTCATCTTTGTTCTTGGAGTCTTTTGCTGGTGAGGAAACCTGTTTGCTCCATGGTAGGGGTCCCTTGACTCAGCTGCGTGCTCCCTAGTGGTAAGATCTTTCACTTCCATCATCCAACCCTCTGCAGAGGTGGTTTTCTTGCCAGAAATGCAGATGTCTTTGAATGATTGATTTCTTTTGTGCATTTTTTATGTAGTTCCCTTCTGCCTTGGCTATATAGACCTCCCCAGGGGGCTGGTTGGGGTTAGCTGGATAGTGTTTTAAGGACATCCTCATATTGTACCCAGAATAACAGCTCCCTTTCTTACACTCAGGACCTGATACTAAGTCTACCCTTCCCAAGACTCCTCCACACTTACGATAACATTTCCTTCAGTGACCTGCTTGTCCCTCTTTGGAGCAAAGCTTCCCTTGGGACCTTCCCAATCTATCAGAAATGTCTGTATTTGTCTAGACCTCAATTATGGACACAGTTCAAGTTCTTTCCCATGGGGGTCCTGGGTCCCATACCAGTAAAAGGATGCAGCTAGATCCTTATCTGAGTGTCCACAAACATTCCATGACAGTTATTCTTAATAGCCTGGTGTACATAGATGACCTCTGGACAGGAGGGCGCCTAGTTCCACATGCTAGCATATCTGAATCTCAGCCAGAATGCATTGCTACTTACAACTTTGGGATTCCACAAAGTGATAATATGTGCTAGGAAGAGATCTGAACCTGTGGTTGGGAGATCTGGAGAGACCTGTTAACGCCAGTAACCCTCGATTACAAATGAGGGAGTTAGACTAGAGCATGTGTACCATCTCTTGCAGTTCTAACACTTACGATTATTTCTAGCCATTTGTGTCATCTTTCCACTCTTTATTACCATGACTTTAATTGGGTCTGGCATGAACTCCTCTGAGGGACGACATTTCCAAAACAGTTTACTGCTGGAATGCAGATGATACTTTTCCAGGGTTGACACATATGCATTTCTTTGTGTGACCTCTGGAACCCAGCACAGAATTTTCCATCACACTCTGTCTGGGATTAATCAAGTGCTTCAGGAGAGGCCTTCCAGGATTGCTTCTTTGTAACAGATTCTTGGGTAGAAATCATTAGGCTCACCTTGTGCCCAGATAATATTGAAGGCTGGAAGGAACTCAGTTGGTTGGAGATTTTTTTATGTATTTGCTGCCCTAATACTAAGTCCCTGGATTTAGCATAAAACAAAAAGCAAGGGGTAATCATTAGTGGATTATATACTCGTGTAACAAGAAATTCAGTGCCCATAAACTGGTTTTACAGGGTCAAATGCTGTCAGTACATAATATGAGTGTTTTAACAAAGAGTGTAAAACCCAAAGACAGAATCACAAGGCTAGGAAGGACTGTGTGAAAATATCTATTTCTTTTTCTTACAGGTAAATGAGCCTCAATTAAGCCATATCAAATGGAAGATGATCAATGTGACCTATTTTTAAAACCAACAGAGAATCTACAACCCTCAGGAAGAAGAACTTTCTCTTCTTTAAAATAATTCACTGTCTGGAAAGCCTTCCTGTTGCTGCTCTTTCCATTCAGGGGAGGTATTAGGTAGAGAACTAATTCAGAGATACTTAAACATTCAGCCTTCTTCTTTAGTCTCTATTCTTCATGGGTCTCGCCAATTCTTTCTTTAAAAATGCCACTCTAATCTGTTCCCTGTCATTGTCACACCTCTTCTGCTTTGATTTAGTCCATTAGTCATTTCTAATCTGGATTGCTGTAATTGTCCCTTCACTCAGTAAACTCCAGTTCAGTGGTGCAAGTAGAAATAGGGGACCCAGTGCAAGATCAGGTATTCCCAGGTCCTCCAGCACACTACACAATTTCTCATTCTCTTGCAAGCCTGGGGAAACTGACTAGCAATGGTCTGGCAGGCGTGGAGGGGCGAACTGCAAGAGGGAAAATTCATACAGTGTTGGGTATGAGTGTACCGAAGACTTGAAGAAAGATACCTTGGTCCCATGACTAACATAGTTTCTGCATTCCCGGTAACTATAGACTTGAAAGGAGGGTGAAAAGTTAATTGGGGTCTGATCAGAGGCTGTGACCCATCTTGTTTGTGCCTACGCTAGCCAGGTGCTGCAGCTTCCTTTTCTTATCTATTTCTCAGCATTGTGACTTAGGCCTGGGATTGAGCTCACACAGTCCTGATGTGTTCCTTACATCAGAGGCATCAGTTTACTTTTTCTGCTACTACAGTCTCATGCTCCTTTAGCCCATCCTTCACATCCTTACTGCTAAAGTGATTCTTTTTCCTAAAATGCAAATATTATGTACCGCACCCCCCACTATCCTGCAGTGGCTCCCCACTGCCCCCAGGGCACCATCAAATCTTCTTTTTGGAATAGATAAATCTTTGTATTATCCAGCCCTTGCTTACCTTTCCTGACTTTCCTTCATTATGCTCTTACCCTTGTCCATGCCGTTGTCTCTGCCTTATATACGTGTTCACCCTATGTGACTCAGCTCATTCCAGCTCATCCTAAGAGTCTCCTCTACTGGGAAGCCATTTCTAATCCCCCTTCCTACTCTGAATTATCCTGATGAGGTTCCATTCTTTGCTCCTGTGAATGCCCATAGAACCCCGTTCTTGTTTCTTTTTTTTTTTTAAAGATTTTATTTATTTATTTGACAGTTAGAGACATAGTGAGAGGGGGAACCCAAGCAGGGGGGTGGGAGAGGGAGAAGCAGATTTCCCGCTGAGCAGGGAGCCCGATGTAGGGCTCGATCCCAGGACCCTGGGATCATGACCTGAGCTGAAGGCAGACGCTTAACGACTGAGCCACCTAGCCACACCCCCCATTCTTGTTTCTATCATAGTACTCATCACACTGTATGACCACTGTCTGCTGCATAATTACCCCTCTCACCCTGTTGGGAGCTTCTTGAGTCCCAGCTCTTTATTTCATTCTCCTAGCTGCTGCTATAGCACCGAAACTGGCCCATAGTGGATGATCAATAAGTGTGGGTTGGATAAATGAGGTTGCAGAGCTCCCTAATGATGGTGATCTACAGATTTTTTTTTTATTGAGTACATGGTTTAACTAGACAATCTCTGAAGTCCTTTTTAGCTCTTAGATACACGATTTTATGACATATTGTGACCTTGAGATAAAATTCTCAGATAGTAGCTGCTCCTACAAAATAACACATATTTTTTTTTTCTTCTTTAGGTATTAAATTTGGTGACTCTGATCTTTTTCAAAAGTTCAGTTCAGAGCATGAATCCCATTTTCAAAAGTTTCTTCTAATTCAATTGTTTTCCTGACAGAAATAATTTAGTTCCATTATCTCTGTTCAAGCAACTGGATTAGATTTATTACTCAGTGACTTTATTCTGCATCTCTAAGAGCCTATCAATGTACCTGCGTCGTCAATGTATTTGATATGGAACAGGGAATAGGTGTGGGTGGAAAAGGCTTAGACAGAGCTACTCCAAAGAGTGAAGCAGATCTAGGGTAAAAGGTCAGGAGTCAGAAGCCAGATGATCAGTCTGACAGTGTCATGGATATGTGTGTCATATGTTACAATCTGACAGTAGAATCAAGCTGGGCAGAGGGTCAGAAATCAGGAGAATACAGATTCCCCCAGGGTAAGGCAAAGCAAGACTGACAGCCTAAGGGTTTGGCAGGTGGAGAGCAGAGGAGCTCAAGAAGGGTCAGGGCTAAGAAGCCAGGCCAAAGCAGAAGGGAGAACAGATTCAAAAAAGAGAACATTGATTCTGAGTTAGAATCTGACCCAGCCAGAAGATTCTTGATGCTCCTCGTGATTGCAGATATTAATGCCAGCATTAATTCAGTCTAGATATCTGTAGGATGGTATTTGCACTTGGCTGGAAGCAATCTGTTGGTAGCAGATAGAAGCAACAATTGACTATTGGAGCATTGTGACATTTCTTATGGCACTTTTACTTGTTTTTTGTCTCTTATAAGCATATCTAATGTCTCCTGTTACACAGTGAACTCCTTGAGAGCAGGAGCCATGTTTTTTTTTGTTTTGTTTTGTTTTGTTTTATCCTCAGACTCTATTACACTTAGTGCAGTGTTTTGCATATATCTGGTACTCAGTAGTATATAATGAATTAAATTACAACAGTTAGGAATTATGTCATTAATGCTCTTTGGAGAATAGTGAGTGATTCAAGTGACTCCCAGAATGTTCATTTAAGCCATCTGTGGATTCAGTCATTTTTTAAGGCCAGTTACTGCTTCTTTTCTGGGTAACTGAGTGTTTGAGGTCAGAGTGATCCTGGAAAATAAGTAATTCTCTGAAGAGATGCATTGGGATCTCTAACAAGTCAAAGGAAAAGTACATTTTCTTGGGTCAAGATACCTGTCCGAGTGCCTGCCTATTGAGTGAGAATATCAGATTGTTTGCTTACAAATGGATCAATGGCTGGAACCAATGGAATAAGCTTACAATTCAAATATAACGCAGTGTCTCATAACTAAAGAAGAATCAAGTGTTGAAAATGTTATAAAAATTCAGAAATTCAATACAGTCTAGCAGTTTATGCTTTTTTGGCAAAACATCCTTCTGCCTTCAGGACTGTATACCTCTGCAGCCAAAAGGGTACTCTAAAAGATAGAGCCATGTTGGAAATGCCAAGTTTTCAGAATCTTTTATAATATGAGCTTATGATTAAATATCAGATTTAACCCTGACAGATGAATACCATCCCTCACAAGGGATGGCTCACATCTTCTGATTTTTTTCTGAACCTATCAAAACAGTTGGTATCAAAACATTCTCCTACTGCTGGGCCCTCCTAATTGTTTTGAGGTTTTTGTTGTTGTTGTTGTTTTGTTTTTCTCCTTGCTAAGCAGTGAAAATGGTCCAAATCTAGGGTCAACATGGTGGCCCTGTATAGAGAATGGGTTTGATGTTAAGAATACAGCTTTAATTCTGTGAGCTTCACACAAAAATTTAATCCATTTCATTCTAGTTCTTTATAATTTCCTAATAAAGGATATTTAATTTTTACCTGCTGGATTTTGCTGATTACCCATCACCCTGTCTTGTGTTAGAGAAAATTCTAGGTGGATCTGGAGTCCACAGTCTTGAATTAGAGCCTCAGTTCCATCGTTCATTAGCTATGTGAGTGTGGGTAATTGCTGGAGGCTTAGTTTTCTTACTTGTAAAATAAGAATAAAAACTCTCCCTCAGTGAATTAGATGAAGGACTATCTGTCAAGATGTTTTGAGAGCACTGTTAGCATTACCTAACTTTTTGCTTTTATTTATAAATGAAAACTCTTAGAAAGCTTAATTCCTCTACTGACTTTTACCTATAATCCTTAGGGTAAAATTCAATTAGTGATAACCAAACACATGTAGAAAATAAAATCATCACCATCACCACCATCAACATCACAGTACAAAGTATACAGGAATAAGGACAATATCAGGCCAAGAGAAAGACCCTCCACTGCTTGAAAGAACAGATAAACCAATGGTGCTTTTTGCTATGCAGAATTGATTCAGTAGAAAACTATCTACTTTGGTATGATTGGAGGGGTAGTGAAAAAAACATTTCTGTCTTAAAATAGAATCCTGCTAAGGACCTACAATGGAAAAAAAACATGGAAAATTGGGCTAGTTTCACATACTCTGTGGAACTTCCTACTGGTTTTGGGATCTATGGGATCTGGGGACAATGTCAAAAGACTTAGGGTTTCCGTAATCAGCAACATTTTGAAAACTGGTTTCCAGACTTCTCCCTATTTTTCTGGCATCTACATGGAGGAGGGGAAGATATGGAGGAGAAAGCTATGAGAAGATTACAGATCTTTGGAAACCCTGTGATCAAAACATCCTCTCTACATGGTCTATTGATTAGGGATTAATTGTAGATAGGTACTACGATATTATGGCTAATAACCTGGCCTGGGAGCAAGAGACTGGAGTTCTAGCTCTGTCTTTACTAATAATAAATTTTGTTTTGTCTTTTATTCATTATTTATTTATTTTTAAAGATTTTATTTATTTATTTGAGAGAGAGAGAGGCAGTGAGAGAAAGCACAAGCAGGGAGGAGAGGGAGAAGCAGGCTCCCCACTGAGCAGGGAGCCCAATGAGGGACTTGATCCCAGGCCCCTGGGATCATGACCTGAGCTGAAGGCAGACACTTAATGGACTGAGCCACACAGGCACCCCTGTTTTGTCTTTTAATTCTTCATAACTCTGGCACTCAGTTTCTGTATCTTTAAAACACAGGGCTTGAATGAATAGCCTCTTAGTTTCTTCCTCCAGAAAAACCTTATTTAGCTCCTGCTCCTTGCTTAGTATTATGATATAAAATAAATAAGAACACAGTCCCTATCTTCAGAGAGCTTGCAGACTAGTTGAACAGGCAGAAGGGTAGACAAATATATACCATAAAGGAATGCTGGCTAGATGTTAGGCTAGAAGTTTGTTTAGGTCCCTTCGAATTCTAATATTTTATTATTTTAAATGTCTCTTAAAATATCATGCACTCTCTGGAAGAGTTAATTATTAGCATAGTTTGACTTCCTTTCAATTTTGTCAGGGTTTCTGTTGTCCAGTGACATCCAGTTCAACACTGAAAATCATCTAACACAATTTTTCATGGCCTGTTTTAGGTGCTTCACATAATGCAAGGAACTTTCTAACCCAAAGAGGAATTATTTTAACATATTTGACCCATGCTATCCATACCATGATGTGTCACCCCAGGTTCACCAGGGCACAACAATAAAAATAACAGTAATGATCGTGGCTAATGCCACTATTAATTATTCATGTTAGTGTCATCCACTAAAGTCATTCTAGAATTCCCCAGGTAGAGTTAGGCACTTTCTCTTCCATACTGTTAACTCATTACCTCTCTTTCTTCCTTCTTCCCTTCTTTCTTCTTTCTTCAGAGTGTTATTGCACCTCTTTGTTATCTTGTCTCCTCCACTAAAACATAGCTTCTCCAGGGCCTGTGCCTCCTACCTATGTGAATACCCTGGCACTTAGCACAGTCTTGGGGCATAAAGGAGATATTCAATGATGTTATTGAATGAAAGAATGAATTTGATTATCTTAACTGTAGCTCTTCAGACAATATGACTTTTTAAATCATAGTTTCTCACTGGATATTCAGCCACATTCTGCCTTTAGGTACTTAGGCATTATTCCACTGGAGGGTGGGAGGACATTATACATCTGTTTATGTTTAAAAAAGGGATTCCAGTTGAATGTCATTTTACAGACTCTCAGATCTGGCTTTTTGTTTTTTTTTTTTTTAGGGGGTTCTTTCTCTTTTATTCAAAGAACTCATTGTCTCCATGGCCTGACCCCCCACCCCAACCCCCCTTCCCCCTCCCCCATGCCTCCTTTTGCTAGCACATGTATGATGTAGCACCATTTTGGGGTAGAATTTTATAAAGAGGAAGGATACTCAACCCATTCGGGAGACAGAGGTAAAAGGAGAACTTACATGTTTCTTTGGTTTCTGCTATTTTTTTCTTCTCTCATTAAGGCCTGTAAAGATAGCTTGTGTGAAGGGATCTGAAAGCTGAATTTGACACCATGGGATACCCAAATGGTCATGGGTGGGGGGAGGGGTTGGATATGAAGATTTGAGGAAAGAATTTGGATCCAGAACCAGCGTTAGCTCATTTGCCAACTGATCAAATGTCCCTTTGGTTCCCTGAATTTATCCATGAAATTTGTATCTTGGAAAAAACTGTATTTGATGTTGGCAGGACACAAGTTTTATGTTTATGAGGGTTGAGTTTTTAGTGTTTTGTGTTCTCTTTTCTTAAGTACTCCATGTGTTCTGAATAATCCTACCTTTTTCCCAATCCGCAGTAGTGAAGAAATGCTGTTTGGGGTGTGGAAAGATCAAAAAACATTAGCTTCAGAACTTGTCTAATTTTTTTTTTCCATGGACGAGGGACAATGCCAGATTCCCCATCTATTCTGGATATAGAAAGCCAGTAACATCCACATTAATCTAGATTATGTTGACTTCATCCTGTTCTGACAACATGTAATATTCTGTGTCTTGTTTAATCATGCAATAGAAGGACACTTCTCACTGAGTCATTCACTCACCATATTCCAACTGTGGAACATTTGATCATGCTTTTAATATTTATATGGGGCCATGGACATACATGGGAGGGAAATCACACCAGGGGAAAAAAAAAAGGCTATGCTCTAAGAAGCCTACAGTGTGGAGGAATGAACTCTCCTAAGTAGGAAGAACAGATGATATCAACTCGGATGACTGAGTAGGCATATTTAAGGTTCTCTTGTGGTAAAGGGAGTAGTTGGGATTCATTTAATCATACAAAAATATTTATTAACTGTCTACCTTTGTAGGCACTGTGCGAGGTGCTGGCAGATATACTTTATGCCCTAACGGAGTTTAAGAAAAATAGTTAACAAGCGAGCGTGAGTGTGAAGAGGGTCATGAAATATATGACCCATGGACCCACGGGGAAAATATGGGAGATGCACAAGCATGGAACACAAGAGCTAACCTCAGCCATGGCGTCAGGATGATCTCTTTGTGGAAATGATATTTAAACTGAGGCCTGAAAGGTGAGTAGGACTGAGCCTTGGTTTGAAGGTAGTGTGTGTGTGTGTGTGTGTGTGTGTGTGTGTAAGTACAGGGGAGTGGTCTTGGAGAGAGCTTTTTACACAGTAGGCGTAGAGGGTGCAGATGACTTGAGGCAAGGATGAGAATGGTGCGTTTGAGGAACGAAAAACATCCAATTTAGCTGGAGCACTAGGTTGGATAGGTGGAATGATGCATGTTTCCTTTGAAGTCAGGAGGGATTTTCCACTGGCTAGGAAATTGTTTCCAGTCACAGCTGTGACAAGAAAGGAGTCTTGTACCTGAAAGGATGTCAAGGGAGTACTGAGTATGGTGGGCAGGACAAGGACAATTGGTGGAAAGGAAATGGAATCATATAGTTGGAAGATTCCAGTGAATGTTTTCATTGCTTTAAGGTGTCAGGACAGGGCTGTGAGAGGCCTTGAGTAAGTACTCTAGGGCTGTTTTATTGGGATAGGTATTTCCCATATGCATGGAAACTAGACAGTGGGCTCCCTGAGGGAAGAACCCAGTCTTTTTGCTCACTTATGAAGCCCCCAAGCTTAGCGAGTATTTAGCTCATAGTTGGCTTTCAATAAATACTTGTTAAATTTATGAATGAAAAAGATGAATGAGTAAGAGGATGAATGATTATTTCAGAAATTATCTTGGTTGTACCTTTGGCCAGATTTGCTTTGCCATTCCCTCACAGTTGTTTAGAGACCTCTGGAAGCTCTTTAAGTAGCTCTACTCTGCTGCTTAGTTCTAGAACTGATCTCATAGGGCAGCTTTGAACTTCTCAGGTCTGTTTCCATCCTGACCTGAGTCCTTGGAACACGTTTTGTTCCAATCATGGGATAGTAAAAAGCTCTGTGGTTTAGGGACTTAACATGATATCAAAAAGGTAGCTTGTCACGATGATGATGGATCCCTTGTAACTTCTTTGAATTTTATTTTCAAGGGTGACCTTTTTAATCCCATAGATCATCTTAATTATAAAGGTTCAGTCTTTCAAGGAGTCCATGATGGTTTAACTCATCCTGATGATGGGAACTAACATTTTTGAAAACTACAGTTTTTAGTGCACCAGCTTACAGTGCTTTATTCATCTTGGTACTATTACTTTCTCTTTTGTAGTGATGGGAAAACTGTTGTTCAAAGGTAATTTGCTCAAGATTTCAAGCTAGAAAGCCATGAAGACAGGACAAACACCTTATTCTTCAAGTACCCTTTTCTCCCCCACAAGCGTTTCAACAGGCATCTAGTTTGGGACCTCAGGAAACTTACATCTGAATCTTTAGTTTCTTTGTTTGCAGCTATTAGAGATGACAGCTATGCTAGAACTAATTCTTAAGGTTATGGCTTTATGTTTTATATCTGGGGATGTAATACTTTAAAGGAATGAATGCATCTATAATGGCATAATGTCGGTTGTTATGGAAAGATTATGCAAAGCAATGTACTTGTGTAGGAAGGCCTTTTCGTGCTCCTCAAATTTTTGTGAGAATATAATATAATGGAAAAACACCTACTAGGAGCCAGAAACCCAGGGAAAACCACTTAACTCTCCGTCTTTTTCTCCATAAAACAGACCTACTATTGTTCCATCTAATCACAGGGCTTTCCTGAGGATCAAGTGCTAAGGTTTTTCTGAAAGTACTTTGTAAACAATATATTACAATGTATGTATGTATACAGTGTATACGTAATACATACATACAATGTATACCTTATGGATTTTAGGTGTAAGTATGCATAAAAATGCCTCAATTTACCTTAAAGAATATTTGTCAAAAATAAAGAGTACAATGAAGAAATATCAGTAAGATGATCTCTAATGTCCCTTTTGGCTAGCTGGTCGAGTTACTGGAACTGTTCCTCTCTCAGTTCACATATTTGGGTAATCATGAATGATCCCCATAACTTTCAGGCACAATGTGTGGAAAAAATGAGAAAACAAGTTGGACAAGACTTTTGAGGAAGGCTGTGCTATAAAATTATGACCAGTTCCTCCAGGTTCTGTTTGCTGTACACAGCATACATTTCTGCAACATCAGAGTTTTAAGGAAATATTTCCATTCTCTTCCCGTGATGAGTAGCCAACAGAAAGGGAAATAGGGTAGATATTCTGGAAGATGAGAGTTATAGGAAGGGATGGGAAGTACAAGGACATAGGGAGGTGGCATTTAGGGAACGATTTGGTCTTCCTACAGGCCTAGATGGTAGAATAAAATGAATAGAGCAGAAGAGACAAAATAAAAATATACCTAGTTCAGATGTAGGAATTACATAAGAGAGGAGGTTGGAACAAGAGGGGAAATGCAGCCAGAAACTGAGCGGCAAAGGGCCTTGACAGGGAGGGCGAGTAGTTTAAATTGTTTTCGGAAGGCAGTGAGGAGCCAGGGAAGGGGCTAATTCAGTTAGCATAATGTAATAATAGTATAATAAGCATAATAAAATGTCCCTATGGTAAAGGGTGGGGATCAGCAAGTGTTAAGTGTATAGCATATTCTTGTAAAGCTCCAATTTGGTGTTATTATTTTATAAAAATAAACTTGTTATTCATCTTCTTCCCTCTCTCTTTGAGTAAACCTCTTTGAAGAACAAAACTCACAAATACACCGCCATGATGGCATTTAGAAAACCTGGGAGCATGGAACTAGATTGTAAGTCCTGTAGTAGGTGGGCTTTTTATCAGCTTCATGTCAAAGGAAATAATGATATCCTTATAACTCTGCAACTTTGATCCATCAAAGGGTGTTTTCCCAATGCCTTTTACCCCATGTCCATAGGGAAACCAGTCAAAGCTGTGACAAAAGAGGTTTGGGAGGGGCTTAATCTAAAGCCCAGGACCTCCTACAGCACTGGAATTTCAGGTGCTGAGGAGCTCTTGTCTAGAGTCCTCTAGAAGCCTTCCTTGTTGGGTCCTGTGTGTGTACGCTGGCTTCCACCTCAGTGCTCTCTGCTTCTCTTTTCTGGGAAGGAGAACCACGCAGGCGGCACCTTGCTGAGGCCATGCCTGCCCCAGCTTTCCCCTCCCTTCTGTGGTGGTGAGCCATTTAGAAGAATGCTGAGGTCTGGGGCCTCCACCCGGAGGTACCCCAACAATAACTTCAAGGAGCTAATGAGTAAAGTACAGTAACAAGAATAAATCCCAATGAGCTTATTAAAACAGTGAACCACAACTTTGGCAAGGGCAGGAACCATTGTCTGGAACTTGTTTGTCGATTTGTAGAGCGTTGCATGCCTTCAATGCATCCCCCACCCACCCTTTCAGAACAGACAGATTAGCAACAAAAGATCGATTTTCAAAGCTCCACACAGCTGTGATTTACACTCCGCTTTGGAGATCATTAGAATGGCTTCTCATTGGGGTTGTAGAGGGTTCCAACCAATCTCTGTTCCAGTGGACCTCCCTGGACTTTTGCTGTGGTGTGTGTGGAGAGCGGAAGCATGCTGATCCAACCGCCATCTCTTTTGCAAAGGCTGCTTTGTAATTTCTTTGGACTTTATGAAACTACCCCTTGACCCCCACTACCTCCAAAAGCAAGAAACTCTTCTGTCATGGGAATCAATATCACCAACAGCATGGAATTGCCTCCAAATTGCCTTTTTTTTTTTTCCTCTCTCACTGGGGGAAGATAATTTTTTCAGAGCATCTACAGGGCTTAAAGTACTTGTAAGAATGCCAGGGAATTCGTGCCCTTCAAGTATGTGCATCCTGAGTATGGGGAGGGCTGCAGTTGTGCAGTCCCTAACTGGTTAATTCACTTCAAGTTCCATGTTAATGAGACCAGTGTTGGCAGGTGAAAATCATAGGTAAAAAATACAAAGGAGAAGGTCACAGGTGAAAAATCCTCTTTTGGAGAAGTGTTTGGTGGTATCTACTGAAGCTGAATACAGATCCACACTGTGACCCAGCAGTTGCATTTCTAGGTGTATACCCAACAGAAAGACACAAAAAGACTTGTAGAAGAATGTTCATAGCAGCATTATTCATAAAAGCCAAATTCTGGAAGCTACAAAAATGTCCATTGACAATAGAAAGGATAAATAAATTATGGTATTTTTTTACAGAATGGAATAATATACAGCAATTGGAATAAATGATCTACAACTAAATGTAATACGGGTAAATCTCAACAAACAGCGTTGAGTAAAAGAAGCCAAGCACAAAAGAATACACACTGTGTGATTTCATCTTCATAAAACACAAAAACAAGCTCAACTAATCAATGGTGTTAGAAAGTCAGGAGAGTTTCTACTCCTAGGGGGTGTGTGGTGAGCAGAAGAGAAGGTAAGAGGGGCTCTTAGGGTGGTGACTAAACATGTTCAGTTTGTGAAACTTCATTGCGTGGTGTGCACTTTTCTGCCTATGTCCTTTCATAAAAGGTAGAAGGAATCACGGGGCTGGGTTAGTTTCATTTTGTTTTGTGATCGTGTAAAGTCCAACCTTACAAGTCACCTAGGAAAGGTATTTCTATTGGTTGCAAGAAAGATTGGAATTGGGAGGCCAGCTCACTGCAAACCTATCCAAATGAACAAACAAACAAACCAAATCCTAAAACTGAAGGTTTTTAAATCCCTATTGATTGGTATCACCATCTCACACCACTCACCTGGTCTCTAGACCTTTTGCCTGTGTATAATCAGAGGGCTTTAGGTGTGCCCCAGTGACCCAACAGAAAAGACCATGTGTCAAAGGCAGGTGTTTGCCCAACACAGCATCACATGAACACAGATGAGGACATCTGTTCTCTGCAGCAAGGGGCTTTTGCTTGAATTTGGTGATCTCCATTTATCGTTTCTGTCATCACTGCTAGTAAAACCAAATTCTCATCCTCTCTTGAAACCCAGAACACTTTCCCTGGAATTGCCTTGCAGATTCACTTGAATTCTCCTGAAAGGAGAAATGAGACTAAAAACTTTAGTGTTGGGGGCGCTTGGGTGGCTCAGCTGGTTAAGCATCTGCCTTTGGCTCAGGTCATGATTCCAGGGTCCTGGGATCCAGTTCTGCATTAGGTTCCCTGATCAGGGGGGAGTCTGCTTCTCCTTCTCCCTCTGCCACTCTCCCTGCTCATTCTCTCTCTCCCTTTCTCTTTTTCTCACTCTTTCTCAAATAAATAAATAAAATCTTAAAACAAAACAAAACAAAAACTTTAGTGTTGGTTTTATCCACACCTACACTGAACAATAAGGAGTTCTTCCAGCATGGCAAACATCTTATTGGATCACTCCAGAATGCACATAAAGTCTATATTGTTGCCATCTTTTCAAGGTCTTGGGATGGCCTTAGATTTGTGTGTGCCCAACCTATAACTATCTGAGGACTGTTGTATGGAACGGGTCCCTGTGTTATAATAATTACTATTTGTTAAAATAATTACTCCACTCAGTGTGGAGCCAAACACAGGGCTTGAACTCATGACCTGAGATCAAGACCTGAGCTGAGGGGCTCCTGGGTGGCTCAGTTGGTTAAGCATCTACCTTTGGCTCAGGTCATGATCCCAGGGTCCTGGGATTGAGCCCCACAGCAGGCTCTCTGCTCAGTGGGGAGCCTGCTTCTCCCTCTCCCTCTGCCTGCCGCTCTGCCTGTTTGTGATCTCTCTGTTAAATAAATAAATAAAATCTTAAAGAATATAAAAAAGACCTGAGCTAAGATCGAGTCAGATGCTTAAATGACTGAGCCACCAGAGTGCCCCTGTTAAAATTACTTCTAAATGGATATTTATTGACTATCTACAATGCTAGAGGCACCAAGGGGTCAGAACCCTTGGGCAAACATTCCTGTTTCTATCAGTAGATACCTATTTAACCTTTGTATCTTCTCTATCATGGTAGTGAAATTAGAAGAACAAATACATTTTTAATTATAAAAAAGCAATCAGAAGCATGGATTCTGAGATAGATAAACCAGAGTTTGAATCCTGGCTCAGATACTTAATAGCTATATGATCTTGGGCAAGTCCCTTAATTTCTTTAAGCTTTGGTTAAAGTAGGAATAATAGTTGTAACAATCTCTTGGGTTTTTTTGTTTTTGTTTTTGTTTGGTAAGAATTAGATGTGATTAGACAACAATTCTATCTTGCCCTAAATTGGACGCCTAGCTGGATTCAGAGGAGCCAGAGGCTGTTTCTTACAGCACTTGTGGTGGATATGACAGCATTCCTTCCAGAGCTCAGGTCCCTTCCACTAGTTCATTGTGGCCTATGTGCTTTGCTTCTAATGACTCAGACCTCCACCTTCACCAGAGGACTGTCCTTGGCTTTCTAGAACTGCACACCACTTAGCCAGTGGTGGATCTTGTGGAGTATGGAAGCCCAGATTTCTGGTCTTGAGGAGGGCAATCTCTGATGTTCTATTTGTACTCCTGATCTCCCTGTGGGACTAGACTGAGGCTGGGACTTTTCCTGGTCACGCTTTTGCTTGATTACTACCAATTCCCTCTTTTTAAGTGACTTACCCCACTTCCTTACTAGTTTCTCCTGGGAACACTTCTTTAATAACTTTATTGCATGTGAATCCGCACTTCAGGGTCTGCTTCCTTTAAAAAAATTTTTTTTTTAGATTTTATTTATTTGTGTGTGTGACAGAGAGAGAGAGAGCACACACACAAGCAGGGAGAGGGGCAGGCAGAGGGAGAAGCAGGCTCCCCACTGAGCAAGGAGCCTGATGAGACTGAGGCAGATGCTTAGGTGACTGAGCCACCCAGGTGTCCCTCAAGGTCTGCTTCTGAGAGCTTGAGCTAAGATGGTTCTTTTTGCGATATACAAACTACAGTAAAAGTTTCCCTGGGAAGTAGCTGGACTTGGGATAAGAACAGATACAGTTGTTAGATGCAGAAGTAGTTGGGAGTGGCTGCCTGTTTTTCTATAAGACAATTTCCAAATGAGATCAAGCTTTTAAAAAGACAATATTCTGATAGTGCCACAAATTGTTCCATCCAACAAATGATTATGGAATTATGATCATATGTCAGACACTATACAAACTAAGCTGAAACTGTGAAATAGTAGGTAATAATAGATAGTAATAGTAGATAGTTTTTAAGACATGAAATTTTGGGATAATTTGTTACACAGCAAGAGATAACTAATACAAACAGTAAGGAGGTCAGTTTGGTTGGGGTGAAGTGACCCAGGGGAAGAGTAGTAGGAATGGAAGCCAAAGAAGTAGCATCACCGTGGTAGAGCCAGACCTCTTCCATTAAGACTAAACCAGTAGATCTGATTCAATGGGACTGGGGTCTGGGCATCTCCATAATGTAAAAATCTTCAAAGGTGATTCTTCTCATGGTTGAATATCTCGTATATAAGTTCTCCTACTTTTTAAAACTGCCACCTACTAATCTGGCATGGTCTGCCTCCTTCTTCTGTCTCCCTTTGCCCTCCGTGTCTGGGGCCAGTTTCGTATCCCACCGAGGGAACTCCCAAGCTTATAAACCAACAAGCAATGATTTTCTTATAGCCCAGTGCCAGACACTGGTTTGAGCTCTTTACATAATTATCTTTTAAAATATTATAACTCTAAAAAGTACATCTTAGTCTCCATTGTGCAGAAAAAGAAATTGTGGCTGAAAATGGTTAAATGAGCCAAGTTTTTGTAATAAGTTGCAGAGTCAGGATGGGAATCAGGTTTGTTGGACTCTACAACTCCCAGCCACTACCGTAGACTTTTTCTTATAAGAGGTGTCAGGTCA
The DNA here is from genome assembly GCF_009762305.2 of Zalophus californianus. Taxonomy (NCBI): domain Eukaryota; kingdom Metazoa; phylum Chordata; class Mammalia; order Carnivora; family Otariidae; genus Zalophus; species Zalophus californianus. Next base: position 50,901,217 of record NC_045604.1, on the reverse strand, counting down.
TTGGGACAGTTGGTGGGGTTAACTGTTAGGTTTTATATCCGTGTGACAGAGGAACAATGACCCAGCTTGTTAAATCCCAATTTAACAGAGTCTGATGCAGTCACTGTTGTTTCCTCTTCTCTTCACTTAAGATGCAATCTCAAGCAACCTAGCCCTGATTGCTACTCCTGGCATCCTTTCATTCATTCATTCATTCATTCATTCATTCACTCACCCACTCACTCAAATTCCATAAATGTTTGTTGAGTGTCCACTATATAAAGGCACTTACTAGGTGCTGGGACCCCAAAGATGAAGGGCCACAAGGCCTCCCCTTAAGGAGCTTATCTTCTGGTGGGGGGAGTCACATAAAAATGAGTGCAGTGGATTTTTACAAGTGGATAGTTAACCTTTGTAGGTTTTATCTGCCTTGCATCTGTTCTCCCTTCTGATAGCATTTCAGTTTCTCTTTATGGATCTATTCCCTCCCTATTAGTCCATGTGTATCTTATGGGGCTGATCCAGTGGAGGGCAGGCAAAAGACATAGGCGTGGCCAAGCAGAGCCTTTTAAACTCTGGTCACATCAGTTGTTTGAGGATGGAGCGTGTTTCAGACCAGGGCATGAAAGCCCCATCCAGAACTGAGGAAGCTCTAAGAGAAGAAGCATTTTCTTTCTGCTTGGGTTGCTTGAAAGGTAAGCTGCAGCTGGGGACCTACTACCAGAGAAATGTCTGATATGGAAGCCAACTCTGACCTTAGAGTCAAGAGATGAATGAAAAGACAAAGTCCTTCTGATGTTGTTTGAGCATTTACATTATTATTATTAGTGACTTAAATTACTTTCAGATGGGTTTCTGCTAATTGCTTTATAAAGGGACATGCCATAAAGGGCTAGTCTCATGCCATAGGCCCAGAGTAGGAAGTGGAATAAAAGTTCATGGTCTTTTAAGATAACAAAAATGACCTTGAGTTTATTCTACAACAGGAATGGATTAATAAATGCCCATCAACTGCTAAGTCAAATTTGAGAAGAAGAGTAAAGAGGAGGATTTGCTTTACCAGATATGGAAACATATTAAATCACAGTAGTAAAAACAATGTAGTATGAGAAAAAGAATAGGAAAATAAATCCATGTAATAGAACAAAGAATTAAAAATAGACCCATGTTTATTTGGAAACATTGTATATGATAGATGTGGCACCACAAATGTGTATGCCATTGGTTTGTTTAATATATGGTGTTAAGTAAATGAGGTTACTGTATGCAGAAAAATTAAGACAGATTTCTATATGACACTGAAAATTAATCTTCCAGAACAATTAAAGACCTAAATGCCAGTGGAACTATATAAAGCCAGTGGAAAAGAATATCTTTGTGGGTTTGGAATGAGGGAGGCCTTTGTAAACAAGACCACCAAAGCACAATTCATAAGGCAAACAGTTGGTGCATTTCACTACAACCAAATTAGAGGATTTCTCTTCAGTGCAAATACTGTAGTTCATGTTAATAGACTCATAATAGAGAAATTATCTGCATTAAAAAAACAATAATGTTTTAGAGAGAGAGAGCACACAAGCAGGTGGAGCGGCAGGGAGAGGGAGAAGCAGGCTCCCCGCTGAGCAGGGACACCCCCCCCTCCCCGACATGGAGCTCAAAATTGACAGTATTGGTGGGGCTCTGGAGACACTAGAACTCGTATGTACTGCTGGTGAAATGTACATTGGTGTCTTCATTCTGGAGAATGACAGTATTGGGCAGTATCTAGCTAAAGTGATGTTTGTGGGTATACCTTATGACCCATGAACCCCAGACCTGAGTATATACCATAGAGTAATTCCCATACACTAACGGAAGGGGGGCATATGCAAGGATATTCATTAGAGCATTACTTATGGAGAATGGGGGCTTAAAAGCCAAGAATGAAAGAAACATAATAAAACTTCCAGCAAAGTACCACCTAAGAAACCATACACACACCCCACACTATATACTTTTCAAAGATAACCCCTCCGCATGCATACACATATAACATTTACATACAAAAACACATATATGTATATGTATCTCTATATCTACCTGAGTCAAGCACATTAATGTGGGTGCCTTTAGGGTGGGGGAGGGGATATAAAGAGAGAGAAAGTAAGGGAAATATGAATGATCAGGTATAAAAGCAGAATAATAAAATAAGAGAGTGGCCCTGCACATACAGATAATGAGAGTGTGCTCTGAATGGAAGCATATAAGCAACTCAGCTCTCCAAGTACTTCAGGTTCAAAGTAAAACTATAATTCAGATTCAAATTTAAAATATGCCTTGGGGTGCCTGGCTGGCTCAGTTGATTAAGCATCTGCCTTCGGCTTAGGTCATGATCCCAGGGTCCTGGGATAGAGCCCCACATCAGGCTCCCTGCTCAGCGGGGAGTCTGCTTCTCCCTCTCCCACTCCCCCTGCTTGTGTTCCCTCTCTTGCTGTGTTTCTCTCTGTCAAATAAATAAATAAAATCTTAAAAAAAATAAGTACAGGGGCACCTGGGTGGCTCAGACATTAAGCGTCCGCCTTCGGCTCAGGTCATGATCCCAGGGTCCTGGGACTGAGCCCCACATCGGGCTCCCTGCTCTGCGGGAAGCCTGCTTCTCCCTCTCCCACTTCCCCTGCTTGTGTTCCCTCTCTCGCTGTGTCTCTTTCTTTCAAATAAATAAATAAAATCTTTAAAAAAAATTTAAAAAATGCCTTAAGTGAGGAGAGGGACATGAGCACTAGTCTCATCCTACCTGGGAGTAACATGTGACCTTAACTGTCCTTAAAGTGTCATGGAATAGATACTGTATTCTCCCAACTACCCCTATGTTATAGGGAGAGTGAAATTAGATCTCATCTATAAATAATTTTCCATGCTTTGAAAAGTAAAGCAATACGCAGTTGGGGTTTTGCTACTAAGATTAGATAGGAAACAATTTCTATTTTTTAAAAAAGCAAACAATTTGTTGGAAATCAGTCTGTTTATTGTCTAAAATGTTTTGCTAAATCAGTGCTTCTGATTTAGTAGTAATCTGCAGTTTGGGGTTTCCTAAAATATTCAATGGTATGCAAGTTTTTTAAAAAAAAAATGCAGTATGGTTAACACATTAGCTTCAGATGTACAATATAATGATTCAACAATTCTATACATTACTCAGTGCCCATCATGACAGGTGTACTCCTAACTCCCTTCTCCTATTTCACCACCTCCCCTCTGGGAACCACCAGTTTGTTCTCTATAGTTGAGTCTATTTTTTGGTTTATCTTTTATTTCTTTGCTCATTTGTTTTGTTTCATAAATTCCACACCTGAGTAAAATCATATGGTATTTATCTCTCTATGACCGACTTAGCATCATACCCTTTAGATTAATCCATGTTGTTGGAAATGGCAAGATTTCATTCTTTTTTATGGCTGAGTAATATTCCATTATATATATATGTAGTGGTATGAAAGATTTAGCTGCCCCCATTAGCATCTGTAAATTGTACTGTGTTTTCCTCCAGGTTTGAGATAAGAGTCACACATCATGAAGAAAACTATTGGGTTCTAAAATGTATCTAACATTCCTTTCTGGTTTTTGTACTCAGAACCTAAATCAAACATATTCTTATAGGACACACATACCTTCTGTTACATGAGCCATACCCAAACACACTGTCCCTTTTCAGCTATGAAATGAACTCTCCAAACACACAAGCAACAGGAAGCTCATGGACCTAGCAAACTGTATTAAAGGAAGTCCCAAGGAGGTGTTGTTCTGGGAGCATGAGGACTTTATTTTTGTTGTTCTTTGCTGCATCTCGGTGCCTATCATAATACCTTTTTTTCTTAACTGCTCAGTATTTGTTTATTTATAAAGTTACTTCCAAAAAATGTTTCACATAAATAGTTCTAAATAAGATTTGTCGTAATATACTCTTGTGTGCTGCAAAGCCTCTCTCCAGAGCCAGGGACAGATGCTGTGGAGGATTTCTGGGAAGCCCTGCCGTCTCAGTAGTGTGGAACAGAGACACCCCGTGCGGAGTTTCTCCTGCTTTTCCTGCGGCACCTGCTCTGCTCCGGGTCAGCTCTCCACCTGGACCTGCAGGTCTGTGAGCGTGCCCTGCTCAGAACCGGCTGCCCTGGCAGGTGGCACTGTGGGAGGAAGCCCCTCCACAAGGATTGATGACATGAGTGACTATATAAATGAATTCCCTCGCTCTCTCTTTCTCTCTCTCTCTCTCACACACACACTTATTTGTCTTTGGTCTCACCATTCACTTTTTCTTCTGTTTCTTCCTTTTTAGAATTATCCTGTCAACAAACTCTTCACTAAAACCTCTTGATGTACTGACATCTGTGAGAGTCGAGGGGGGAGAATAAAGAAGGAGTTACAAAATATAGTTCTCATGACTGAGAAGCCTGTGATCGAATAGGGCCAATACATATGAGCAAGGCACGAGAATGAGAACCAGGAAGCTTTTCTGCACCACATCACACTGTTTGGAAACTAATGAGAAAGAGCGAGCGAGTAGCCGGATGGAAGCTGGAGGACTGCCCCCTGTGGGCCTACACAAAGCACTGGGGCTTTGGGGGGTGGAGGGGGTCAGGGGGAGAGCTGGCCTGAGGCAGAATCTTCACAAAAGTTTTCTGGGGGAACCAGAGTTTGGGCAAGTCGCTGGTGGAGGCCTCGCTGTCCTAACCAGCTGCTAATGAGAAAGCGGCTCTTTGATTGCAGAAGAGGCTGCTGAGAGAGCACAAGGGCTTAACAGTTGCAACTGAGCTTCTGCAGATGCGTTCTCTAAGGAGTGGAAAACTCCGTTCCAGACCCAAGAAGGCCAGAAGGGTGCCCATATACGTGAACAGGAAAATTGTGGCAAAAAAAAAAAAAAGCCAATAATACAATGATGGAAATCCTCAGCTTTGCGTCCAGGGAAAGCTTGGTTTAGCAATCACTGTGAGCCAGTGGAACCGACTCAACCAACGTCAGCAACTTGAAGACATCTGGTCTTTATTTTTGGACTTTTGTACACTGAGCAGGATTATGGTTGTATGATGTAGAGGCCATTTAGATATGTCAATCTACAGAGTGTCTTATAATAGGAATCCCTCACACTTAGAATAGAACTCCGTTCTCCAAAGTCTCCTTGAGATTTTCACGTATTAACTCTTTATCCCCCAGCGGGACTTTCTGAGGCAAGCTACTTGAGAGAGTTGTTTTTCACAGAGAAATTGGGTTATGGAGTAGTCATGTAGGGTAAGGTAACCTAAGATTTGGTGGAGCCCCAGGGTCTTCAGCATCCCATGATTGCCAAAAATAAGCCTTCTGTTCCCCCCCTGCTAAGCCCCTTGGCCTTCATTTCTTTTCTCCCTGCTTTGCTTTCTCCCTGGCTTCTATCCTTGGTCATCCTCTAGCTGGGCTTGTTCTAAAAAAAAAAAAAAAAAAAAAAAAAAAAAAAAATTACCCGTCTGGTAAAGTCATTGATGTTTTCTTTCCAACTACTGCCCTTCTCATCCAATGGCCAAGGACCTGAGGCCTCCCCCAAGCCCAGTTCTGTCTCTCATATTCCTCCTCTTCTCCCACCCTCCTGTCCCTGTGACTCCTAACCTTCCTTTCTTCCCTCCTGTTAACAGCTGTGTTGAGTTCGGTCGCCCACGGCTGATCGGTGATTGGCTATTTTAGATGGTTTATTTGTAGCAAAGCGTTACTGGCCTAAAACATGGCTTAAAGGCTTCCTCCACCAGATAACATTTACATTTTCATTGCGGATTCAATGTCAAAGAAGTCATTTGAGGATTCCTGCACTTTGGCAGTCTTGGCCCTTGATTTTCTCCTGTCTGGCTGCCCACAGAGCTCACCTTCAGAGCCTGCACCTGCTCTCAGGTTATGGCTCCTGCAAGCTGGTTGGGCTTCTCTTTCTCACATTCCAGTGTTTTCAGTTGATGCAGCGTCTTTTAATGTTTGAGGAGCAAAGGACACAAGAAGAGACAGGTAGCAGGAAGAGGAAGAAGGAACATTGCAAAGTGAATAAAGGGCCAACCTCCAGCTGAGGTATCTAGTCTGTGGAAAGACCTGTTGGGTCCCAGGGATATTGTTGTCCATTAAAAAAATCCATAGGCTTTTTAAAAATGCATTTTCACCTCAATACAGCAGGAGCAACTGCTGGGCCGTGCAACTCTGGAGGATTTATGGCTGGTGAGGGTTAATGGTTTGAGGAGTTACTCCTTTCTGTCCCTCATTAATCCACAGGAAGCCCCTGTGCTTAGGTCGTGATTCGGCTCCAGGAGGGTCACAGAGGCACCCGCGTGCCCGCCCCAGCCTCAAGGTGGCGGCAGAGGCCACTGGCCCCTGGCCCCCAGCTCCACCGTGTCTCTCAGAGCCTGCGTTCGTGACTGGCCGCCACCCTCCCCCTGCCCGTGGCGTTACAGAAAGTTGAAAAAAGACAAAACTGTCCTCTGCTGAGAAAGAGGAAGGTGAGTGTGATCCTCCTCACGTAGTGGGGGACAGAGGAAACTGGTTGACGAAGGGACAGAGACAGTCTCTCAGCAGTTACAGTATGCTCTCTGATGGTCAGAGGCCGCAGTGGTTACCAAGTGTTCTGTGACTGTCTGTCCCGCCTCTCTCCTTCCACCGACCTGAGTTGGGTCCTAAGGCACTAGTGCTGATACCAGGGACACAGCCATTAACAAGAGCCACAAGGCCCCTGTCTACACGTCTTCGTCTTCTTTTTTTTTTTTTAAGATTTTATTGATTTACTTGAGGGAGAGTGAGAGAGAGAGAGAGAGAGAGAGCCTGAGCAAGAGGAGGGACAGAGGGAGAGGGAGAAGAAGACTCGGGGCTCTATCCCAGGACCGCGGGACCACCCGTAAGCCGAAGGCAGACACTTAACTGACAGAGCCACCCAGGCGCCTCCCGCAGGTTTTCTACATTTTAGTGTGTGTTTGGGACATGTGAGTGAGAGAGGGCCTGACAATAAACAAATACGCATATTTAATCTTTCTACAACACTGTGTCTCAGGTAGGACAGGTATGCCTGTACCCATTTCATAAATGGGAGATCTGAACCTTCGAAGAGGTCAAGTGCTTGAGGTTTTAGGGGAACTGGTTTATGCATGCATTTGCTCATTGATCAGGTGGATTCACTAGGGGCCTGCTATGTTCCAGATCATCTCCTAGGCTTTTGAAATGTGAAGATGACTAGGGTCTGACTTGCCTCCCAGGGCTCACAGTGTAACAGGAAGAGAGCCACAAAAACACATTTCAATGTAATAACTGCTGTAGCAGGGCCTGTGCTTGCAGAGTGGGGCCTTGGAGGAGGAGGCCCTGCACCTGCCTGAGGAAGTCAGGGATGCAGGAGACAGAGCTGGGCCCGACACAAGTGTGAGGCTTCCTCCTGCTAGTGGCATGCAGAGAATGTGCTCAGCAACACTTGTTGCATTGAATTGAACCAGCTCTTCGAGGTCTGGCTTCACTATCTGGTCTAAAAAGAGTCCCCAGGCCATCAGAAATATTCAAATTAAGCAAAAAAACAAAAACAAAAAACCTCTTCTCATTCCAAACTGACAAAAAAATCGGTCACTGCACTTTCGTTCAGGCTCCCTGCTTTTATGTGATTAATTAAAAGCTGAGTAGCTGCTAAGTTGCAAGACAAATGGCAAAGTATTTATATCGTATTTATTAATGTAGAATGTCCAAAAACTCTTGTAAGAGTCTGCTGCATCCCCTCCCCTCATCATTCCTGCATAGCTACCCCGCCTCTGTTAGACTGGTCTTAATTATAAAGTGCTTCTGCCCATCCTCAACCATAGCAGTGTAGAAGGAGCCATGAGAACAAACTCCGGAAACACGGGCTTGTGTCCTGAGCCCACCATTAGCTAAAAATCTGACCTTGTGTAGGGTCCCTTAATCTCTTGGTGTCTCTGTTTCCTAAGCCATCAGTGTGATCATGATGCCTGTCTTACCTTATAACATGAGTCCTTCTGAGGATCAAAATGGTTACAACATGTGACAGAGATTAAGGAGCAAAACACTCCGTACGTGTTAGGGGATGTCATTTGCTATTACTGTAGCAGGCCTACTGACAGAGAGAATGCTAGACGCTTGCTAACTTAGTTTGGTTTCTGGTGTGTGCAAGGGCGTATCAGACTTCTCATATTCCTTTGGTGTCAGAGGGCTGGGATGTGGCCCTGGCAGCTGAGGGCAAATATCCCACTTCAGCATTCTCCCCGTCCAAGGGTCGGCTTCCCCCTTAAAGGCTCAGTTTCCCCAGTCCAAGAAATTAAAACAGATTCTCATTTTTCTTTGATAAGTGACGACCCCTGGCTGCCTTGTCTCCTTTTAGGCTTGCAGCTGCTTCCATGAGCTGGCAACTCCAGTTCTCCTGGGCTTTGGCCAGGCCTGCACAGGAAGACCGTGGAGATTAGGATGAGGGTTATTCACATCCTCTGCAGACACCTTCTCCTGTTCGGTGTCTGCTTGGCTGGCATTACAGGGAGAGGGAGCGCGGAGCATGGGTGTGGAGGGGGTGCAGGAAGGAAGGGATGGGTAGTGAGAGTTCTCTTGCCAAGCTCACAGGGTTCTAGGAGGAAAAGTGGGTTGAGGGGGAAAGCAGAGATGGAGGATGTAATCACCAGAGCCAGATATTTTATTTGAATAGACAGGAAAGATAATATTTATTTATTTCTATACATAGAGTGATCATGTGTCCAGATAAAACATTGAGACTGTGGGCCAAGATCAAACAGGTGTATGTGTGACAACAATAGGAGAGTATCAACTGAATGTAGACTGGGAACATTCTGGAAGAGTGTTCTCTTCTATCTATGACCTCATACCCTTGAAGGATTTCAAAGTTCCTGCGTGTAGGTTTGCTCTGAGGCACAAGTGGGATGTTTGTGTTTAGGATCTTTCTACCTATCCCTCTTTTCTTTCGTTCAACAAATACTTAGTGAGCACCTACAATATGTGGGGCCAGGAGCAGCTTCATGGGCACGGAATCTGTGCAATTGCAACACAACCCCACCCTTAGGCCAGTGGCTTAATGTGCTACTGCTGTCATCTTCAAATTTGTAATGTTTCTTCCACAAGGGCTCCTGAAGTTTGATTTTGCATTGGGCCCCATAAATTACGGGGCTGGTCCTGTGTTGCATACCATGTTAGGTGTTGGAGATACAAAAGTGAAAAGACAGGTTTTTTTCCCTTCCTGTCACCAGCTTGCTGCCCAGGCAAGACCCCAGGTGTTGGACGTGGTTCTTCATGCAGTCATCTGCTCAGTGCTGTTAGTTGAGTATGAAAAGTTTCTCCTTAATTAAGTCACTAGAAAACATTACAAATTACATCAATATTTTCCTTGTTATAACAGTGGTTGAAATTACCATAGAAAATTAGGACTATGCAAAAAAAAATGAAGAAAATATAAAGCAATCTCTGGTCCCATCATCCATATGTGGTAGTTAGCTCTGGGTGGTGGAGTATTAGCTGTTTTCAATTTTAATTATTCTTATTTATATTTATATTCTTATTTATTAATTTTTAAAAAGATTTTATTTATCTGAGAGAGAGAGAGAGAGAGCACAAGTAGGCAGAGCAACAGGCAGAGGCAGAGGGAGAAGCTGGCTCCTCGCTGAGCAGAGAGCCCGATATGGGACTCGATCCCAGGACCCTGGGATCATGACCTGAGCCGAAGGCAAACGCTTAACTGACTGAGCCACCCAGATGCCCCAATTCTTATTTATATTTTTAAACAAAGGTAGGATCCCACTGTGTTTGCAATTTTATAACCCCGCCTTTTCACTTAAAATTGCATTTTGGCTATTTTCCATATCATTAAATAATTTCTAAAAACATGGTGTTTTATGTTGGTAGCATTTATCACATGGATGGGCCCTGATCTATTTTCTTCTTTTTTGAAGACCTCTAGGTTGTTTCCAATTTTTAGCTGAGATAAATGTCACTTGGATGGATATCCCTGTATATAAATGTTTGTCTGCTTCCTTGGTTATTTTCTTGGGATAAGTGTCAAAAGGAGGAATTTCTGGCTAAAGGGTATGGAGAGTCATAGCACATATGCAAAGTGTCTTCCAGAGGATGGTGACAACTTCTAGTTTCAGCAGGATGTGAATAAGAGGACTTATTTCACAAATCTCCCAATACTGGCTATTTTTATTTTCTAGAACGGTTGGTTGTCCAAGTTGACTGGTGACAGCATTTCTTTGATTACTTATTAGACTGAAAAATCTTGCATGTATTTTTGGGTACATATATTGCCTCTTTTATAAAGTGTCCAATCACAACTTTTACTTACTGTTTTATCAGAGTGCTCCATGTTTTCTTGGTATCTGTAAGTTAGTTATCTTTTAACTATCTTAGTTTTTTTAAAAACATATTAGAGAACATGCAGAATTAGGTAAAAGTGGCTGATAATAAATGCATTTTTAACATGTTATCTCTGCTGAAGATTACCTTCATGAATTCTTTAAAATTGAGGAATTATTTTCTCTGTAAAAACTTTGGTGGTGTGGCACCTGGGTGGCTCAGTCGATTGGGTGTCCAACTCTTTTTTTTTTTTAAGATTTTATTTATTTATTTGAGAGAGAGAGAATGAGAGATAGAGAGCACGAGAGGGAAGAGGGGCAGAGGGAGAAGCAGACTCCCTGCTGAGCAGGGAGCCTGATGTGGGACTCGATCCCAGGACTCCAGGATCATGACCTGAGCTGAAGGCAGTCGCTTAACCAACTGAGCCACCCAGGCGCCCTGGGTGCCCAACTCTTGATTTAGGCTCAGGTCATGATCTTGGGGTCCTGGGATGGAGTCCCACATTGGGCTCCATGCTCAGCGGGGAGCCTGCTTGAGATTCTCTCTCTCCCTCTTCCTCCACCCCTCTCCCCTGTTTGTGTTCGCTCTCTCTCTCTCTGTCTACAAATAAACAAACAAAAAACGCACAACCCCCCCCCCCCACACACACACACATAAAACTTTGGTGGTGTTCAATATGGGAATGAGTTCCTGCAAAGGAAATGAAATTCCTGTAATGGTAAGAATTTCCTGTGAAGGCTGAATGAACATCTGCCAAGAGTGATGCCGATGGGATTCTTGCACCAAATGAGAGGTTGGGCTGACTGGATGATGTCCATCATTTTTCACTCTCTTTCTCTAATTTTAATGGCAAAATTTCAAATACCATTGTCTATCTGGTGAGGGCCCTTCCAGTTGTAACCCATGAGTAGTTACATGCAGGTACGTTCAGGCCTTCCTGGGCCAAGTAAGTTATTGTGTTAAAGAACAGTATATTATCTGAGAGAAAATGAGAATAAGTTCCAAATGGTATGATCAAGAGGACCACACTGAAGTATTCTAGGGAGTAAAAGAGAAGGGATCTTATGAGGGCTGTAGAATCAGGGAAGTCTTCCTGGAGGGAGTGAGCCTGGAGTGAATCAGGCTGTGCACTAGAGAGGGTGTGAAGGCTTTCCAGGCACAGAAAACATCAGTATGACTTGTTGTGGGCTATGAACCCTTTCGAGGGGTGGCCCTGTGTGTTTGTCACCAGTCAAATCTGGGTAGAGGAGGACTGATCATCCTGAACGCCAGAAATTCCTTGGAACAACAAGCAAGGAAGAATGTTTCCAGAGCTAAGGGAAATTCCAGTTGGGGATTCCACAGTGAAATTCTGGTGTTAGGCTCATCTATTTTGTTTAGAAATCCTAGATTATATTTCGTAGCTCTGAGACCTTGTTGGAGGCCATCATTCTGGAATAAATCCAAATGGGCTATGAGTTTTCCTCTTCCTTTCTTTTCTCAGTTGTTTGCTCCTGAACTTTTATTCTCATTGCTGAGCCTGTTGGCAGGTCGGGTGAGTTGCCGAGAGTAGCAGTTACCTTGCAGGAGGGTGAGCTTCAGCTTCTCCATCTGAACTTTAAGAAGCTGCTTTGGCATTTGGAAACAACAATGGCACAAAGTTGGGTTCTGTTGTAAGGGAAGGAGCCTTGGCACCTGCACTGTTGGTGTATCAAGGACAGCCTGCACCTTGTTTACTGAGTTAATGGAGCAAGGTGCTAGTGAGGCTAAGGTGCTGGGTTCACTTCTCACTTGACTCAGTTATCTTCACTCTGTTCCACAAATGGTCCTAAATTATACTCCCTAATCTGATCCTTCAGTTTACAGTCAGTAGTTTGGACGGAGAGGTGTAGGTGCTTTGGCACAAACCACTTTCTCATCTGTGCCTCACAACTGAGATGTAGACACATAGTTCGTATCCCATGAATCTATTTGATGAGTTTTTATTCATCTCAAGTTCGATGTACTGGGAGCTGTGCTAGGTGCTGAAAGTGCATATTTAATTAAGGTGCTCTCTGTCCAGTGATAAATATGTGAAGGACAGCATTGTGAGACCCAAGAGGGATGGGCTGGAGGATAGGTGGCAGCAAGGGATGTGAGATCAGGGCTGACCATTATAAAGTGGACAAACTGTAATAAATGGGGGACAATCCGAAAGGTCACACTATCCTAAAACCCCATTTCTCTCAAGGTTTGTGGATTTCAAGTAGCTTCCAAATTGGTTTTGCTGAGTTCCCTTTTGGAATATCTGAGTAAGCACCAGAAAGGAAGGTGATGTTTAACTCAAGCCAGTGAGATTCTCCCATCCTAGATGTCTCTTGGCCATCACATTCCACTCTCAAATGACCCTTCACAGAGAGCTTCAGGCTGAGTTTTTCCATGGTACTAAAAGGTTTTGCTGATGCAGGAAGAGTATTTGAATGTTTAACCAGCACCAGGAAAAGCAAAGCAAATCTGCTTATTAGTCCCTGCAGCTTTTAGGTCTACCTATCACTAGTGAGGGATGTCGGTCAGCAGAGCAAATTCTTATTGCCAGCTCCTTGTGGACACACTTCCAGGTGTACGGTCCCATCTCTCCTGTCCTCCTTGCTAAGGACCTTGGGATGTAGTCATGGAGGTTCACATACCTAGTTCAACTCCAACCCTCTTGTAGGTGAAGTGGGTTCGCAAAGAAGGAGTTCTAGAGGCCACATCTGCATGGGGCACTTTCTGTGTTCTCTTGTTCCTTCCCATCTGCCATCATTCACAGGAAGAGGTAAACTGATTGTACAGTCTGTTAGTCCATTGGTCACTTAGGTGCCTGCTTCCTTCTCTCGTCCTGCTTCCAGTTTATGACCTTTCTCAAAAAGGAGAGGTTCCTGGATGGAGGGGTATATGAAGAATGTTGATCCATTGCCCCCATGGGTACTTTGGGACATATATCCATTAAAAAGCTTTACCTTAATAAATAATATTAACAATATTTATGGAACATATACTCTCTATTAGGTACTTTGGCAACTGAAACACATTATCTCATTTAAACACACCAGTCCCATTAGGCAGGAACAATTATTATTCTGTTTTAGGGATGAGTAAAGTGAAGTGTAGAAGACAATAATTCATGGTGGTTAGCAGATGGAACAATCAGGAGTCAAGTCCGGGTTTGTCACTTCAAACTCCATTTCTAACCGTTTCTAACTATTCCACCTCCAAATACCTTCAGAGACCGTATATACGCTCAGCATCTTGCTTATCAGAACAACATGGAAGGAACAGTGTTGGTCTCAAAAGTGTTTCTTTCTGCTCTAATTTCCTTGATAAGCACCAGGTCTTTTTGGCCAGAAAGCACTTCTCTTTCATCAACTCCTTGTGGCTTTTAAAAAGCCTAACTGTTGAAAAAGTACTTTTCTATTGGGAGGAAAAAAAAGCCATTTGTGACCTCCCCCTGGTATCCACCGAATGCACTAGTCCCTCCTTCCCTTCTCCCTCCCTCTGGTTTTCTCTCTCACTTCTGTGAGTGGAAGGGTTCAAGCCTTGGGCGTGGCCTGCAGGCGCGAGCTATAACTCATGCCGCCCTCTGGCTCCCCTATGAACATAGTTGTGATGATAAATGATGAATGGTCCAGGACTAATTGCATCGTGGGGAGAAGTGGGTACAGCAGCTTTTTGGCAGGGCTCTTACTGTGGGTGGCACCTTGGAAAGAGCTGTCTGGAAGGATTACGTTAGCAGTTGCTCGCAGTTGCGTTCTTTCCGCCCCTTTCCGGCCGGCGCGGGAGAACATCTCCCAATAGCAAAGGGAAAAAACGCTGACGATGGTATTTCTTGGGAACTGGCCCGAGTGTGAGAACATCCATAGGGCCAAAAGTCCTGAACTGTTTCACGGTGAGACTCCGCTCTCACCTCGCAGGCGTGGGATGGCCCCACAGACTTCAGGCCTCTGCAGATGGCCCCCCAGTTCCTGTAATCCTGCCTGTGTCAGAGGCCTGGGCCCGGCCCGCTTGTATGTTCCACCTCCAGATGCAGATGATCCGGGCTCTCTGCTCTCAGTCCCGCAGCCCTGATGATCTTCACAGGTCCCTGCAGGGGAAGCTGCCAGCGACTTGCAGGGGTTTGTTATGGGCTCCAGGAAGGGACTTTGCCCTCCCAAATCCTGTCCAGAAAACATGGAATTTCTCTAACAGGAGGCACAACTTTCAGTGTAAATTCCCAACTACAAATGCTAACTGAAATTCGCACTCACATGTAAATGTAAATGAGAAGCACCCCACTCCAGCTGCGAGCAGGAAGGTCCTGGATTGCTGAGGTGGAGGTGCCAGAAGATGCTGAATGAAGCTCACTCCCACGACCACAGCACAAGGACATTGAGAAGGGGCAGCTTGTGCTGACTTCTCCTGCTGCCCCATGTGGGCACATGTTTCTGTCCACTTCCTCTGCTCACCAGAGGCCCTGGTGGGTGAGGGGTAAGAATTCTCCCTTCTGCCCTCCCTTCAATGGACAGCGGTATCAGACTGTCTCTTCAGTTTCCTAATGAAGATGTCTCAACATTCATCCACACTTTTCCCCTGTCCTTTCTAGACCCGAAAGCTGGAAAGGCAAACCAGAGGGACACGTTCTAGATTAGGGGGAGAGGAAAGGGATCAGGTCAAGAGATAGCAGTCAAGAGAAGTGGGGCTGGCGCCAGCTAAGCTCCACTGAACATTCTGAGGAAAGGGAAAGAGAGCTAAACTGAGAAAAAGAGTGCTTTCCTCTGAAGGAAGACTTCTTGTCCGTGCAGGCAACAAAACAGAAAATGCAGAGAAATAGTCAACTCCCAATGAAAATGGACCAGAAGCAAAAAAAAAAAATGTGAAATAAAAACACAACCATTTTTAAAACAACACAACAATTCCAAAAATACTTTGTGCTTATCAGCTTTGCAGCAGCCTTCCTCAAGTGGCGTCTCCTCTAATCACTGCAGGATCTGATTTCTAATCTGGACACCACTGCGCTGGGTCAGTGACTTTTGGGGGTGTGTGTGTGGGGGGGTTAAAAGAGTAAAATCTGGCCTCATGGTTTAGCTTCAAGTTCCCAGGGGCTTATCGGGTCAAACAGTACACCCTCAGAATGTGAGGGGCTGTTGATTCTAGGATCCAGTTTGTCTTCTCCAGCTTTTAAGGATTGTTGGCCATAGCTGGTGAATGTGTCTTTTTGGGTCAGGTTTATGCCTAAGCCAAGGAGAGCATGGGAAGGGAAGGGTTTGTTACTTGGCACAATAAGAACCCATGTGGAGCGGTGAAAAATGGACAAAGCTTAGGAAAGGAGAATTATGGGTGGTCCTGAGCTTGCTTGGTTCGGGCTAGAGGGATTTGAGGTGTTCCTCCAAATGGATGAGGAGCTCAAGCAGGGTTTCTGGGGACTTATTTTCCTCTAAGCTAATTAAATTTTTATTCTTAACTTTCATTTTCCCTGCCTTTGAAGACCCAGTTCAAGATTTCCCACCTCTGGAAAGCCCTCTCCAGATACCTCAGCTCATTTGGTGGTGTGTGTGTTTGGGTGTGTGTTTAATTAAAGCTTTTAAAAAAATTATAAAATAATCTGTCCAAAGAAAACATACAGACGGCCAATAGCCATGTGAAAAGATGCTCAACATCACTCATCATCAGGGAAATGCAAATCCAAACCACAATGGGATATCACCTCACACCTGTCAGAATAGCTAAAATCAACAACCAAGAAACAACAAGTGTTGATGAGGATGTGGAGAAAAAGGAACCCTCATGCACTGTTGCTGGGAATGCAATCTGGTGCAGCCACTCTGGAAAACAGTATGGAGATTCCTCAAAAAGTTAAAAATAGGACTACCCTATGATCCAATAATTACACTACTGGGTATTTATTTAAAGAATACAAAGATACTAATTCAAAGGAATAAATGCGACTCTGTTTATAGAAGCTTTACCTACAATAGCTAAGATATGGAGGCAACCCAAGTGTCCATTCACTGATGAATAAAGAAGATGTGGTATAAACTTACAATAGAATATTAGTCATAAAAAGAATGAAACCTTGCCATTTGCAACTACATGGTTGGAGCTAGAGAGTATTATACTAAGTTGAAATAAGTCAGAGGAAGACAAATACCATCACTGATATGTGGAATTTAAGAAATAAAACAAATGAGCAAAGAAAAAAAAGGGAGACAAACCAAGAAACAGACTCTTAGCCATAGCAAATAAACTGATGGTTACCAGAAGGGAGGTGGGGAAGGGGTAAAATATGTGATGGGGATTAAAAAAAATAATAAAATAAAACACAAATACAGAAAACCATACAAAACAAATGCAGGACTTAATGGATTGTTACAGGGCAAGCACCTATTTAACCATCACCCAGATAAAGAAAGAGAACTTTGTCAGCCATGTTGGAAGCCCTCCAGGTGTCCTGTCATGATCACAAGTCTCTCTATCCCTGAAAGTAACACCTATGCTGACTTCTAGAGAAATCACTTCCTCCTTTTTTTTTTTTCTTAATGGGTGGGAGGTATTACTACCAAAGTGGCATCTCTAAACATTATAGTTTAGTTTTGCCCATTTTAAAATCTTTAAAATCTCTTTAAACCTATAGTTTTCTCCTCTAAACTTTTCTCTTCCATATAGCTGATCTGTTGAAAAACCAGGACATTTGACCTACAGTTTCTCGTAGTGTGGTTGTTGCTGACTGCACACTCCTGATGCAGTCCAACAAGTTCTCCATTTCCTGCAAAATGGCAGCTGGATTTGGAGTCTTCCAAGTCAGGCCCAATCCCTTTGGCAAGATGATGGGTGATACATTAGGAAGTATATAATGTCTGGTTGTCTTCTTTGTTACTTTAGCAGATATTGATACTCAGGGTCTAGATCCAACAATTTATTTTGAGCTGCAGAATATTGTTTTTCTTGTATTAGTTAGAATATATCTATAAAAAGATACTTTTCCTTATCTATTTGTTTTATTAGTACAATTCAGATAGGAAAGGTGTTAAGTAAATGCTTCATTCTTTCCTTTATTTACTAGATGGGACAATGATGAATGTTTCCTGTCATCCTCGTAAGATGCCTTTTCATTTTAATTATCATGAACTCATGTTTCCATGTATTCATGCATGTATTCAACATACCCAATGGGTTTTAAGCAGTTGTAATAATTATTACAGCTCAATTTATCCCATCTTTTGTCAGTGAAACATCTTCCATTGGCACTTGAAGCCTTTGTCAAGACCCTAGTAGTCTTTGATGGCTTCCTTGCTGCCTAATGGCAAGATATTCTGTGCTCATCTTGTACCTTTCCTGCTTTGGACCTGGAATTTGCCATCTCTTCAAGAATCCCTGGTTTATTTTGGTAGGAAATGGTATTTTGGAAGCTCAATCCAAACACAAAGTATGCTCATTACTACTGTGTTTCTAGGCCTCTTTAGTGGACACAGTGGGGAAATAAAAGAGCTATGTATTTTAAAAGATAAAATGCCTCATGAGTTCATTTTGATACCTTTAATTCAATTTTGGTACTAAAGTTGTTTTTTTTTTTTTTTTTTTTTTTACAAATACAACAGGCTCAGAACACCAATCACCAACGTGATTGCTAAGAGTTAGATTTTTTTCAAAAGAGACAAACCAAGAAACAGACTCTTAACTATAGCCAACAGACTGATGGTTACCAGAGGGGAGGTGGGTGGGTGGGGGTTGGGTGAAATGAGTGATGAGGATTAAGAGTACACTTACATGATGAGCACTGAGTAATATATAGAATTGTTGAATTGCTATATCGTACACCTGAAACTATATGTTAACTATACTTGAATTAAAATTTTAAAAATCTATTTTTTGGGGAAAAAAAGAGTAAGTTTTTTTCATCTGCCCTCTGCATTTGCCTCCTTTTTGGGGGGTGTTTTTAAATTTTTAATAGACTTTATTTTCTAGAGCAAATTTAAGTTCACAGCAAAATTGAGCAGAAGGTATAGGGACTTCCCATTAACCCCCCTGCTCCCACTTACGTACAACCTTTCCCACTATCAACATCCCCTACCAGAGCAGCATGTTAGTTGCAGTTGATGAACCTACATTGACATATCATCATCAGTCAAAGCCCATAGTTTACATTAGGGTTCACTCTTGGTGTTAACAGTGTATGAGTGTGGACAAATGTGTGATAACATGTATCTGCCATTATAGTATCATACAAAACAGTTTCATTGCCCTAAAAATCCTCTGTGCTCTATTTATCCCTCCCTTCCACCTAACCCCTGATCTTTCCATTGCCTCCATAGTTTTGCCTTTTCCAGAATTTATATGGTTGGAATCATACAGTATGTAGCCTTTTCAGATTGGCTTCTTCCACTTAGTAATGTGCATTTAAGTTTCTTCCATGTCTTTTCATGGCTAATTGCTCATTTCTTCTTAGCACTGAGTAATATTCTGAGTAATTATCTGAGTAATTTGTCTGGATGTACCACAGTTTATTTATTCATTCACATACTGAAGGATATCTTAATTACTTCCAAGTTATGGCAATTATGAATAAAGCTGCTATAAACATCCATGTGTAGGTTTTTGTGTGGACATAAGTTTTCAATCCTTTTGGTAAATACCAAGCAGCATGATTGTTGGACCATATGGTAAGAGTATGTTTAGTTTTGTAAGGAATTGCCAAACTGTCTGTACCATTTTGCATTCCCACCAGCAATGAATGAGAGTTCCTGTTGCTCCACATCTTTGTCGGCATTTGATGTCAGTATTTTAGATTTTGGCCATTCAAATAGATGTGTAGTGGTATCTCCCTGATGTTTTAGTTTTCAGTTCCCTAATGACATACAATGTTGAACATCCTTTCATATGCGTATTTGTCATTTGTTTTATTTTCCTCTGGTGAGGATTCTGTTCAACTCTTTGGCCCATTTTTTTTTTTTTAAAGTTTGAAACACAAAAAAGTAATGCTGCTATTTATATATACACATATAGGAAATTATAAAAGTATATAGCTTGTTATATACCAGCTTTAGGGCATTGGTTATATCTAGGATGGGAAGGAGGAAAAAGAGGTGGGGATGAGTCTCTAGCTATGACTTTAATGATTAATGTCTTAACAATATTTTATTAAATAAAATTATTTTTTCCTTTAAATTTTTTTATTGTTATGTTAATCACCATACATTACATCATCAGTTTTGGATGTAGTGTTCCATGATTCATTGTTTGTGCATAATACCCAGTGCTCCACTCAGAACGTGTCCTCTTTAATACCCATCACCAGGCTAACCCATCCCCCCACCCCCCTCCCCTCTAGAGCCCTCAGTTTGTTTTTCAGAGTCCATCGTCTCTCATGGTTCGTCTCCCCCTCCAACGTCCCCCCTTTCATTCTTCCCCTCCTGCTATCTTCTTTTTTTTTCTTAACATATATTGCATTATTTGTTTCAGAGGTACAGATCTGTGATTCAACAGTCTTGCACAATTCACAGCGCTCACCATAGCACATACCCTCCCCAATGTCTATCACCCAGCCACCCCATCCCTCCCACCCTACCCCCACTCCAGCAACCCTCAGTTTGTTTCCTGAGATTAAGAATTCCTCATATCAGTGAGGTCATATGATACATGTCTTTCTCTGACTGACTTATTTCACTCAGCATAACACCCTCCAGTTCCATCCACATCGTTGCAAATTTTGGCCCATTTTCTAATCACGTTGTTTTTACCCACTTCTGAATGTGTGCCATGCTTAGGATTAGGGTGACAAGCAGGTGAATTATTCAGTATAAGCCTAAGCTGTATCCACTATGGACTTCTGATATTTGATGAATTGGTAGAACAGATAGCTAAAAGGTTATTTACATGTAGTGTTTCCAGAGGTGAATCCATTAGGGGCAATTCTGAAAATAATAAAGTGTGTATTTCTCCTATTTGTCTCATGTCTGGTTTCTACAGAGGCAGTTGGCTATAGTTAATAACTAAAAGGATGATTTCACTAACAACTATGTCCCAATAGTAAGGATAGGCCAGGTTATGATGCAGTAACAATCAAGTGTGAAATTCCAGTAGCTTGATAACACAATAGTTTTTCTTTATTTTCTTTTTTTAAAATTTCCCTGATTAGAAGTTTATTTTTTTATTTCAAGTTTTTATTTAGATTCCAGTTAGCTAACATGTAGTGTTATATTAGTTTCAGTAGTAGAATTTTGTGATTCATCACTTATATACAAGTGCCCTCTTTAATACCCATCACCCATTTAACTCATCCCCCTGCCCACCTCCCCTCCAGTAACCCTCAGTTTGTTCCCTATAGTTAAGAATTTGTTTCTTGGTTTGCCTCTCTCTTTTTTTCCCCTTATGTTCATCTATTTCATTTTTTAAAATTATTTTTTATTTATTTTAGAGAGTAGGGGGGAGGGGCAGAAGGAGAGGGAGAGAGAGTCTTAAGCAGACTCTGCGCTGAGCCTAGAGCCCAACATGGGGTTGATCTCATGACCCTGAGATCATTACCTGAGCTGAAACCCAGGTTTGGACACTTAAGCAACTGCGCCACCCAGGCACCCTGTTCATCTCTTTTGTTTCTTAAATTCCACATATGGGTGGCTCAGTTGTTAAGCGTCTGCCTTCGGCTTGGGTCATGATTCCTGGGGTCCTGGGATCGAGCCCTACGTCAGGCTCCCTGCTCCGCAGGAAGCCTGCCTCTCCCTCTCCCACTCCCCCTGTTTGTGTTCCCTCTCTCGCTGTGTCTCTCTCTGTCAAATAAATAAATAAAATCTTTAAAAAAAATTAAAAAAATTCCACATATGAGTATGAGTGAAATCATATGGTATTTGTCTCTCTCTGCCTGACTTATTTCACTTAGCATAATACACTCTAGCTCCAACCTCATTGTAGCAAATGGCAAGATTTCATTCTTTTTTTATGGCCAAGTAATATTCCATCTTCTTTATCCATTCATCAGTTGATGGACATTTGGACTCTTTCCAAAATTTGGCTATTGATAATGTTTTATAAACATCAGGGTACATGTATCCCTTCAAATCAGTATTTTTTGTGTCCTTTGGGTAAATACCTGGTGGTGTAATTGCTGGTTCATAGGGTAGTTCTATTTTTAACTTTTTGAGGAAACTTCATACTGTTTTCCAGAGTGGCTGCACTAGTTTTTGCATTCCCACCAACAGTGTAAGAGGGTTCCCCTTTCTCCACATCCTCACCAACACCTGTTGTTTCCTGTGTTGTTAGTTTTAGCTATTCTGACAGGTATGAGGTGACATCTCATTGTAGTTTTTTGATTTGTATTTTCCTGATGATGAGAGATGTTGAGCATTTTTTCATTTGACCATCTGTATGTCTTCTTTGGAAAAATGTCTATTCGTGTCTATTCTGTCCATTTCTTAACTGGATTATTTGTGTTTTGGGTGTTGAGTTTGATAAGTTCTTTATAGATTTGTATACTAACCCTTTATCAGATATGTCATTTGCAAATATCTTCTCCCATTATGTAGGTTGCCTTTTAGTTTTGTTGATTGTTTCCCTTGCTGTGCAGAAGCTTTTTATCTTGATGAAGTCCCAATAATTCATTTTTGCCTTTGTTTCCCTTGCCTCTGGAGATGTATCTAGTAAGAAGTTGCTATGGCCAATGTCAAAGAGGTTGCTGCCTGTGTTCTCCTCTAGGATTTTGATGGTTTCCTGTTTCACATTTAGGTCTTTCATCCATTTTGAATTTGTTTTTGTGTATGGTGTAAGAAAATGGTCCAGTTTCATTCTTTTGCATGTTACTGTCCAGTTTTCCCAACACCATTTGTTGAAGAGATTATCTTTTTTTCCATTGGATATTCTTTCCTGCTTTGTCAAAGATTAGTTGACCATATAGTTGTGGGTCCATTTCTGGATTTTCTCTTCTGTTCCATTGATCTATTCTGTGTCTGTTCTTGTGCCAATACCATACTGTCTTGATGATTATGGTTTTGTAATATAACTTAAAGTCCAGAATTGCGATGCCTCCAGCTTTGCTTTTCTTTTTCAGGATTACTTTGGCTATTTGGGGTCTTTTGTGTTTCCATAAAAATTTTAGGGTAGTTTGTTCTAGCTCTGTGAAAAATGCTGTTGGTATTTTGAAAGGGATTACATTACATGGGTAGCCTGCTTTGGGTAGTATAGACATTTTAACAACATTTGTTCTTCCAATCCAGGAGCATGGGATGTTTTTCTATTTCTTTGCGTCATCTTCAATTTCTTTCGTAAGTGTTCTATAGTTTTCAGGGTATAGCTCTTTAACCTCTTTGGTTAGGTTTATTCCTAGGATTCTTAATGGCTTTTGGTGCAATTGTAAATGGGATCGATTCCTTGATTTCTCTTTGCTGCTTCATTATTGGTGTTTAGAAATGCAACAGATTTCTGTACATTGATTTTGTATCCTGTGACTTTACTGAATTTGTGTATCAGTTCTAACAATTTTTTGGTGAGCACAATAGTTTATTTCTTGCTCATTCTGTGTGTTCAGTGCCAGTTGGTGGGTGTTCCATTACCTCAGTCTTTGGGAACTCAGACTGACAAAGGTTCTACCATTTTTTGTTGTACTATCTGAAACACATGACCTTTTTTTTTTTTTTTTGTTAGAGGAGAGATTCATGGAGGGTTCCATGTTGGATTTTCTGTGTTCTGGCCTGGAAGTGACACACATCCTTTCTATCTACAGTCCATTAACCAGCACTAGTCATATGGCTGCCTAACAACAAAAGGGCTGGAAAATGTGGGAAATAAGCTGGAATATTTGATGAGTACTCCTGTCTCTGCCATACTCTATCAGCCATTCTGAGATTAGTGGTAGTCATGACAGTGCCCACTTGGAGACTACAGAGTCCAGCAGGATATGCTGGTATCCAGTGGAATTAGAAGGGGTGCTCAGCAAGAGATTCCAGGGAATAGAGGGAAATGAGGACATCTAATTTCTATCCAAGGCTCACAAACTTCCTATTGTTATATTGCCTCACATAAAAGCTAAAATTGCTAACCCTTTTGATTTGCATAGTATAAAAGTGAGAGGAAGCTACTACCAGACAATGTGATAGTTTTCAAATCTGGAATATGAAAGAAGCCATAGGAATAGGAACTACTTGGTGACCCACCATGGTTCTGGAAGTAGCTGTGCTTTAAACCCCTAGGATTTTTTCCCTCTACACCTCTCCCCCCCCCTTTTTTTTCCTGTGGCAAAATATACATAATATAAAGTTGACCATCTTAACTATTTTTAGGTGCATAGTTAAGTGGCACTAAATACATTCATACTGTTGTGCGACCATAACCACCATCAATCTCTATTACTTTTCATTATGTAAAACTCTTGAAAATTAAAAGTTTCAACATCTTGAAACATGTTGAAAGTCTGTACCTATTAAACAGTGCCTCCCCATTCCTCGCCCCCTACCCCCGAGTTTCTGGCAACCACCATTCCACTTCCTGGCCTCTATAATTTTGACTGTTCAAAGTAGATCATATAAATGGAGTCATACAGTATTTGTCTTGTTTTGTTACTGGCTTATTTCACATATTGTCATGTCTTCAAGGTTCATCTAATATTGTAGCAAATGTTGGAATTTTTTTCCTTTTAAAGGCTGAACAATATTCCATTGTATGTGTATACCATATTTTGCCTATCCATCTATCAGTGGACATTTGAGTTGCTGTCCTGTTTTAGTTATTGTGATATTGCTGCTATGAATATGGGTATACAAATATCTCTGAGATCCTGCTTTCAATACTTTAGAGTATATATGCAGAAATGGAGTTGCTGAATCATATGGTAATTCTATTTAAAAATCTTTGAGGAACCACCATAGTGTTTTCCAAAGAGGTTGTACCATTTTACATTCCTATCAACAGTGCACAAGAATTCCAGTTTCTCTTCATCCTTGTCAGCTCCTGTTATTTAGTTTGTTTGATAGTACCCATCCCAGTGGGTATAAGGTGGTATTTCATTGTAGTTTTGATTTGCATTTTCCTAAAGATTAGTGAGGTTGAGCATCATTTCATGTGCTTAATTGACCATTTATTTATTTTCTCTGGGGGAAATGTCTATTCAAGTCCCTTGCTCATTCTGAAATCAAATTGTTTGTTTTTGTGTTGTTGATTTTTTGGAATTTTCTATATATCTTGGATATTAGTCCCTTATCAGATACATTATTTGTAATTATTTTCTCCCATTCTGTGGGTTACTGTTTTACTCTGTTGATATTATCTATTGATGCACAAAATTTTTACATTTTCATGTTGTCTAATTTGTCCATTTTCCTTTTTTGCTTATGACTTTTGTATTGTATCCAAGAAATCATTGTCAAAATTGATGTTGTGAAGTTTTTGTCATATGTTTTCTTCTGACATTTTTATACTTTTAACTCTTACATTTATGTTTTTCATCCATTTTGAGTTAGTTTTATAAATGATGTTAGGTAATCTTCCAGTTTCACTCTTTTTCAGGTGGATCTCTAGTTTCTCCAACATCATTGTTGAAAAGACTGTCCTTTCCCCAATGAATGGTATTGGTACCCTTGTCAAAAATCATCAGATCATACAATTAAGGTTTATTTCTGGGCTTTTTCTTCTATCTATTGGTCTATATGTCTGTTTTTTTATGCCACTGTTTTGGTTACTGTAGCTTTGTAGTAAATTTTGAAATCAGGGAGCGTGAGCTCTCTAGTTTTGTTCTTCTTTTTCAAGATTGTTTTGACTATTTGGGGTCCCTTGAGATTCTATATGAATTTTAGTATGAATTTTTCTATTTTTGCAAAAAATGTCTTTGGGATTTTTGATAGGGATTGCATTGGATCTGGAGATTGTTTTGAGCAGTACTGACATGTGAACAATGTTAAGTCTTCTACTCCATGAGGAGGGTATTTATTTCCTTTTATACATGTCTTCTCTAATTTCTTTCAGCAGTGTTTTGTAGTTTCATTGTACACCTCTTTTACCTCTTTGGTTAAGGAATTTCTAAGTATTTTATTCTTTTTCATGTTATTGTAAATGGAATTATTTGTAATTTCCTTTCTAGATTGTTTATTCTTCACATATAGAAGTGCAGCTGATTTTGTGTGTTGACTTTCTTGCTACTTAACTGAATTCATTTATTAGTTTTAACAGTTTTTTTTTTGTGGAGTTTTAAAAATTTTATACATATAAGATCATATTATCTGCAAACAGAAATAATTTTATGTTTGGATGCCTTTTATTTATTTTTCTTGCCTAATAGCTCCAGCTAGAACTTCCATTTCTATGTTGAAAGAAGTGATGAAAATGGGTTCCTTGCCTTTTTTTTGATCTCAGAGGAAATGTTTTCAGTCTTTCATCACTGAGTATATGTTTGCTGCAGATTTTTCATTTATAACTTTTATTATGTTGAGTTTCCTTTTCATATTTTGTTGAATTTTTTTTCATGAAAGTGTGTTGAATTTTGTCAAGTGTGTTTTCTGCATCAGTTAAGATGATCATGTGATTCTTTTCCCTCTGCATTCCTCAGCATTTTCCTCTACATATTGATGTGGTATATCACATTGATGTACGTTGAAGCATCCTTGCATCTCAGGAATAAATCCCACCTGTCCATGCTGCTTAATCCTTTTAATATGCTGCTGATTTTGGTTTGCTAGTATTTTTGGAGAATTTTTGTATCAGTGTTGATAAAGGATATTGGTCTGTAGTTTTCTCTTCTTGCAGTGTCTTCGTCTGGCTTTGGTATCAGGGAATTAGAAAGTGTTCCCTCATCTTTTAAGTTTTGTAAATGTTTGATAGGGATTGGTGTTAGTTCTTCTTTAAATGTTTGGTAGAATTTGGCACATCTGGCTGGCTCAGTTGGTAGAGCATGTGACTCTTGGTCTCAGAGTCATGAGTTCAAGCCCCATGTTGATGGGCATAGAGCTTACTTTTAAAAAAAATGTTTGGTAGAATTCATCAGTGAAGACCAGAGCTTCTTAGGTCCAGGCCTTTTCCTCTTTGGGAGATTTTTGATTACTGATTCAAAATACTTATTAGGTGTAGGTCTATTTATATTTTCTATTTCTTCATAATTTAGTCTTTTTTTTTAAAGTTTTATTTATTCAAGTAATCTCTTCACCCAAGGTGGAGCTTGAACTTACGACCCCAAGATCAAGAGTTGCACACTGCTCTGACTGAGCCAGCCAGGTGCCCCTTCATGATTAAGTCTTGATAGGTTTTATGTTTCTAGGAAGTTATCCATGTCATCTAGGTTATCCAGTTTGTTGCCATACCCATGTGCATTGTATTCTCTTACAATCCCTTTATTTCTGTGGAATCAGTAGTAATGTCAATCAGTAAAATCATTTCTGATTTTAGTAATTTCAGTCTTCTCTCTTATTCCTTAGTCCATCTAGGTAAGGGTCTGTCAATTACGTTGATCTTTTCAAAGAACCAACTTTTGGTTTCATTGCTTTTCTCTGGTTTTTTTTTTTTTTTTCCTATTCTCTATTTCATTATCTCTGCTTTAATTTTTATTATTTCCTTCCTTTGCTAGCTCCTTCTGGGTTTAGTTTGTTCTTCTTTTTCTAGTTCTTTAGGTTGTACAATTTGGTTGTTGATTTGAGATCTTTTTTTAATATAAGCATTTAATATTTTAAATTTTCCCCTTAGTACTGCTTTTACTGTGTCACATGTTCTGACATGTTGTATTTTCATTTTCATTCATCTCTAGTATTTTCTAATTTCCCCTGCAATTTTTTTCTTTGATTCATTGGTTATTTAAGAGTGTGCTCTGTTTAATTTCCACAGATTTATGAATTTTCCAGTTTTGCTCCTGTTACTGATTTCTAACTTCAGTCTATTGTAGTCAGAGAAAATACTTTTTTTTTTTAAACTGTATGATTCCATTTTTATGAGGTACTTAGAGTAGTCAAAATCATAGAGACAGAAAACAGAATTATGGTTGTCAGGGCCTGAGGGATGGGAGGAATTGGGAAATTATTGTTGAATACAGAGTTTCAGTTTTGCAGGATGAAAAAAGTTCTGGGAGGTTGTGATAGTTGTATAACAATATGAATGTACTTAATGCCACTGAACTGTACATTTTTAAATGGTTAAAATAGTGAATTTTATGTTATGTGTATTTTACCACAATAAAAAATAATTAGAAAAAAATCTTAATACTTTAAATCCTATTTTTAGTTAACTTTCATTATTGATATAATCACAAAAATTTTAGTTGAGAGACGATAATAAGAGATATGCAAAAACAAAGGTATATCTCCCTACCCACTTAAGGCTGATATAACTTTCAGAGCAAAATAATGAGTTTATATGTGAAATTTTGAAATATAAATAATGCTCAAATCAATACTTTACCACATCATATTTAGAAGTAGAAATGTAAGCTCAGTTTGTTATAAATATGCTCTGTATTTAGATTTAAAAAAAAAATCCAGGATACTGGGGTACCTGGGTGGCTCAGTCATTAAGCATCTGCCTTCGGCTCAGGTCATGATCCCAGGGTCCTGGGATTGAGCCCTGCATCAGGCTCCCTTCTCTGTGGGAAGCCTGCTTCTCCCTCTCCCACTCCCCCTGCTTGTGTTCCCTCTCTCACTGTATCTCTCTCTGTCAAATAAATAAATAAAATCTTAAAAAAAAAGTCCAGGATATTGATTTACAGCACATATTTTCTAATTAAAGTACTAGAAAAACTAGCCTTATTATGACTTTATGCAGTGACAACTCTTTTTTCACTAATTAAAAAAATTTTTTAATTGCAGTATAGTTAATCTACAGTGTGATATTAGTTTCAGGTGTACTATATAATGATTCAATAATTCTGTACATTTCTCAGTGCTCATCAAGACAATTGTACTCTCTTAATCACTATTATCTATTTTACCCCCTCACTGACCTCTCCCGTGACAACCACCAGTTTGTTCTCTGTACTTGAGTCTGTTTTTTGTTTGTGTCTCTTTTTTCTTTGTTTGTTCATTTGTTCTGCTTCTTAAATTCCACATGAATGAAATCATATATTTGCCTTTACCTGTCTGACTTATATACTTAGCAGTATACCCTCTAGATCCATCTATATTATTACAAATGGGAAGATCTCATTCTTTTTCATGGCTGAGTAATATTCCATTGTATGTGTACATGCATGCGCAAGGGTGTGCATCCGTGTGTGTATGTGTGTGTGTGTGTGTGTATACCCCACATCTTTATTGATTCATCTGTGAGTGGACACTTAGATTGTTTTCATATCTTGGCTATTGTAAATAATGCTACAATAAACATAGGGGTATATATCTTTTCAAGTTACTGTTTTCATTTTCTTTGGGTAAATACCCAGTAGTAGAATTATTGAATCATATTTCTGTTTTTTTTTAAGGTGGATGGAACTGGAGGGTATTATGCTAAGTGAAATAAGCCAATCCAAGAAAGACAATTATCATATTGTTTCACTCATATGTGGAATATAAGAATTAGTGCAGAGGATCAGAAGGCAAGGGAGAGAAAACTGAATGGAAAGAAATCAGAGAGGGAGACAAACCATGAGAGACTCAGTGAAACAAACTGAGGGTTGCTGAAGGGGAGGGGAGTGGGGGGATGGGGCAATTGGGTGATGGGCATTAAGGAGGGCAAGCGATGTGATGAGCACTGGGTATTATATGCAACTGATGAATTATTGAACACTACATCTGAAACTAATGATGTACTGTATGTTGGCTAATTGAATTTAAATTAAAAAAATAAACTATTAAAAAAAAACTAAAGTAGGATCCACACCCACTGTAGAACCCAGTGAGGGGCTTGAACTCACAGTTGTGAGATTGAAACCTGAGCCAAGATCAAGAGTCAGATGCTTAACCAACTGAACCACCAGGTGCCCCTCATATTTCTATTTTTAATTTTTGAGGAATCTCCATACTGTTTTTCACAGTGGCTGCGCCAGTTTGCATTCCCACCAACAGTGCATAAGAGTTTCTTTTTCTAAATATCCTTGTCAACATTTGTTATTTCTTTAAAATTTTTTTTATTTTGACCATCTGACAGGTATAAGATGATATCTCCTTGTGGTTTAATT